>NC_058524.1:542566489-542869519 GCF_904849725.1 Hordeum vulgare subsp. vulgare | reverse complement strand
GTAACGATATCCATTCTTGCGAAATGACGAGATGCGCTTCTATCCCCGTCGAGGCCCTCGAGCCAAAATGAGGATAGGGCCGCATTTTGGGCGTTACACAAAGACCCAAAAGTATTCGAAAATGATAATATATCATCACGGAACAATCAAAAATTATAGATACATTCGAGACATATCAAGCATCCCCAATCTTAGTTCCTGCTCGTCCTCGAGTAGGTAAAAGATAAAAACAGAATTTTTGATGTGGCATGCTATTCATGATGTAACCTTATGCACGTATGCTCACTGAGAAACGATGAACTATCAAATATTAAAACAACAATACTTATAGGTATAATCAGCAATGATCCTCAAAGATTGTTTTACCCCTATCCATCTTATTATATTAGCAAGGCATGGCTCCATCTTCACCACATTAATACAAATGTCAAGCACCATGGTGTCCAAGTCGGACAATTGGATCGTACTTTTTCAATATGCATCAACTTTTTATTCTGCATGCAATACATGAGCATGAACCATCGGACATAGCATAAAGGTGGAATAGAATATGGTGGTAGGTTTCAAAGGGGTAAAAGTGGAGAAGATAGTCTGACATTAACTAGGCGTACCAACGGGCTATGGAGATGCCCGCCGATAGATATCGATGGAAGGAGCAGGGATTGTCATGCAAATGATGCACTAGAGCTATAAGTGTATGAAAGCTCCACCGAAGCTATGTGGGGGTGTGCATCCAACTTGCTTGCTCATGAAGACCTTGGGATTTGAGGAAGCCCATCATCGTAATATACAAGCCAAGGTTATAAAAAGTAATTCCCACTACCATATGAATGATATAACATGAGACTCGCTATATGAAGAACGAGGTGCCACTTTGAGGCGCAAGTATGGTAAAGGATAGTAGCAAAGTCCCTTCTATCTTTTTCTCTCATTCATTTTTATTTTTTATTTTTTTTATGTTGGGCTCATTTGGCCTCCCCCATTTTTATTTCATCACTAGGACAATGCTCTAATAATGATGATCATCACACCTTTATTTACTTACAACTCAATATGAAAACTTATAGGACAATATGACTATGTATGAATGCCTCTCGCAGTGTACCAGGATGTGCAAAGATATAGCATGACATGTATCAAAAATAACGGTGGCTTTGCCAAAAATACTATGTTAGCTCGATATGATCATGCAAAGCATTATGATGATTAATGAACTACTCATGTGAAGTGATGATGGCATTTGCATGGCAATATATCTCGTAATGGCTATGGAAATGCCATGATAGGTAGGTATGGTGGATGTTTTGAGGAGGATATAAAAAGGTTTATATGCAATAGAGTGTGTCATGTCACGGGGTTTGGATGCACCGATGAAAGTTGCACCGATGCTCAAGGTGAGAATGGGTAGTGCACGGTACAGAAGATACTAGCAAATATGAGGAGGTGAGATTGCTTATGTCTATGATGTCACATTAGTCATGAAGTACTCATGTACTTTTTGCAAAGTTTTGTTAGTTTTATCGTAAATCAAAGTACTACTCGCATGCCCCGAGGGAGAGGATTGGTAGGAATTAACCATCCCACAACTCCGACTCAAAATAACACTAGGATTTCAACGAGGAATAGAAATGCTCACACATCATCACCATGCCCTTTTATTTTTTTAGATGAACAAGTGTTAGTGAATCTAGTGCCCCTTAGTGATTTTGGTGTATTGTAGACTTATAGGTTAAGGGACTAATGTGTTTGTGAGTGTACATAGGCTCTATAAGTCGCTGAGAAGTTTGAGTAATTTGAAGAATATCGACCCCTAAAAATGAATTTCTTCGGCTGAAGACTTTGATAATTCGTCGAAGACTTTGAAAGCGTAGAAATTGGTGTGTATTTGAAGATACTGATGCGAGTACTTTGAAGCATGAAGACTTTTATTTTCATAGTTTCATTTCCTTTCTTTTGAGTCATAGGAACACCGTACTGTTAAAGGGGGTCGAGGTAAAATTAAGGAAAACTTTCCAAGTGATGCTCATCTCAAAGCCTACACACAACCAATCCTTCGAGTGAAGCCTTTGGAAATCGTTTACATTTTAGTCAATTTCTTCAGTGACAGAGATGAAAATCATCTGGTCTGTGAGGTAATTGCTCTAACTGAGGAGTTAGGTTTTCGCCAGTGCGAATTACCTACAAGTGAGGAATATGAGAGACATGAGGACTTTCACAGCATGAAAGTTCCACCGTTGCTGCTCCGCACACGAGCTATCCCCAAACATCATCCATATAACGGTCATATCATTGTGCATTTATGTCAAATCATGTCGGGATTTCTTCGAGGCTATAAATAGCCGCCCCCATAACCACTAGCTGGTTGGCTTCTCCGCAAGAGAACTTGACACTTGTCATTTGAGATAAACCCATTCCTCAAAGACTTTGAGTGAAAATCATCGGTGAGGAAAAACCCGAAACACCCAAAGCAAAACCCCAAAACAAAAAGTAATTGAGCATCACTGAAGAGATTGTTCGTTTGTGGAACCTACACTTGTTACATTTGAAGACTGTGCATCTTCCAGACAGTTAGGCGTCACTCATGGAGAGCATCCAGCAGTAAATTGTAGATAGTCGGATGACCGAGTTTGTGAGGGTTTGGGAGTCTGCCCTGAAGACTTACCACGAGTGTTGGGTGAGGATTATGTGTCCTTTTCTCAAGGAGAACACGATAAGGACTTAGTGTCCTAGGACTATGTGTCCTTTGGTTTAAATACCAAGTCACTCCATACCACACATACGACTGTCACAACACTTGGAACTGGGTCATGAAATCACTGTCTTCACTTAGTACCTGGTTCTATTTCCCCAACCCTTCTATTTCCTCATTTACGTATTGATGAAATTGATTGTTACTGTTTGAAGAATTTGACTGAAGACTTTCTCAATTTCCTCATCTCAAATTCTTCACATCACTTGTTCTTCACCTGCGTATCCTGATCACGCTACTCGTGCTAAGTATTTATTTCATTTCATCATGATGACCATGCTTGTTACATGTTACGCTTATGCATGAGTACTTATACCACCGCAACTTGTTTGTGACTTAGCAATTTCCTCACAGGGAAATTCCTCAGTGTCGAATTCATAAAAATCTCCTATTTACCCCCTTCTAGTCGATATAACGCACTTTCAACAAGAAGTTTAAAATCTCTTAATATCGACACCTCTTTGAATTAATGATAATGCACTCACACCTTTTTCATATCACCACATCAATATCATTAACCCACAATTTCTCTATACGTGCTACATGATGGTTTTAATTATCACTCATTGAATAACCATTATTTTTGATCTATTCTTATAACCCATGAAAATTACTGTCACTATTATCTAGCTCTCAAACAAATATAAGTGAAGAACAAGAGCATAATATTTCTATAAAATCTACACGCCACCGTGCTCAAAAATATATAAGTGAAGTACTAGAGGAACTGCTAAGCTCAAAAGATATAAGTGAAGCACATAGAGTATTCTAACAAATTGTGATAATCTGGTATCTCTATCAAATAGGTATGTCCAACAAACAATGATTATGGCAAACTAAAAGTAAAAGCAAACAAAAGCAAATGACTCTCCAAGCAAAACTCATATCATGTGATGAATAAAAATATAGCTCCAAGTGACATACCGATGGATTGAGACGAAAAGAGGGGATGCCTTCTGACACATACCCAAGCTTAGATGCTTGATTCTTCCTATAATATTACCTTGGGGTTCCTTGGTAATCCACAAGCTTAGGTTTTTTCTGCTCCTCAATCGTTTGTCCATCGGGATAATACATAAACTTGAAAACTTCAATCACATAAAACTCAACAAAACTTCATGAGATCCATTAGTATAAGCAACATATCAAATACTTTCATGTGCTGGTATAAGTTGATTCTTATTTTATTTTAACATAGGGTACTGTGTTCTAACTTCTCCATGGCTTATGCCCCCCGATAAAATCCATAGCAACATCAAAGCAACCAAACTACGCAAGCAAAAAACAGAATCTGTCTGAAACAGAACAGTCTAGAGTAATTTGTAATGAACCTATACTTATGTAACTCCAAACATTCTAAAATATTAGTACGGCCGAAGCAATTTGTATAAAAATACTATGTAAAAAAATCATCTTAAAAAGAAGTTCTAGTAAAATCATAGAAATTCTTCACTAGACGCCAAAGTTTCTGTTTTCGCATCGTATCAATTCTACTCCTCATGCAAATCATCCCAAAGGATTTAGTTGGCACAAACACTAAATTAAACATAAAAACACAATCATTATAGAGTCAATAATAATGTTATCACAAACAAACAGAACATAAAAAGCAAGAATAAAGATAACTATTGGGTTGCCTCCCAACAAACGCTATTGTTTCATGCCCCTAGCTAGGCAGTTTGCATAGTTTCAAGTGTTGTAATATTTGTAATAAAGATCCTTAATAATACAATCATGGATAATAGGAACAAGAGGAGGCTTGTGAATAGTATCCTTTATCAGGTCTATGAACTTGGGGTGAACACTAATCTTTTTGAGATCTTCGTTTCTTTTGGTAGGAGGTCTACGAATGCTCTTAGGAATGTATATAAACTTGGGACTTTTGTTTCGAGAAGTACTAGCATTAGTTTTAGATGTGTGAAGGCAGACCCCACTTTTTCAATCACCTCCTCCATTTTATCAATTCTACTCAAACCTTGTTCTACCCTTTCGTCAATGATAGTATCCTTTTCCTTTAAAGTTTTCAAAGTCATTCCTACACGCGACCCAAGTTGAGTGATATGGTTGTGCGGTTTATTATCTAACTCCTCAATTGGTTCATGAGTAACCATTTTTCTTTCAATAGCATCAATCATTTGCATAACATGTTCCAAGGTTCAATTGGTTTCATTAACGATAACGGATGGTGTTCCAACAATATTTTCAATGGCATTATAGGCACCCAGAGTGTGACACATTAAGAAATTCCCACCGGTAATGGTGTCAAGGACAAACCAATACCAAGTTGTCACACCAACATAAAAATTACGGAGCAAGGTAGTAGTGGATAGCTTATTAGTTGCTTTATTTCAAACATAGCAAATCCTATACCATGCATCTTTCAAACTTTGTCCTCCTGTTTGTTTAAAATTGACAACGTCATTATTGGGAGTAACGCGAACAAAGTAAGAACTAGCCATGACTTCAAACAAGAAGACTAGTAACAACCAAATACAAGTATTTTTTTATTTTTATTTTTTATGATACAAGCTATATACCAGAAAATAAAAATAGGAAAAAGTGAATGAAAATTTGTGTAGATTTACTTGGTAGTTGGTGATTATATTCCCCGGCAACCGTACCAGAAATCCTTCGTGATAGTTGTGATCTGCGTTGGGTTTTCCATGAAGAGGAACGGGTTATTGCAGCACAATGTGGGTATGTATTTCCCTCAGTTATGAAACGAAGGTTTATCAAACCAATAGGAATATCAGCCACAACCATATTCAGTGGTTGCACACAAAATAACAAACAACTTGCACCCAACGCATGCAAGAGGGTTGTTAATCCTCTTGTTCTTGTTTTTTGCAAGCGAGTGAGGTGTGTGAATAATTGTAGAAAGCCAGATAAAATAAAAACAAGTAAATGGAAGCAAGGTATTGAAGGTTTTATCAATATGTTATGAATAGACCCGGGGGCCATAGTTTTCCCTAATGGCATCTCTCATGAAAAATAGCATACGGTGGGTAAACAAATTACTGTTGGGCAATTGACAGAAAAGCGGATAGTTATGCGATATTAACGGCAATGATAATCTTTATGTAGGCATAATAGGCCGACTCCGATACGTCTCAAATCTATCTATAATTCTTGATTGTTACATGTTGTTATATTATCATTCTTGGATGTTTTATGATCATTTTATAGAAACTTTATATCATTTTTTGGGACTAACCTATTGACATAGTGCCTAGTGCCAGTTGTTGTTTTTTGCTATTTTTTCCTTCGCAGAAAATCAATACCAGATGAAGTCCAAATGCCATGAAAATTTACGGAGATTTTTTTGGACCAGAAGGAAACTTGAGAGCCAAGAAGGAGTACCAGAGGAGGCCCAAACGGCCCACTAGACACGAGGGCGCTCGAGGACCCCTAGCGCGGCCTGGTGCCTAGTGGGTCCCTCGGGTGTCTCCTCCACCGCCCCTGAGCTCTAAAAATACCCCAATATTCAGAAAACCCTAGAAGAGTTGATAAAAAATCATTTCAGCCACTGTAAGGTCCTGAAGCCACGAAATCCAATCTAGAGCCTGTTTTGGAGAGGAACACGATCACAGAGGGGTTCGTCATCCTCATTGGTGATCCTCCGGTGATGTGTGAGTAGTTCATATCAGACCTACGGGTCCGTAGGCAGTAACTAGATGGCTTTCTCTCTCGTTTTGTTTCTCAATACAATGGTCTCTTGGAGATCCATATGATGTAACTCTTTCTTTTGCGGTGTGTTTGTTGGGATCTGATGAATTGTGAGTTTATGATCAGATCTATGAAAACATATTCATGCTTGATTATTATAGCCTCGTATTTCTTCGTTGATATTTGGTTTTTGTCTGGCCAACTTGATCTTTTATCTTGCAATGGGAAGAGGTGCTTTGTGATGGGTTCGATCTTTCGGTGCTTAATCTCACTGACAGAAAGAGGCGTGACACACATGTATCGTTGCTATCAAGGATAAAACGATGGGGTCTATTTATCTTGGACGTGATTCCTATATACATGAGCATTGTCTTGAATATCGTCATAATTATTTGCTCTTCTTTGAATTGCCCAACAGTAATTTGTCTACCCACCGTTTGCTATTTTCTCAAGAGAAGCCACTAGTGGAACTTACAGCCCCCGGGTCTACTTCAAATCATCTATTTGCAATCTCTACTTTCTGTTCGCGTTTCTATTTTATTTCCTATTTTATTTTTAGATCTATATTACCAAAAATACCTTTCTGCGTTTTATATGCTATCACTCTTATTTTCATCTATCAATGTATCCTTACTTCACCCATGAGGGATTTACAACCCCTCCACGCGTTGGGTTGCGAGGATTTGCTATTTGTGTGCACGTGCCGCTTACATAGTCTTGTGGATCTTCCTACTAGATTGATACCTTGGTTTCATAACTGAGGGAAATAATTGTCGTTGTTGTGTTACATCACCCTTTAAGCTTGGAGGGAAACCAACATAATCACCGAGGAGTCAAGATTTTTGGCGCCTTTGTCGGGCAAGATCAAGTCAAGATCTATCAGGCTCCTACACACAACTCTCATCTCCTTGCAATTACAATATTTTCCATTTGCCTCTCGTTTTCCTCTCCCCCACTTCACAAATATTTGCCTTTTTATTGGCCTTCTTTACATTTTCCGTTTTCTTGCCGGATCTCTTGTTTGCTTGTGTTCTTGTTTGCGTATTCACGATGACTCAAGAAACACTTAGTTGTGTGATTTTTCCAATACCAACAACAATGATTTTATTAGCACTCCGATTGCTCCTCCCGCCACTAGTGTGGATCCTTATGATATTAATGTCGTTTTGTTTAATCTTCTTATGAAAGAGAAATTTTCCGGTACTCCTAATGAGGATGATGTATCCCATCTAAACACTTTCGTAGAATTGTGTGATACGAAAAAGTAGAAAGATGTGGGCAATGATATTGTCAAGTTGAAATTATTTCCGTTCTCTTTGCATGATCGCGCTAAAATTTGGTTTTCTTCTTTGCCGCAAAATAGTATCGATTTTTTGAACAAGTGCAAACATACTTTTATCACAAAGTATTTTCCTCTCCCAAAAATATTTCTCTTAGAAATCAGATTATGAATTTTAAACAACTTGAGCATGAGCATGTTGCCCAATCTTGGGAAAGGATGAAATCGATGATAAGGAATTGCCCAAATCATGGTTTGAATTTGTGGATGATCATACAAAAAAATTATGTGGGATTGAATTTTGTTTCTAGAAATCTTTCAGATTCCGCCGCAGGTGGTACTTTTATGGAAATTACTTTGGGTGATGCTACTAAATTGCTTGATAATATTATGGCTAATTATTCACAATGTCATACTGAAAGAGCTCCTACTTGTAAATAAGTTAATTCTATTGAATAAATTGATGCTTTGAGTGATAAAGTTGATTCTCTTATGAAATTGATTGCTAGTAAGCATGCTCCTATTGATCCTAATATTGTCCCTTTCTTTACTTTGATTGAGCAAAATAATGATCCCGTATATGTGAATTTTGTCTCACGAAACAGCTTTAATAATAATACTTATAGGAACAATTTAAATCCTAGGTCATATCCTCTAAGTTCTTCAAATAATTATGGTAATTCCTATGGTAATTTTCATAATAATAATGCTAGGATACCCTCTAATCTTGAGTGTACTATTAAGGAATTTATCACTGCGCAAAAATCTTTCAATACTACGATAGAAGAAAAGTTTAATTAGATTGATGATATCTCTAGAAGCATTGATAGAATTTCGCATGATGTAGAAAACCTCAAGAATATTTTTTCCTAAGGTTTATATTAATGAATCAATTAAAGCTTTATATATTTCCATAGATGAAAGTAAGAAAAGAACCGCTGGGCTTAGAGCTAAAAGAGAATTTATAGAAAGAGTGTTTCCCCATTCCTTTCAAAAAAATGATGAAGAGATTAAAATGATTGGTGTTTCTTCTATTGATTCCCTATTTAGTAATGTTAAAATTAATGATGAGGGAACTTAAGAAGATTCAACTTTAGCTAGAGGGCGTTCCCATGATTTGGAGGGTGAAACTCATATTAAAAAATTTGATAAAAGTGGGATTGAAGAGGTCAAAACTTTAGCTAGTGATGCACCCACTATTTTGGATTGCAAAAACTTTAATTTTAATAGCGCTCTTTGATTAAGTGTATTTATATTTTTCAATCTATGACAAATTCACCCAATGCCTATGAACAAAATAAAGCTTTCATTAAACATATTTTGGATGCGGTAATAAAAGCTTTGGAAGAAAAGTTAGAGTAGAGATTTTAATTTCTAGAAAATTACATGATGAATGGGAACCCACCATTAAGATCAAGATTAAGAATTTTGAGTGTTATGCTTTTTGTTATTTGGATGCTAGTATTTCAACAATTCTGAAATCTCTTTGTGATGTGCTTGGTCTTACTAATATGAAAGAATGTTCTCTCAATTTGCACTTGGCGGATTCTACTATTAAAAATCTTATGGGAAGAATTAATGATATTCTTGTTCTTGTAAATAGGAATTATGTGCCCATAGATTTTATTTTTCTTGATATTGATTGCAATCTGTCTTGTCCAATAATTCTTGGTAGACCATTCTTGCATACTATAGGGGTCGTGATTGATCTGAAAGAAGGGAATATTAAATTTCAATTTCCACTAAGAAAATGCATGTAACACTTACCTAGAAATACGATTAAATTACCATATTAATCAATCATGAGGGGAACCTATGGATCAATCACTAAAGATGACATCACTTAAAATCTATGTTATATGCCTAACTAGGGGCGTAAAACAATAGCGCTTATTGGGAGGCGACCCCAATGATAAAATTTATGTTTCACTTTTTCTTTCTGTTCTTGAGTGTTTGCAAAATTATTTTACTGTTATAATTGTGTTTTTTGTGTTTTATTTAGTGTTTGTGCCAAGTAAAGCCTTTGGGATAATGTGGGGTGTTAGTTGCTTTAATCCTATTGAAAAGCAGAACATTTTGCATCGAGTAGAAAAAATCCTAAAAATCATAGAAACGTCCAAAATGACTGAATTTTTTAAAACAATATTGATACAAAAATTCCCTACATTTTCCTAATTTTTCAGAATTTTTGGAGTTACATAAGTATGAGTAAAATTCTAGTCTTTACAGACTGTTCTGTTTTTGACAGATTTTGTTTTCTTTGTGTTATGTGTTTGTTTTGATGATTCTATGGTTTGTATCGGGGGGTATAGGACATGGTAAAGTTAGAATACATTAGGCATAATGAAAAAACAAAATTGGAATAGATTTTCAACAGTACCTAAAGTAAAGTTTGGTTTTCTTATACTAACGGATCTCACGAAAGTTTTGTTGAGTTTTGTGTGATTGAACTTCTCAAGTTTTGAGTCAGATCACGATGGAAGAAGGAATATTGAGTGATAAAAGCCTAAGAATGTGGATGCCCATGGCACCCCAAGGTAATATCCAAGGAGTACCAAGCAACTAAGCTTGGGGATGCCCCGGACGGCATCCCGTCTTTCTTCTAACAACCATCGGTAATTTTTCTTGGAGCTATATTTTTTCGTCGCATATCACGAGTTTTGCTTGGAGCATTTTGTATCATTTTTGTATTTGCTTTATTTTATGGTTAGTTTGTCATAATAAACCTTGCTGGACACACCCATTAGAGAGAGTCAAATTATGCTATGATTTGATAGAATCGCTCTTTATGCTTCACTTAAATTTTTTGAGCCATAGAATTGCTCAAATGCTTCACTTATATCTTTTTTAGCACGATGGTGCCGTTATTTTGAACAAATTTGCTCTAATGCTTCACTTAGATTATTTTGAGAGTAGTAGAAATCTTGAATAAATCCTCTCTTGCTTCACTTATAATATTTTGAGAGTTGAATTTTTTTTTGCTCTCCTTCTTCACTTATATTTGTTTGAGAGCTAGTTATTTGCAATGGCAATTTGATTTAAATGAAATTAATCACAAAGTGATGAATGTCCATGAAGGATATAATAAAAACTTTCATGAAGATCATTGAATGTTACAGTTGATTTTCTGCAATAGTTTTGCGATATGAAGATAGTGATATGTGAGTTATGTTGATGAGTAATTATGTTTTAGTACGAATATTGGTGTTAAAGTTTGTGATTCCCTATGCATGCACATGAAGTAAATAATTATGATATGAAATTACATCCTATTGATGTTGCATTATTCGGTGTTAGTTATGTTTAATGTTCACTTATGATGATTTTCGTTCCTTGGTTGGGCGCTTCTGAATCTATTTGCTAGCCTTCACTTGTAATAAGTGGGAATAGTGCTTGTGCATCCAAATCCTAAACCCAAACTTGTGCCAAATGAGTCCACCATAACTGCCTATATGTGGTATTTCAATGATGTTCCAAGTAAATTTGCAACTGCCAACTCTAATGTTCAAAATAAATTTTTGTTTTGTGTGCATGTACCGCTCATGAAGCGGCAAGGGGTGGCCGGTATCTTCCTTATTAAATATGTTATACTCAAGATGAGTGTTTATTCACTTGTCATTGCACGAGAGTATGGAGGTAATAGGGATACACAGTTCCAAAATGCAAAAAAAAGTTTATGTTGTCAAATAATAAATTCCTTGGAAAGTGTTGGTATGGACGGTACTCGTGGATACAGCTAGCCGTGGCATGTGAAAGAATGGTGGAAAAGGAATAAACTTTATTTTCATTTTGTGAACCGCCTATAATTTTTTTAGCATGGATGGTATTGGAAACTCTTAGTCGTTTTCGTTCACAGGAAAAGCTTACCACCCAAAAAATTTATGTCTAAGTTTTTCACTTTGAGCTGTGACACCTCTACAAATCCATGTTTCCCTCTACGGAGGGCCTATCTATTTACTTTATGCAATTTTTTATTTTGAATTTGAGTCTCCATCTTCTCTTATAAGGCACCAACTAAGGAACACCGTTATCATACTTGAGCATTGGATGTAGTTAATATTTGGGTGTGTTGCATGAACGGATCAATGATAGAGCATGATGGGCTAGGGAAAACGTTCTTTAGCGTTGATATTTTTAAAGACTTGGTTGCTTGTTGATATGCTTGAGTATTGAAATTTTCATGTCAAACTATAGAATACTGCTTTGCATCATCTACAAGTCCATATGTTCATGCTAAAAAGAAGAATATGATGAACATGTGAGGCAGCATTCCACATCAAAAATTTAGTTTTTATCATTTACCTACTCGAGGACGAGCAGGAATTAAGCTTGGGGATGCTGATACGTATCCAATGTATCTATAATTTTTTATCGTTACATGTTGTTATATTATCATTATTGGATGTTTTATGGTCATTTTATAGCAATTTCATATCATTTTTTGGGACTAACCTATTGACATAGTGCCTAGTGCCAATTGTTGCTTTTTTCTTCACACAAAATCAATATCAGATGAAGTCCAAATGCCATGAAACTTTACGGAGATTGTTTTTGGAGCAGAATGAAACTTGGGAGCCAACAAGGAGCACGAGAGGAGGCCCAGACGGCCCGCTAGACACCAGGGCGCGCCGAGGGGCCCTCGCGCAGCTTGGTGCCTAGTGGGCCCCTCGGGCATCTCCTCCACCGCCTCTAAGCTCTATAAATACCCCAATATTCAGAAAACCCTAGAAGAGTCGGCGAAAAATCGTTTCAGCTGCCGCAAGTTCTAGAAGCCACAAAATCCAATCTAGAGCCCATTTCGGAGAGGAACACGATCACAAAGGGGTTCATCATTCTCATTGGTGCTCCTCCGATGATGTGTGCATATCAGACCCACGGATCCGTAGGCAGTAGCTATATGGCTTTCTCTTTGGTTTTGTTTCTCAATACAATGGTCTCTTGGAGATCCATATGATGTAACTCTTTCTTTTGCGGAGTGTTTGTTGGGATCCAATGAATTGTGAGTTATGATCAGATCTATGAAAACATATTTATGCTTGACTATTATAGACTCATATTTCTTCTTCGATGTTTGGTTGTTGTCTGGCCAACTTGATCTTTTATCTTGCAATGGTAAGACGTGCTTTGTGATGGGTTCGATCCTGCGATGCTCAATCTTAGTGATAGAAAAAGACATGGCATGTATGTATCGTTGCTATCAAGGATAAAACGATGTGGAATATTCCTACATGAATAGATCTTGTCTACATCATGTCATCATTCTTAAGGTATTACTCCATTTCTCCATGAACTCAATACACTAGATGCATGATGGATAGCGGTAGATGTGTGGAGTAATAGTAGATGCACGCAGAACTCGGTCTACTTGTCTTGGTCGTGATGCCTATATACATGATCATTGATTTCAATATCATCATAATTATTTTCTCTTCTATCAATTTCCCAACAGTAATTTTTCTACCTATCATTTTCTATTTTCTCAAGAGAAGACACTAGTGAAACCTACGACCCTCGAGTCTACTTCACATTATCTATTTGCAATCTCTACTTTCTATTCGCGTTTCTATTTATTTGCTCTTTTATTTTCAGCTCTATGTTACCAAAAAAAACAAAATTACCTTGCTGCATTTTATTTGCTATCAGTCTTATTTGCATCTATCAATCTATCATTACTTCACCCATGAGGGATTGACAACCCCTCCATGTGTTGGGTTGTGAGGATTTGCTATTTGTGTGCAAGTGCTGCTTACATAGTCTTGTGGATCTTCCTACTAGATTGATACATTGGTTTCCTAACTGAGGGAAATACTTGGCGTCGCTGTGCTACATCACCCTTTAAGTTTGGAGGGAAACCAACGCAATCAGTGAGAAGTTAGACTCCTGCCAGCACCTATTACTATTACTCCACTCAACGACTACTATCCAGCATGCATCTAGAGTATTAAGTAAAATAGAGTAATGCATGGAGAAAAATGACATGATATAGACAAAGTAAACTCAAGCAAAATGAATAAACTCCATGATTTTATCCTTAGTAGCGGCAACACAAATATGCATCTTGTCCCCCTGTGTCACTCGTATATAGAAATTCGCCAGGTTGACCTACTACAATACACCTCTCTCATCGAAGAAATATCAATCTAGTTGGCCAAACTATTTCAATAGATTGGAGAGAATTACAAAGCTATCTTACTCATGCAAATAAAATCATATAAGTATTGAGAGAAGACTCAAATATTTATTATGAATAATCTGAACATAAACCACAATTCATCAGATCCCAACAAAAGCACCGAACAAAAGGAATTACATCATGTGGATCAAAGCGAAGATGCGATGATCATTGTATGGAAGATCAAGAGAGAGCGATTGCCATCTAGGTACTAGCCATGGACACATAGGTCTGTGGTGAAATACTCACACGCCATCGTGAGGGCAGCAAGGTTGATAAAGAGGCCCTCCGTGATCGACCCCCCCCCCTCCCGCAGGGTGCCGGGACGGAGCTCCAGATGGCGTCCCGTCGGAACATAGACTTGCGGCGGCATAAAAATGTTTCAAGACTCCTTCTAGTGTTTTTAGGTTAAAAGAGAATTTATAAGCGAGAGAACGGAGTCGAGAGGGCCACGTGGGAGGCACAAGCCATCAAGGTGCCCCCAGGCCGCACCCTGTTGGCTTGTGGGCTCCTAGTGCTCCTCCATCCTTCTTCCGGTACTCCTCAGTCTTCTTTTGGTCCGCAAAAATCACCCAGAAGTTTCAGGTCAATTGGGCTTTGTTTGGTATGGAAAACCTGAGAAGTGAAAAACATGCAGAAAACAACAACTCGCACTAGGCACTGGGTCAATAAAAAATTATAGATATGTTGGAGACGTATCAAGTCCCCAAGCTTAATTCCTGCTCATCCTCGAGGAGGTAAATGATAAAAACAGAATTTTTGATGTGACATGATATCCATGATGTAACCTTATGCATGTATGCTCATTGAGAAATGATGAATTAACAAACATTAACATAGCAATACTTATAGGTATAAGCAGCCAAATCATTCATCTTTCAAAGTATACGATCCTTGAAGATTGTTTTACCCCTATACATCTTATTATATTAGCAAGGCATGGCTCCATCTTCACCATATTAATACAAATGTCAAGCACCACAGTGTCCAAGTCAGGCCATTGGATCGTAATTTTTCAATATGCATCAACTTTTTACTCTTCACGCAATACATTAGAGTGAACCATTGGACATAGCAAAAAAGTGGAATAGAATATGGTGCTAGGTTTCAACGGGGAAAAGTGGAGAAGATAGTCTCACATCAACTAGGCGTACCAAGGGGCTATGGAGATGCATGTCGATAGATATCAATGCAAGGAGTAGGGATTGCCATGCAAATGATGCGTTAGAGATATAAGGGTGTGAAAGCTCCACTGAAGCTAAGTAGTGTGTGCATCCAACTTGCTTGCTCATGAAGACCTCGGGCATTTGAGGAAGCCCGTCATCGGAATATACAAGTCAAGTTTATGAAAAAGTGATTCCCACTAGCATATGAATGAGATAACATGAGACTCTCTATATGAAGAACAAGCTGCCACTTTGAGGCACGAGTATGGTAAAGGATAGTAGCAAAGTCCCTTCTCTCTTTCTCTCTCATTCATTTTTTTTTTCATTTTCTCTTCTCTTTTTTAGTTATGGTGGGATCATTTGGCCACCCCCATTTTATATTTCCTCACTAGGACAATGCTCTAATAATGATGATCGTCACACTTTTATTTACTTACAAATCATTATGAAAACTAATAGGACGATATGACTGTTGGAAACATGCCCTAGAGGCAATAATAAATTGGTTATTATTATATCTCCTTGTTCATGATAATAATTTATTATCCATGCTAGAATTGTATTGACTGGAAACTCAAATACATGTGTGGATACATAGACAACACACTGTCCCCAGTGAGCCTCTAGTTAACTAGCTCGTTGATTAAATATGGTCAAGGTTTCCTGGCCATAGACAAGTGTTGTCACTTGATAATGGGATCACATCATTAGGAGAATGATGTGATGGACAAGACCCAAATTATGAATATAGCATATGATCGTGTCAGTTTATTGCTACTGCTTTCTGCATGTCAATGTATCTGTTCCTATGACCATGAGATCATGCAATTCCCGGACACTGGATGAATACATTGTATGTATCAAATGTCACAACGTAACAGGGTGACAATAAAGGCGCTCTATACGTATCTCCGAAGGTGTCTGTTGGGTTGGCATGGATCAAGACTGGGATTTGTCACTCCGTGTGACGAAGAGGTATCTCGGGGCCCACTCGGTAATACAACATCACAATAAGCCTTGCAAGCAATGTGACTAAGGAATTAGTCACGAGATCTCGTATTACGAAACGAGTAAAGAGACTTGCCTGTAACGAGACTGAACTAGGTATGGAGATACCGACGATCGAATCTCACGCAAGTAACATACCGATGGACAAAGGGGACAACATACGGGATTAACTGAATCCTTGACATAGAGGTTCAATCAATAAAGATCTTCGTAGAATATGTAGGAGCCTATATGGACATCCAGGTCCCTCTATTGGTTATTGACCGGAGAGTGTCTTGGTCATGTCTACATAGTTCTCGAACCCGTAGGGTATACACACTTAAGGTTCGGTGGTGTTTCGGTATTATTGAGTTATGTATGTTGGTGACTGAAAGTTGTTCGGATTCTCGGATGAGATCCCGGATGTCACGAGGAGCTCCGAAATGGTCGGAATGTAAATATTGATATATAGGAAAGTTGCATTTGGCTTTCAGAAAGTTTTTGGGCATTACCGGTAAAGTACCGGGAGTGACGAATGGGTTTTGGGGTTTTATCGGGAGGGGCGTCACCCACCTTGGAGGGGACCTAATAGGCCTAAAGGTGTGGCACCAGCCCTTAGTGGGCTCGTGCGGCCAGCCCAATAAGCCTATTTCGGCCAAGTGTAATAGAAAAGGAAAAGAGAAGAAACAAGGAAGGGGACCCCACAAGGAAGGGGAGTCCTCCTCCACCAAACCTAATTGGAGGAGGACCCCCCCCCCTTGGATTCGGCCGAACCTTTCCTCTTTTGAGGAGAGCGAAAGGCATCCCAACTCCCTCTTCCTCCTATATATAGTGGAGATTTTGAGGGCAGCCACCACCTGAAAAGCCACGTGCTTCCCTCTCATCCATAGATCATCTCCTTTGTTTAGTTTAGTTCGGTAGAGCTTGGCGAAGCCCTGCTGGATTAGTTCACCACCACCACCACCATGCTGTCATGCTGGAGAACTCATCTACCTCTCTGCCCCTCTTGCTGGATTAAGAAGGCGGAGATCGCCATCGAGCTGTACGTGTGCTGAACACGGAGGTGCCGTTGTAGCGACCCGACTCAAGACGAGTCAAGCCTCTGGTGTTTCCGTACCATCCCAAGATCATGCTGGTACACACACAGTACATAATGTATGTATTCAAGAGTTCAATCACACAGCTTTATTAATCGAAATCTCATAAAGAGTACTTTATTACAATAAAGGATTACAATAAAGTGGTTGAAGGCCATCTCATGAGATATCTAACGAAGACTAAGCGGAAGCATCAGGTAGACGAGTCCATCCGACTCCAAGGGCATGTCGCTGAGCGTAGAACGTAGCCTCACTCCTGGTCGGAAAAGTACTCTGCAACATGATACGTTGCAGCCGTGTAGGTCAGCATATTGAATATGCCGGCAAGTCATCAAAGAGAGGAGTAAAATAATAATCAACTATCTCTACATGCATATTTGGCCGGTGGGGCTAAGATTTTTGCATAAAGCCAGTTTTATCCTACAACAAGAGGAGTTGAAAGCAAAATATTACTACAATGTTTGTTGTTAACGAGATGGTTCCGCCAACCAGTTCTCGTACCCGAATAGTTGTTAACACCCACATCATTATTAAGTTGTGTCGAGAGTTCAGGGGAAATTCAATGCCTTCGACTCAAGTTGTCCATGATCGTGGACACGGCTAATCGATTAGGTTGGGCACTCTGCAGAGTTTTGCACACGTTCCCCACAAGATTTGATCGCCTCCGGGTTTGTCCTCGCACTTCAGGGTGTTTGAAGACCGGATGATCAAAACATGGTCTTTCAACGCGTCCCTGTGAATCCCTGTCGGTGCCCATCCATTCCTACCGTTCGTCTACATCTGCTAGCACCGCCTGTCCAGAGTCGCCGCGTTGTCCAACCAAGCCAGAGCCCATAATGACTTGTGGCTGTGCAGGTAAGCCTTGAGTCTTGAAGTCTCCATCCGTCTCTTCGAGCCTGGGTGAAGCTTTCCGCAGGATGACATGGCCTCTCCAGCATCCCGGGCATCCACTCGGTTTTCCAGGGAGCCGATCAACCGTCCTTCACCCAGAGTTGCATTGCGTCCGAGGTCTTGAAAATCCTGTCTTAGTCCGGTCTTGATTATTATATCAACCTCGCATCACTCGTGGTATACACTCAACCGAAACCCGTCTACTCGAGCATAGCATTAAGAAATTGTCGTCCCGGGCCAAGTATCGGGGTTGTTGTGTTCCTACCACATGATACTACAATCTATACTAAAATTTCCAAGTACCTAAGCAGCATGCAAATTGGGCAAAGAAGGTGATCTACTATGCATCGAAAACATAGGTAAAATAACATGATCAAAGATGACTTGCCTTGATGATAGTTGTCTTGCTCGAGCGTCTCTAAGTAACACGCTTCGCACTCCGGATGATCTACCGATACAAACACAAAGCACACCATAAGCAATTCAATCATGCCACAAGTAAAAATAACATCACATGCAATGATTTGCAAAAGACTACGCAACAGAATTTATCGCGCGCCGGTATGGCAGAAACTTGTTTCTGTTGAAAACACCAGTAAAAATACTTTAAAAAATCTGAAACTTCTACCACAGTAAGACTTTATCACTAGAAAGCAGTAGCAAAAAGAATCAACTCAAAATCATTTTTCAAACTCCTGGAATAGGCAGAACAAGGTTTAAACTAAATCTGCTCTAACTTATATTTAAAAATTTCAAACATAGACAAATTATATGTTTTTAAAAACTACAGGAAATTTGTGAGCTACTGGAAAAGGAATCAATGTCATTGGACTTCGGGATAAAAAGTTGTGGCCAAAACAAAATTGAAAGTTTCTGTTTTTGTAAAAAAAGACAGAAAAACACAAAACTACTAGAGCTAACAGAGAGTTACACGTGTCAGGCTATTATTGGCTGCGGGGCTGTTTGTTTCAAAGTTACGGGCAAACGGCCGAAGGTTAGCAAAGTCGCCGGTTAAAACTTAAGTGACAAAAAAACCTACTGGTTTTTCTCATTAGACCGAAGGGGTACTAGTGTTTTAATCCTGGCCGTTGCATGGGATCTAAGGGCTATCAAGAGAGGACATGAAATATAGAGAGAGAAGAGAGGCTACCTTGCTGGCAGAGGGGTGCACCGGCGAGGAGAGCTGGTCGGCGAGGGAGGGGAGGCTCCGGGCGGTGGAGGGCTTCGGGGAGGTGGCGGCGGGGTGCTCCTCCTCGGGGGGAGGCGCTCGGGGAGAGAGAGCTCGGGGGGAGCTCTCCCGGGCGAGGCCGAGGGTGGCAGCCTCGGGCTGCTGCTGCTGCTTCTCGTGGCGAGGCTTCGGGCGGCGAGGGGACGTGGTGGCGGTGGCGGCTAGGTTGGGAAGGGGTGGCTCGGGGGTGGGGGTATTTATAGGCTTAGGAGGGGGTGGGCTATGGAAAGGAGAGAGAGGCAGGGGGAAGGAAATCGCTGGGAGGGAGAGGGGCTCGGTTTCGGTGCAGAGAAAGAAGGAAGGAGGAGGGAGAAGAAAGAAGGAAGGGGACGTGGGGAGAGAGGGGGCTCGGGCAGGGCTAAGGCACGCCCAGGGCGGCGGTGGGTTAGAAAAAAAATAAAAAATAAAAGCTTTCCTTTTTTTAAAAAAACCTTTCCAAACAGAAAAATATAAAAGCCAAAAAGAAAATAAATCAATATATTTATATATGGTATTATATATCAAAAAAATCAGAAAAAGAAATCTCTACCCGAATAACATTTTTTTAAAGCCAAAATAAAAACTTTTTAAAAATGTTTTTTCAGAAATTCCCAAATTTGCTTTATTTCATTTTGCAATTATTTTTGCAAAAGAACTTTGGGTTTTCTTGGCTTCCAACATTTCAAAAATTGCCCGCACTTTTGGAGTGTCATTTTCCTCCGCTCTCTCTCTTGCGTGCAAGAGAGTTTTCTCCGGGCATTTCTCGTGCGAGGAAAAAATAGAAATGCAAATCAAAAGACGAAGAAAATTCACGAGCTATATTTATTTCAATCACTTATGCATAGATGCTTAGCTACAATGTAAACATTCCCAATTAGGAAAATTGGGATGTTACAGCCGTCCATTCGGCACTAGATCGGGATGGTTCGTGATGGGATCATGGGACGGATCGTGATGAGATCGTGGGATGTACTGTGAATTGGATCACGAAGATGTTCCACTAAATCAACCGCGTTATATATATGCTTCCGCTTAGCGATCTACAAGGGTATGTGGATCCAATCTCTCCTCTCGTAGATGATCATCACCATGGATAGAGCTTATGTGCGCGTAGGAAAATTTTCGTTTCCCATGCGACGTTCCCCAATAGTGGTATTGTGCGAGGTTTATGCGTAGATGACATCTCGAGTAGATCACAAAGGAGTTTGTGGGTGTTGATATTCAGATTGCTTCCCTCGTTAGTCTTTTCTTGATTCGGCGGTATTGTTGGATGAAGAGGCCCGTACCAACATTAATCGTACGCTTACGAGAGACCGGTTTCATCGACTAACATGCAACTTGGTGCATAAAGATGACTGGCGGGTGTCTATTCCTCCAACTTTAGTTGAATCGGATTTGACTGAGGCGGTCCTTGAAGAAGGTTAAATAGCAACTTGCATATTACCGTTGTGGTTTTGCGTAAGTAAGATGCGATCATACTAGATATTCATAACAGACACGTAAAACATGCAACAACAAATTAGGGGACGTCTAACTTGTTTTTGCAGGGTATGCATGTGATGTGATATGGCCAAAGACATGATATGATATATTTGATGTATGAGATGATCATGTTGTAATAGTTAAATATCGACTTACACGTCGATGCTACGGCAACCGGCACGAGCCATAGGGTTATATTCAATTATTTTTGCGCTTGGTGATACTTTACTTTATCGCTAGTTTAGTAGGTTTAGTAGTAACATCATAGGTAGCGCGGCAATCTCGATGGGAGCATAATGATGGAGATCATGGTGTGGTGCCGGTGACGATGGAGATCATGCCGGTGATTTGGTGATGGAGAGCATGCCGGTGCTTTGGTGATGGAGATCAGCCGGTGCTTTGGTGATGGAGATCATGCCGGTGCTTCGAAGCCAAAAGCTCCTATTTAGGGGCTTCCAGCTGCAGCTGTGGCTTTCGGGTGCGGTTGTGACAAGGCCGAAAGCCACGATTGCAGCCGGAAGCCCCTAAATAGGAGCTTTTGGCTTAGAAGCCGGTAGACGGAAGCTGGCTGGAAGCCCAACCAAACACCCTCCAAGAAGCACAAGTTCATGGCCATTTCATGTCACTTGTGATTTGCATGTGATGTTAATCCTTTTATGCACCTTATTTTGCTTAGGATGACGGTAGCATTATAAGGTGATCCCTCACTAAAATTTCAAGATAAAATTGTGTTCTCCCCGAGTGTGCACCGTTGCGACAGTTCGTCGTTTTGAGACACCACGTGATGATCGGGTGTGATAGACTCTATGTTTACATACAACGGGTGCAAAATAGTTGCACACGCGGAACACTCGGATTAAACTTGACGAGCCTAGCATGTACAGACATGGCCTCGGAACACAAGAGACCGAAAGGTCGAACATGAGTCATATAGTAGATAACACAAGAGATGATCACCATTGAAGCTAACTCAACTCACGTGATGATCGGACTTGAGTTAGTGATTTTGGATCATGTGTCACTGAATGACTAGAGGGATGTCAATTTGAGTGGGAGTTCTTAAGTAATATGATTAATTGAACTTATTATCATGAACATAGTCAATATGTCTTTGCAAATTATGTTGTAGCTTGCCGTGTAGCTCCACTTTTTTTGATATGTTCCTAGAGAAAACTTAGTTAACAGATGATAGTAGCAATTATGCGGACTAGGTCTGTAAAATGAGGATTGTCCTCATTGCTGCACAGAAGGCTTATGCCCTTAGTGCACCGCTTGGTGTGCTACCCCCCCCCCCCCCCCAGAGCGTCGTTTTGTGGATGTTGCGAACATATGACATACATGTTTTGATGATTACGTGATAGTTCAGTGCGTAATGATTAACAGCTTAGAATTGAGGCGCCCAAGACGTTTATGAACGTCACGGGGCATGTAAGATGTTCTAAGAGCTCAGATTTAGATTTCAGACTCATGCCCGTGTTGAGAGGTATGAGACATCCGACAAGATTCTTTGTCTACAATGTAAGGAAGAAAAGCTCAATCGTTGAGGATGTGCTCAGATTGTGTGAGTACTACAATCACTTGAATCGAGTGAGAGTTGATCTTCCAGATAAGATAGTGATTAACATAGTTCTCCAAAGTCACTACTGGAGCTTCGTGATGAACTATAGCATATCAGGGATACACAAGATGATGCCTGAGTTATTCGTGATATTTGACACCGTGAAAGTAGAAATCAAGTAGGAGCATCAATTGTTGATGCTTAGTAAAACCACTGGTTTCAAGAAGGACAAGGGCGAGAAGAGCAAAACGGTTGCCACTCTAGTAAAGAAACCCAAGGTTGAACCCAAACCCAAGACTAAGTGCTTCTGTGATGACGAGAACGGTCACTAAAGCGGAACTACCCAAGGTACTTGGTAGATAAGAAGGCTGACAAAGTCGACAAAAGTATATTGGATATACGTGATATTGATGTTTTTCCTTTTCTGTTTCTGTTTCAAAAAATGTTCTATACTTTTAAAAATATTTTGAATTTTTAAAGAATTGTTCTTCAAATTTGTAAATTATTTTTGCCTTTTAAAAAATGTTCTTCAAATTCGAAGAAAGCATTTCCTATTTAAAAATATGTACGGTATTTTCAAAATTGTTCTTTATTTTCAAAAAATGTTTCGTATTTTCAACAAATGTTCTGTATTTTAGAAAATGTCCTTCAAATTCGAATTTGTTTGCTATTGAAAAAACTGTTCTAGTTTTTCAAAAAAAGTTCTAGAATTGTTCTCAAAAATGAAAAAATGTTCGTGCTTTAAGAATTTGTTCGTGCTTCCAAATTGGTTTGGGGTTTCTCAAAATTGTTCTCCTTTATAAAATTTTGTTCTCAAGATTCAAAAATGTCAATGCTTTCAAAATTGTTCGCGCTTCCAATTTGTTCAAGATTTCCAAAATTGTTCTCAGTTTCAAAATTTCTTCTCAAAATTCAGAAACTTTTTATGCTTTAAAAATTTGTTCGCGCTTTCAAATTTTTTTAGAATTGTTCTCTTTAAAAAAAAATCTATTCAAGAACATTTGTTTTTTGAAAAATGTTCGCGCTTCCTAATTTGTTCATGGTTTTTCAAAGTTGTTCTTGAAAATCGAAGAATATTTTTCCTTCAAATACAAAAAGAAAAAGAAAAGGGAAAGAAAAAAAACCATAAAAAAGGAAATAAACAAAAAACAAAAAATGTAATAACAGAAAAAAAAGGAAACGGAGCTGGGCACTGAGGGGCAGGTAGGAGCTCCCCTATTTGATACCCTCAGCGCCGGTTAAAGGCAACTCAACAAACGGGCACATACACCCCTGCGTCATGGGATCGGCGCACTTTTTGAGCCTACAAAAATGTTGCGGGTAGTGAGATTCATAGTACGAAGCTCAATGTTTCCTTCCAAACGCAGTAACCAACTCGGATGGCTGATATGTTGTTCCTACTAATACTCCTTTTTTACTTTATGTTCTGTGTCTTCGAGACTCAGGTTTTGTTTGGGCATTTTTTTAATCTTTTCTCTTTATCATTATTTATTCGTTTTATTTTCCTTTTTGAAAATTTGTGAACTTCTTTTAAAATCATGAACCATTTCGTCAATTCTCGTGAACTTTTTGAAATTCGTGAACTATTTTCAAATGCATGGATGTTTTCCAAATCCACAAACTCTTTAGAATTTATAAGAACTTTTTTCAAAAACATTAAGTTTTTATTTTTTTTGTATTTTTAAGATATTAAATATTTATTTTTTTCATGAACCTTTTCTAATGTGATGATCTTTTCCAATATTTTCAAATTCGTGAACTTTTCTTTGATTCAATGTTTTATTGAATTTACTAACTTTCTTCAAATTTGTAAAATTCTTTTTCAAATTCATGAGCTTTATTTAAATGCAGAACTTTTTAAAGCTGGTGAACTTTACCTAAACTTGTGAACATTTTTCAAAACCAATGATTTTTTAAATATTTCTGGACTCCTTGAAATGTCATTAACGTTTTTGAAATTCATTTTTTTTTGTTTTCATGATTTTTTATTCATGAAGTTTTGTCATTTTTTTGAACTTTTCTCAGAATCGTGATGTTTTATTCATAAATTTCTAAATAAATCATAGATTTTGCAAACCCCTGGCCATGTGGTACGGTAGATAAAAATTGTTGGGCATTACTCTAAAAAGATTCGCTGGGCATGTGGTACAGTAGTTATTTTTCGTTGAGGCAAGTATCTCCTCCATTCCGAATTACTTGTCATAGAAATAGTTGCGATAAGTAATTCACGACGAAGAGGATTGTACACTAGATCATACGGTAGGTTTGTTTTCAGGGGAAGGACGTACTGTAAGTAATAGCGAAAGAAAAATCAGCAAACTTAGAGCATCTTCAATAGACGCGCGATAGCGCGGCGTGTTTTTTTTTTTTTTTTTTTTTTTTGCAGCACCAAAACATCGTTTTAGTGCACGCAGGAAGCGTGGTTGCTTTTCCATATGCTGCAAAATTTAGCGATGGAGCTGGCGGACAAAATACCCAATGATATAGTTTTCCCCGACGCGTTGGAGCTGGCGCGCAGAATATGCAACACATGATGCAGGTTCGCCCAGCTCGATGACGCTGGTTTACCGCGTGCGGATTATAGCTCGACTGGTGAAACATTATTTTTGATCGCATGCTATATAGTCGTTTTATCCAGCACACGACTTATTTAACGCATCTGTTGTTGGAGATGCTCAGCGAGCATGCATGAGAGGGAGATGGCCTTATTGGGTCGTGGCCTGCAAACAAAGCTAGCAAGCACCAGCAAAAACTTTTCGGCGCCTGAAGTACGGCATAGGAGCTCTCAATCGAGACGCGAGCGCGCCCATCAATCACCACAGCGACACATTATACAGAAAGAATCATATAGAGGTACTGGATAGTGGGGCCAACCCAGAACATCACTTTGAGGGAGCTTTGATTCTTTTTTATCTTTTTCAACAAAGGAGACTTAAAAATGAAGCATCAAGTGGATATAAAAGTAATGAACACACATTCGACCTCTATTAGGTTGCACACATTGGTTGCACACAACCTAAATGAACACACTCAAGTTAGGTTGCACACATGTAACACGAGCACACACACAAAAGAAACTCACTATTAGATGTACAACCCTCATCTGCATTGAAATGCTTAGACTATTATACATGTACAAGAAATTGAAATGCCATCTCATATCCCATAAAATTCATGCCGAAATACCGAACACAAAATATTTTCTTCGGGAGAAAAGAAGGCCAGTAGAACCAAAATAAAGCAAAGAATACAAAATTTAAGCTGAAAGTTTTTTGTTTTTTGACACGCCTGCTCTACAACTGATGTTGGCTTACAACCCGAGATTATAAACCTGCAATACCAAGCGGCACGCACGCATCCTCGAGGCTCTACTGCACTCATCTACAACTCAACAACTGTACATACACTTTGCATCCACGAGCAATCAACCCATAATAATTTACAGGATCACCAGAACACCGAATCGCTGCTAGCACACACACGTACAAGTGCACACCACTCACGTGCCGCCCGCGCGCACACACAAAAAACCCTACTCCTTCTCTTTTGACAAGGATCAAACGGGGCACAACAGCAAAAAAAAAAAACATGGGACAGGATAGAACCTTGGTGCATACATTCCCTCGTCTTCACGAGAAACCGACTGTTTTCCCCAGCAGCCACAAGAAGAGCGTCCACTCGAGCATGAAGATCGTGTGGAGGTACGATCGGTCCAGCGTGAACCCGAACACGGTGATGCCGGCCTTGTTGTTCTCCAGGTACGTCACTGCAAGATCGATTTTCCATCAGCCCCAAGACCATCTCATATAAATTCAACGAAATTTACGATTGCTGCCAGAAGATCATACGTACCTAGTGCCTGCCTCTTCTGGAAGGAGATCACGTGCGTGTGAGGCTGGAGGAACCTGGTGTTCTCCAGCATGTCCTCGTCGCCGGTGTCCTCGCTGGATTCGCAGTCGCTCTCCTCCTCGGCGTACTCTTCCAGCATGGAGTTCTGGTTGGATCCCGGGTCTATCTCGTCGTCCGGGACCGGCTCGATGGTGCAGCAGGCGTGCCACTTGGTGGTCTGGCCCGTCAGGGCCTGCGCCTGGTGGGTGATCTTGGCAGCGCTGCTCAGGATTATGATGAGCCCCGACATGAGCACCACTGAACATAGCTGCAGAATTCAATATGAAGATACATTAGGACCAATATCTGGAAATGTTGCTTCAGTCTGCTGCACCGGCAACAAAGTGTAAGAACTGACCAAAAATGCGAGGACCAGACTCTCTGAATTCTTTGACCCCTTCTCAGTTCAAAATGCCGTAAGTTAACGACATACTCCCTCGGTACTAAATCAAAGACACTTATTTTAGGACGGAGGGTGAATTTGTTTCGCATGAAGTGTGATTCTTCTGAATTGATCTCAGCCTAAATAAACTGGTACTGCCAAAATAGCTAAAGTGGCACTAAAACTGGAACTTCTATGCAATCATATTAACATTTTGTCTTGAATTGTATTTAATCATATTATAATTGTTACTCTATTTGTTAATACGGTATAGGTCGCTGTTTGCGATTATGACAAGATCTGAAAACTACAGGAGCTCCACACCTTATATACACTGTTCCAACCGCCTTCGGTTTGTGGTTTCGACGAGGCACTATCACTGATTCATGGCCCTACTTATACCTTTACAAAGATGGCGCCCCAATTACGATTCAGAAATGAATGAAGTCCCATTTTCAGGCCCAGCGACAGATCGATGACCAGCAGAGTGAATCACGTCACACCTTACAGTACTAGCTTTGCTGTTTCTGACATGATACTACTCGAGATCACTTAATTATAGACGTCAGCCAGCCCAATTATTGGATTTCTAGATAATCTCATCTAGGCCAGGCCAACGGAGCCTGTCCAGAAACCACCGGGCAAGTGTTTTTCTTTCTTTCAGAGAAAGTCCTGAAAGTGTAACTATGAAGGCAACAGAATCCAGTAAAATCCAGCACTTAAACCATTTGACCCGATTCTTAATCCCCTCGTATAGGCAAGGTATCGATCAGTTGATCGATTCTACGCAGTTCCAACTTACTTGATTTTTTTACATAAAAAGTTATTGGTCCGGTCAAAATTAAACTGAGATAAGATAATGTGTAAGTTGATTGCGATCCCCAATTTTGGCTAACTGAACACACGCATCACATTCCGAATTGAACCGAAGAGAGTGGAGAAATCAGGCAATCGAGGCTTACCGCGAGCTCGCCGGTATGGAGCAGGTCGTCGATGGAGTCGTGACGCGTGGTGAGGAGCACGGAGGCGAACTGGCTGGCGGTGCCGATGAGCAGCGCGGCGACGATGAACCGACGGAATCGGTGGCTGATGACCTTGAGCTGCTTGCGGATGTCGAGGTGCTCCCTGAGGACGCGCTCCACCCCCATCCTGCCCTCCTCCACCTCGACGAGCAGGGAGCCGGCGAAGTCCTCGAGGCGGAGGCCCTGGAGGTGGCAGATGAGGCGGAAGAGGACGCAGGTGAGGAGGTAGATGGCGCTGCGGTACATCCAGGAGGCCATCTCGAGGGAGCAGGCGAGGACGTCGCTGAGGAGGTCGTTGGCGAAGAAGGGGACGCGGTCGGCGGAGGTGGCGTACCACCAGGCCTTGTATGCGGCCTCGGCGGCGAAGCAGGGCGCGACGAGGGAGGCGAGGAGGCGGAAGGAGAAGGCGAGGCGGGCCGTGTAGTTGAGCCTGACGCGGTCGCTGTTCGTGCGGAGCTTGTCGAGGTAGAGCAGGCGGCGGAGGCCGATGCGGCGGAAGGAGGAGGAGAGGCAGAGGAAGCTGGCCCCGGACGCGGCCGAGAGCGAGACCTGCACGACGGCGTCGAAGGGGCGGCGCGAGGGGCGGAAGGCGAGGAGGAAGTGCGCCGTGGCCGGGACGACCACGGCGAGGAGCAGGAAGAGGAACCACGACAGCGCGGCGCCGCCCGGGGCCGAGTGGTCCATGCACACCCACCGCAGGCACGACCGGAACCACTGCAGCTCGTCGTCCGCCCGCGAGAGGGACCGCTGCATCGCCGCGCCCCTGGCGCCGCCGCCGCCGCTGCACTTGAGCACCTCCGACAGCAGCGGCTCCCCCGACGCCGGCGTCGACGCGCTGGACCGCCGCCCCATCGGATCAACCGGTTCCCTGCCCCTTGTGTTGTGCTGTTTGCTTCAGAGTTCAGACTTGAGAGGAGCTCTGCGGTGGCGTTCCTTGGGTGGTGGCGGTGGAGTACAAGTGGAGGAGAGAGACGGAGGGGATCTTCTTTATATAAAAGGCGATGGGAGTTGGGATTGCTTGTGCTTGGGATCTTGGTATCTCTTTCTTTCTCTCTCGTGTCGCACAGGTGTGCGGCAGGAGGCGACGGAAGTGGTGGACGAGTTGGACGCTTCCATTCCATGGGTGTCACCTGTCTGTCACAGCCAACACAGCCGAACAGAAAGAAAGGTCAGTAGATTTCTTTTTTTTTCTCTCACTCTCTCTCTAGGACGTCTCTGGTTTAACTAG
The DNA here is from genome assembly GCF_904849725.1 of Hordeum vulgare subsp. vulgare. NCBI lineage: Eukaryota > Viridiplantae > Streptophyta > Magnoliopsida > Poales > Poaceae > Hordeum > Hordeum vulgare. The sequence continues at coordinate 542,840,745 of NC_058524.1, read as the reverse complement.
AGAGGTGCAGCCGCCGGAGAAAAAAATATACCGTTCGAAAAATGTAAGACGATTTTGAAAGAAATACATCCACAAATATCCACCTGTCTAAAAGACGACTTCTTCTTGTTTTCCTGCCCTAGCCCTTGACGGCCACGACGAATTCTGCCGTCCAAATATCACCGAAGAGCTCGTGGATTCGCCTCCTTTGCTTGTACGTGGAGAGTCCGTGTGCCTCTGCTCCGGTTTGTAAGTTAGGTTACGATGGGTGTGACACTTCTTTTTCAAGTTTGTATATTGAGTTTCAATCTTCTCCGAATGCATCTGTACAGATGTAGTCTACGGGGTTTCGGTGGAGATTCTTGCCGCCTTCCTAGGACGATGAGGTTAGATTTTCTCGACATACGGCAAGACTTGATGCCATGTATTTTAAATCTAAACCTTGACCATGATTACGGCTTCAAAGTGTAAGTTCTTAGGGACACACACAAAAAGAATTCCTCAATGTCGTCGATAACGTTAAGCCGGCTTTGGTAAGGGAGAGACAACAACTACACGTCGGCAGCTCATTCTGGCAACAATAATGGTCAGCCGGTGAACTCGATATTTTGATGTATTTTTTATTATGTTTGAGATGTTGTATACTTTGAATGAATTTTTATACTACCTCCATTCCGATTTATAAGGCTTGTGCGTATTTATAAATCTATAATTTAACCAACATAAATTATATTATTAGGAAGTAGATGATTTAAAGTTTTTAATAAAATATTTATGGTATGTAACTTGTATTATGTTGGTCTATTTTCTAACCTAAAGATATATGCAAGTCTTATAAACCGGAAACGAGTAGTAATAGATCTAGTGCTTTTTGTGCAACAAAAAGAAAATTCAGGTATTTGTGCTTGTGCATTATTTTTTTAGAAATATAACACTTAAAGGTATTTTATTTTTGAACGGTATTTCGTTTTTATAGATGTACCACTCAAAGGTATTTCCACGTGCTTGCACAACATGACAGGATGGCATGGTAAATATAGATTTTTCTTTTAGAAAAATGATTCTTTAAATTGTAAGGCATCTTTTGCTTTTTTTAGAAGTTTGTAAGTATCTAGTAGACTCTTATTGCTCTGTCATTTTTTGGCAGATTTGTGGGCCAACTAGTGAGGAAAACGTTTGCATACGCAGCACCAGCCGAAGCTTCAGCCAGTCGCTCGCTACCACGTGCTCCTGCTTCTCCTTCGTTCCCACCACTGCAACGACAAGAAGCACTGACGAGCGAGCGGCAGCGGCACCCGGCCTTGGCGAGGCTGCCATCTACCCCCGCATCGACGGTGAGTGCGACGGCGAGCAGCCCCGACGAGGTCGTCGTCTCCCCCGTCCCTTCGCGCACGACCACCTCTTATCCGCAGATCCGACTATTCCAACGCAACCTCTCCAGCTTTGGCATTTCCTCAGCTCCGATGGATGAGTTGCATAACTGCGACAGCAAGGGACACCCATGACACAGTGAACTAACATCGATTTTTGCTACATGCTTTAGCCGTCATCACAAATTGCTACAACCGGCATCACATTCCGCTACCGCCGGTGTCGCATTTTGCCACATCACACATGGCTTCGTAATTTTTGCTACAACTCACAACGAAAAAAGCTACCTCTCACGACGTGATTTTTTGCAACGGCGACAATGAAGATTTGTTGTGGCACGACGACGGTGTTGTGATTTTTGCTACAGCCGGAAGCGGGAAAAGCTGCCACCGGCGGTCATTTTTGTTACAACTAGCAACAAAGAAGCTATCATCGACAACGTGATTAGCTGCAATGGCCACGACAAAGTATGTGGTGGTGGCGGTGCCCCAATTTTTGCTACAAACAAATCTGTGGGGAGTAAGGAAAAGTTACAACCGGCAACGAAAAAGTTACCAATTTTTTACTGCAACACGCAGCAGAAAAAGGCCGGCGGCTTCGGTGCCCAGCACTGTCCAACTAATTTTTTTACTCCCCATAGATTTGTTTTCAACTATAAGTTTAGAAAAAAGCTCTGTACAGCACAAGTTCATTAATCACAGCCTGATTCTCAATTATAGCCTGTCAATCCTTTTAGCTTCTTGCCGCACCTAAGTCAGAAAAGTTACAGGCTGTTAACCCGGAGCCACACGAGGCTCTGTCAGATAGTAGTGCCTTTAAACTCACGGTACCTGGTACTATTACCTAGTCAGATCAGATATTACTTCTCTTTCATTTTCTGGAGGGAGTCAAGAAATATCGGTCGATCTTTCCACCAACTTATCACCGCTCGCTCCCGTCAAAAGAAACCTATCACCGCTCGCAACCGACGCTTAAAATCGTGACGCTACTGTGTTAGGAAAAAAATCGTGACGTTACCTTGTTCGAACGCAACCGGCCTAGTTATTGCAGTCTTGCAGAGTATTGCCTGAGTAGTAGTACTATGGGGCTATTTGGTTCCTAGCCTAAGGTTGTCACGCCTAATTTTAGTCATGCCACAATACCTTAGGCATGTGTTTGGTTCATTGCCACACTTGTGACTTGCCATGTTTTTATAGTTATATGGTCCACATGTCATACACTTAATTTTTTGCCAAATCTTGCCACACTTGTGGTGTTTATTTTGTTAGCCACACTTTTTATGGCAGCCACACTTTTTGTGGCAGCCACACTTTGTCTAAGGTTAGTTGTGGCAAAGTTAGTCATGAACCAAACAGGCCCTATATTATTTGGTTATACTGCTTTGTGCTTTCGTTACTAAATATAAACCTTTGTAGAGATTACACTAAGGGACATTCACTCATCTTGCTTTGTGAAATCTTTAAAAAGACTTATACTCCCTTCGTTTTAAAATAAGTGTTTCAGTTTTAATATAACTTTGTATTACAGCTAGTACAAACGGGGATGGAGCCAGCATTCATGTATAAAGGGGACAAGTTTGTTCACGAAAGGGCAAAGTTCATATGAAATGTTTTATTTTTGGCTACCACAACCATAATCATAGTAGAAGAATCAATTTGTTAGGGGGCTAGACCCCCTCGTCACCCCCTACATTTGTTCCTAAATATAAAGTTAAGACAATTATTTTGAGACGGAGGGAGGGAGTATTTAGGATTTGGAGAGAGTAGATCTACGTATGTGGATTTGATTTTAGATTAGTTTATTGATGATTGACTCCCTCTCGAGCCATTCTCACGCGACGTCACGTCGCGCCCACTGGATTCCTTTCCCCGGTGCCGCTTCCGGAATCCATCCTGCATCTCCGGGCACCCCAGCGTTAACACCCGAAGCATTGCACGCACGCAACAAGAATTCGCTTTCTCCTGGAATTATTGCGGCCAAGTTGCACGGGGCGAAGACCCATCGACGACGACGGCCTGCCGTAGCCTCGGCAACTGACATCGCTCAACTCGCTTCTCGGGTCGCGCCCTGCCCTGCGTACGTCGCACACGCACGGCAGCGGCAGCTCCTATCTCTTCCACGTCGCTCTCGCCTCTCGGGAACCGACGCGTCATACACTTGTACGTCGTGGGACTGGCGACATGGCCGGACTTCCTGTTCATCGGTCCTACCACGCGCGCGGAACGGGACGCCGCCGGACTGTCCCTTCCCGACGTCTCCCTTTTGCCCTTTGGCCGTGCCCAACGTGCACAGGACAGCCACAGGAGGAGGCCCTGTCTCAAAAAGGCAAAGGTCTTTCGTCGTTGTGGACGATGATGCGCGGCGCGTCGGATCGATCTCTTGAACTCGTCGGTCGCTCGTTGGTTCTTTGGGTGGCTTTGAAGGGCGCCCGCCCGCGCGCAACGTGGCGATAAGTGATCAGGAGTCCCGTTGATAAATGATAGCCGGGCTCGATTATTGGGGTTCTTTCGTTTTCACCACCTTCAACCGTTTGAGCTGATGTAATCTGCTGAGCGGATGAAATGAATCGACTGGTTTGGAGTTTGGTACGATTGTGTGTCCACATGACTGTCGATAGGTGAAAGGATGATGATGAATACGCGCCATGGCCTGCATGTACGAGCATCCTGTGTATGTTCAGCCGGACAGTTTAGATATATCCGGTCGGCTCAAAATGATCGGCACCCCTGATATTTAATCTAAATCCAAGGCTTTTCGAACCGTTTTATACGTTCCTAGACACCTTTCACATTCAATCTAAATACAAAGCTTCTCAAATCGTTCTATATACCCAGGCTGACCGATCCCCTTGTATCCAATTTAAATCCAAGATGGATATAAGGAGGTCTGGACTCATCCGTGGGCTTAAATCCGACAAACATGACCCACAACAAATTGCACTAACTCCCTCCTGCAACGACCTTGTTGGAAAAGCAATTGACCTCTTCCTTGTCCGCCCACACACTCCACTATAGCTCCACCATCACCCTATATCCGCCGTCGTCCGACCCCTCGGCGCCGCCACCACCGACACAAACCTTCTGCACGACCGTCTCGCCACTCCACATTTCAAGAGCATTGGATTTCTTACTTTCGTAAAAAGCTTGGCCAAGACGGCTTATCGCCTAGCCTCACGCCCAAATGGACCCTTAAATGGGTTAGTGGCTTGTTATCAACACATAAAGAAACAGTCGTGTTCGAAAACTCACACACATAAAAAACAGCTAAACATTAATGAAAAGAATCAGATATTTTTTAGTACCGTGTGAAATTATTTATCACATAAATAGATAAATATGAATATATTTAACAACTAAAATACACATAGATGCATAACTCCCTATCGAGGGAGTACATACTATTTTACTAACTCCCCCGCGTCGCCCTCATCTGGCGACTCAGGGGTGATTAGGTCTTCCCGAGAGGCGTCGTCGCCCATCTTTGGGTCCCTCCGGCCTGGTTGCGGTGGCGGCAAGGTGCCTCTGCCGTTTGCGGCCTCCTCTAAACCTCATGCGTTGCTTCTCTCTCGGAATGTCGCTCACCTTCATTCTTGATGTGTGGCCGATCTAGGTCGGAAGAAGTAGTGGGTGCTCGTTTCTGTCAGCCATCCCCTCGCTGGTCGTGCCCGCTCGACGACCTCGTTGCTGGGAGGCGCGACGGTTCGTATTGAGGTTGGAAAGGTGTTGTTGTGCTCTGCTACAACAACGCTCCCGGCCCCTGCTCGCTGCAAGCCGGGACAGGGGTTGTGCTTGCCCCACCTCGATCACGTCACCGCCTAACCCGACAATGCCTTCTTCCCTTTGGTGCCCCTTGGCTACCACATTTGGGTGCCGCCAAGGATCAAGTTCATGCTTTGTATCAAGCCGGGGACCCCTGGAAGTCGAGGGGAAGTGTTGGTGGTTGTGACGGAGCGCCGGTATGGCAACTGGGTCGGCCGGATGCGTACTTGCGGTTCACTTCTCGGTCTTAGGCGGGTGAGGTTGGTTTTTTGTGGTGCCAAAGCAGTGGCTTTGGAAGGTGGGCATGGTGGCGCCTTTGCGGCGGGTGCTGGTGTCCCGTCTTGGTCGTGTGGGTGCGAGGCGGCACACTCGGGAGGCGCTTTTCTTACCGTGTGGTTATCAGTGCCGCTCTACTATGATTTGACCTGGGCCGGCGTCTATCGCCTAGTTTAGCATGTCGTCTTCTTCGCGCTTCGCCTTCCCCACTTCTCGTCGACTCCCTCGTTGTAGGCGAAGTGGCGTTGCTAGTGGACCTCGTGTGGTTGGTGGTCAGTATCCGGAGTGAAAGCTCTTCCCGACCTTGTTGGTGCCGATGACGGTGGCGCTCTCTCGCCTTGTTTTTCCTACTTGGAGGCGTCATCATGGGCTGCCTTCCTCCACCTTTGGCTCTGGGTGAAAACCCTTGGTACAGCTCTTTGGACCGGACGGTGGCAGCAGTGTCGTAGTTTCCTCCTTGAAGGCTCCGTCTTATTAGCATGGTCCCTGCCTGCAGGTTGTCAGAGTGGTGGTCGTGAAGGGCAGCTTCTTCTCAGTGCTCTCTCAACCTCGATTAGCGACATTGGTCCTCTCTAGGGAGCGGAGGTTGTGCTTGAAATAGAAATTCAAAAGGAAATTCAATTTACTATGTGAGAGAAAACAAAATGTGATGAAGAAAGTTTGAAAAACAAGAGAAAAGGACATGTACTTATTAAGTAAAGGAAATAAAAATGCACCGTTGTTTATCGGTTCATAATTTATTAAGTAAAGGAAATAAAAATGTATTGTTTTTTTTTTGCGAGAAAAACCTTTTTTGTTCATGTTGATTCACACTATTATTGTAGTTGTTGGTGCTATCGATTCTCAGGATCAACGGCGTGGCACTTGGCTTATCACAGATATCCCATCATGGAGATGGAGTCCAATACTTCTATGGTGCAAATGAACGTGATCATCATCCATCACCAGCTGCTAACACGATTACAGACACCTTGCGCGAAGATCTCCGCAACCCTAGCCCCAGGCGCCACAATCATGGTGACGGTGCGCGCGCAACACGCTCACATCCGATCGATCACAAACAGTACCGACGAACGATTGGTGGCCGGCCGGCAACCGAGCGAGCGAAACGCGGCGGCTTACGGCCGGTGCGGCGAAGAACGACGCGCGCGGCACGCCCCGTGATCACCGATATCCAATCAATCATTCCCTGCAAGTCTGCAACCAGCTCCATTCTTTTAATCCACCTGGGGATCTAGTGGTATCTAGCTCGCGCTCCTGTGGCCGGCGCTAAGCGGAGAAGCAGAAAGCGACCAGTCCAGCCAGAAAAAGCTTACAAGTACGATCGTTTTTCTTTTCTCTTTTTCGAAACGGAAGTTCGATCGGTTTCGATCCGATGCCAATGCCATGTTCTAGATAGATCCAACGCGCGAGACGTACGCCCCGTTGATTGATCCCAGGTTGACAGCGCACTCAGCTTTGTTTTCTTCAGGTCTTTGGCTGCTAATACGGTTGGTATAGACGCTTCTTTGATCCCGGAAGGGGCGGGAATCCATGAACCACGTTGGAGGTGATGAGTCACATGTTGCCCACAAGTAAAGAATCGGCAAGCTAGCTCTTGTCATTTCCTATTGATCTTTCGGTCGATGAGAGCCCAGCTCACCTCAACAGCCATCAGGTGTTTGTTTATTACAAATCCCTCTGGTCCTCCTATCGCGCTTCACTAGGAAGTCTGGGTCGATGCGGTTTATCATAAAATTATCAGATAAACTAAACAATTTGAAGTCCTTTGTGATTTCGTTTCTTTTCCCAGCGAGGACTGGGGGCGTCGAGGGTGAGGGAATGGCTATGTTCTTTGAAGGGGAAGAGGGGCCCAAAACGTCGTGAAGGACTGAAAATTTTGTTGGCGATAACTGGAATAGTGTAATCTGATGAGTAATGCTACATCTACAAAGACTTATGTAAAGATTTTACGTACTGATGTGTAGAATTGTGATTGATAATTGGGGGATGAGGGCCCCCACCCCCACCGAAAATCGGTGGGAGGGGGGAGAGAAAAATTAGTTTGAAAGGTTAAGTAAACCTTTGTAAGTGTTTGTAGGAAAGTTTCTAAACCCAGTAGACTGGAGCATTATTGGGACATGAAAAACGACGGCACAGGTCAACGCCGTTTCCTTGCTCTTTTGAGTACTCGGGTATCACGTACTCCCAATGGAAGGGCCCTCACCACAAGACCCCACCTGGCGGGGAGGTGATCGTCGCGCGGGTGGGCTGCGCACGCAAGGCCAACCCGCGTTACTTCCAGCTCAGAGTGGGAGCACCCGGCTGGTCCAGCGATGGCGGCTACTTAAGGGCATTAATCCTGTCGGTTAGGTCACCCTCGTAGGATCAGGACGATGACGGCGGCGACAGTTCCTCTTCCCTTTCTCATTTGCATTCCTGTAATCGACTCCTACATGATCTGAGTTGAGAGACTAGTTTCTTCGTCCCCATCACTAATCTTACACCTGGTATCAGTCGCCACCACCACCCCATCGTCGTGCTCTGGCGCAGTTCATCGAGACACGCGGTCTTCGATAAGGCCGACTGCAGCTGGATAACATGGATTCGATTGTCAAAGCTTACCTCGACAAGCTCACCGCCTCGATGGAGGCCAACACCGCGGCCCTGACCGCGGTCACCGCCCGCGTCAACAATCTGGCCACTTGGTGGCCTGATCTCGAGCGGTGCGTCATCGATCTGGGCGATGTGGTTGCCGCGCTCTAGCAAGACAACTCGTGACCGACGAGCCCCAAGGCGAAGATCCCCTGGCGCCTAGTCCCACGGCGCCGCCACCTGCGACTCACAGCATGACACCTCGTGCTGCGACGGCGCGATAGGGGCATCTCGTGGATCCGATGACCATGACGTCTTCGCGATCCAACGGGGACGCGGACGGTGTCGTTTGAGACACCGCCACCGCTCCTGGCCAACGGCCAGCTTGAACTCCCGCCTCTCACTGTTTTACCTCCCCCCCCTTCGCGCACGCGAGCCAGATGCTTGCGGGCCTTGGCCAAGCACACCCGCCGATCTCGTTTCCATAGTTCTCAGGGGAGAATCCCGACCTATGGAAGACCATGTGTGAGAAGTATTTCTACATGTTCGGCATCCACGGTGCATTCTGGGTGCCCATGGTTGCCCTGAATTTTTCGGGCCCGGCCGCTACCTGGCTCAATCGACCCCACATGCTGACCCGCCAATTTTACTCGCTGCGGCAAACTACTTCTGTAGCTGATTTCATAGAGATTTGAACTTATTACCAATCACTTGGGCTCATATTCGTATACAATTTATCCGTTTTACTTTCTTGCTCGTTTTGTGGAAGGGATGCGACCGGACATCCGTGCGGTGGTCATGGTGCAAAGACCAACGGACCTCGACACAACATGCGCGCGAGCCTTGCTTCAAGAGGAGGTCGCGGACGACGCTCGCCTAGAGAGTTTGCGCCAGCCGATGGTGGCCCCTCCGGACACCACGGCTCGAGCGTCCAACGCGCTGCCGCTTCCACCATCGCCCCCGTGGGTGACACCTCGGGCGACTGATCGCCGCTGGACGGAGGCGGCAAGAGCAGAATCCTCCAAGATCAAAACACTTCGGGACTACAAAAGGGCAAGGGGACTCTGTTTCAAGTGCGAAGAACAATGGGGGAACGATCACACCTGCCCCACATCCGTGCAACTCCACGTCGTTGAGGAGCTACTGGAGTTGTTCGGCATCGACACATCGGAGGACTAAGGCGCCAGCCTGAAGGAGGAGCCACCGCCACGCGTTGTCATGGCGATATCCCGATCGGCCCTGACAGGCTATGTGTCACCACACGCGTTCCAACTCCGTGCCTGGTTTCAAGGGCGCGAGGTGCTGATGTTGGTGGACTGTGGCAGCACCACGTCGTTCATTAACAACCGACTGGCAGCCAACATCGCTAGAGTCCGGCCTCTGCCACGGGAGTACAAGGTGCGCATGGCTGATGGCGGGGAACTCATCCGCTCCGCCAGCGTCCCAAACTGTAACTGGTGTTTGTGCGAGCATAACTTCTCCACCGACATGAAAGTACTTCCTCTCGGCGTCTATAACGCCATCCTGGGAATGGACTGGCCCGAGGAGCACAATGTGATGATAGTAAAATGGCATGCCAAGCTCATCGAGATTCCCACGCCCGACGACGTGATCTCTCTGCGCGGCTACGACAACTCTTCATCGGCTTGTATCGTCATCAACGCCGTGCAGCTACAAAGTCTCTGCACCAAAGGTGCGGTCACACACATCGCATATATCTGCGCGGTCATTCCAAAGACGACAGCACCAACCGAACTCCACCCTGCATCCAACACATCCTCGACGAGTTTGAAGATGTCTTCTGCGAGCCTGTGGGCCTACCTCCATGACGCACCTATGATCAACGCATTCCTCTCATCCTAAGGGCACAGTCGGTCAACATATGCCCATTCTGACACAAGCCTGATCTGAAGGACAAAAGCGATGCCCAGGTTGCCGAACTGCTCCGCACGGGAATCATCCAACGAAGTACCAACCCATTCGCTTCACCAGTCATTTTGGTCAAGAAGAAGGACGGAACATGGCATCTCTGCATCGACTACAGACAACTCAATGTGCTCACATGCGTCAGCAAGTACCCGGTGCCGGTGTTCGAGGAACTTCTTGATGAGCTGCACGATGCAGTTTGGTTTTCCAAGTTCGACCACCGTGCTGGTTATCAGCAGATTCACTTGGCTGAAGGGGAGGAGTAGAAGACGGCATTCCAAACACATTCGGGGCACTTCGAGTTCAGAGTGGTGTCGTTCGCACTCGTCGGGGCGCCATGCACATTTCTGGGCGCCATGAATACCACACTGCACCCCCTACTGCAAGTGTGCCTCCTAGTCTTCTTCGACGACATCTTGGTGTTCAGCAAGACCCTCAAGGACCACGCGCGTGATCTCAGGCAAGTACTAACGCTGCTTCACAAAGATCAGTGGTAGGTGAAGCTCTCCAAGTGTGCGTTTGGGCAACAACGACTCTCGTACTTGGGCGACATGATCAGCAACTAGGGAGTTGCCACTGAATAGACCAAGATCTCGGCCATTGCTCAATGGACTACACCAATTAATGTCAAGGCAGTCTGCAGCTTCCTGGGTCTGGCGGGATACTATCGGTGCTTTGTCAAGAACTTCGGGATTCTAGCTCGTCTGCTGTTCAACTTTCTCAAGAAGGGGGCACCATTCGTCTGGATCCAAACAACAGAAACAACATTCCAAATCCTCAAGCAGCAGCTCGTTGAGGCACTAGTTTTTGCATTACCAGACTTCTCCAAGCCGTTCGTGATCGAGACTGACGCTAGCGACAAAGGGATCGGCGTGGTCCTTCAGCAAGGTGGGCACCCAATTGCATACATGAGCAAGGCCCTGAGCCCATGCTATGAGGGCCTCTCCACGTACAAGAAGGAGTACCTGGCGGTGATCGTCGTAGTGGATTAGTGGCGGCCCTACCTACAACACGCTGAGTTCATCATTCAGACAAACCAACGCAGCCTCATCCATCTTAACGAGGAGCACCTCACCACCCCGTGGCAACAAAAAATGTTCACAAAGCTCCTCGGGCTGCAGTTCACCATCTGTACAATAAAGGTAGTGACAACACAACGACCGACGCCCTCTCTCGTGCTGACACGTTTAAAATTCTGCACCGCATCAACTCTTGTGAGCCTGCATGGCTCGAGGACGTGGTCAACAGCTATAACAACAATCCTCAAGCACAATGCTTCCTGGAGCAACTGGACATTTGTGACGATCCCAAAGGGCAATTCAAGCTGCGGCAGGGCCTGCTGTGTTTCCGAGACAGGATCTGGCTCAGAGGTTCCACGAAAATGCAGCAGCGCGTCATCGCTGCCTTCCATGACAGTCCCATGGGAGATCACTTAGGATTCCCCATCACGTATCGGTGCATATGTCGCCTGTTTGCCTGGCCAAAAATGAAGATGCATGTTTAGCAATACGTCTGTTGTTGTCAGGTATGTCAGCAAGACAAACGCGACCATGCCGCTTCCCTGGACTGCTGATGCCTTTACCCATCCCCAAGGAGTCATGGGATCTCATCACCATGGACTTCGTGGATGGGCTGCCTCATTCTGAATAGTTTAACTATTTCCTGGTGGTTGTCGACAAGTGCACGTGCTTTGCTCACTTCGTGTCGCTGACGCACCCCAACACGGCTACCAAAGTGACTCTCCTATACATGCAACAACTATATAAACTGCACGGATTTCTTGGGGCGATTGTTTCACACTATGATTCAGTTTTCACCAACCATTTTTGGCAAGAACTGTTCAAATATGCAGGTACATAGTTGCACATGAGCACGACGCATCACCCTCAAACTGACGGCCAAACGAAACGCGTCAACTAATGCATCGAGACGTACCTGTGCTGCTTGGAGTTTCTGGGTCCCATTGGCGCAGTTCTGGTACAACTCATACCACCACTCAATGATTGGGATGACACCCCTCAAAGCCATGCCCGGACGCGAACCAAGACACTGGTGGATCACATCGACTACTTCTTGCACGGTGCCAATGCTGCAATCATGGCTGGAAGAACACACAACCATGCAGAGCGTGATTCAGCAACAACTACACCGCGCTCGACAGCTCATGAAGAACCAAGCGGACAAGAAGCGCTCGTTCTGACAATTCCAGGTGAGCGATCTTGTCTTCCTCGAGCTACAGCCCTACGTCGAGACGTCGATCATCCCAAGAGCCAACCACAAGCTGTCGTACAAGTTCTATGGGCCCTTCACCATCATTGCCAAGGTCAACGATGTCGCCTACAAGCTCGAGCTCCCACCTCAAGCTATCATGTTTCCGGTCTTCCATGTTTCACAACTTCGTCAAGCACTGCTTCCAGGCACACAGGTCTCCGATGCTCTGGCATCAGCCAGGGAGGACTTAGTCGTGCCAATGGCAGTGCTCCAATCAAGATGGCGCCACAAGAACGACGCGATGTGAAAACAAGTGCATGTGAAGTAGTCTACTGAAGCCCTCGGCATCACATGAGAAGACAAGACGGCGCTGAAGGCTAGGTTTCCCCATGCGCAGGCTTGGGGGCAAGACTCTTCCGAAGAAGGAGGGGATGTCAGGGGCCCTGCCCACAAGACCCCACGTGACGGGGAGGCGACCGGCGCGCAGGTGGGCCGTGCATGCAAGGGCGACCCGCATTACTTCAGCCCAGAGTGGGGGCACCAAGTCGGCCCAGCGCCATCGGCTACTTAAGGGCATCGATCCCGTCAGTTAGGTTATTCGTGTAGGATCGGGACGTTGACGGTGGCGGCAGTTCCTCTTTCCTTCCCCATTCGCAATTCTGTAATCGACTGCTACATGATCTGAGTTGATAGACTAGTTCCTCTGTTCCCGTCACTACTATTACACCCAAGAACATCTCGAGTCCGCTCCTCAACATTGAGCAATCTTTACGTTTTTTGTTTTGAAAAAGCAAGCAATCTTTATCTGTTTGAGACAACCTCCACGATGCTTTTATTCATTCGTCGTCATGTTTACAGGACGAAGTTAAGGTCACCGGGATTAGCTAACCAAACACGAGGACCAACCCCTGAATAAAAGGGCATGCCTTGCTAAGGACTCATTCGGTAATCCATCAGCTTAAGAATCTATAAAGCATCTGTGCTGCCGCTCCGCGAATTTTAACTACAACTCCGTTCGCTCCAAAAACAAAGTCGCGGAGCGGAGAGACTCCAAACGGGCCCTAAGTTACGAGCCTCGACATTGAAACTTCTAAATTCATGGCTAGACCTACAAGAAGAAAAGGACGACGATCGTTCCGATATTTCATGTCATGTATCACCGCATCGTAAGATGCTGCAGTACCTGCATTGATTGCTTCAACTATCACCTGGCAATCAGAAGCAACAAAAATATGGTGGTAGAGGGATGGCAGTAGAGGGATGGCACTAGAGGGGATAGAAGTTTGCACTATCCCTGCTGAAACAAAAATTCTAAATTTTAGTCTTCACTTCTAAACTTTTGGATTGTTCAAGATAATTTTTCATGGTCATTTCCTTCATTCTCTTGTGGATTTTTATTTGCAAAATATGTTTTACAGTGGTGCATAATCATTTTGCTAAGTTAGTACTCAGTACTAGTACTATAGGATGGACCGATGGAAATGTGCAACTTTTAGTTTTGGTCACCTTCATGCAAAATCAGAAAGCGACTAGGGTAGCTGAAATAAGATAGAAGTACTTTGTTCTATGGATCTGCAGGTTAATGATGATGACAGTGAAGCTTCATATCAAGTCACTACCAAACCTCGTAGGTCGATAAGGACACATATTGCCCCTCAGTGGTATGGCAATCCTGTCTTGGACGTCATATTGTTAGACAACTGTGAACCTACGAGCTACGAAGAAGCGACGGTGGACCTGGATTTCGACAAATGGCTAGAGGACATGTAATCCGAGATAGGATCCATGTATTTTAACAAAGTATGGACTTTTATAGACTGGACCGATGATCGATAGGCCATTAAGTACAAATGGATCTTTAAGAAGAAGACATATGCTGATGATAATTTCACCATCTACAAAGCTTGACTTCTCACAAAAAGGTTTCTAACAAGTTCAATGATTTGGCTACGATGAGACTTTCTCACTCATAGCGATGCTAAAGTCAGTTTGGATTATGTTAGAAGTTGTTGTATTATTCGATTATGAAATCTAGTGGATGGATGTCAAAAGAGTGTTTCCTTAACGGTTTTCGTGTAGATAGGTTGTATGTGATACAAACAAAAGGTTTTGTCGATCCTAAGTATTCTAAAAGGTATGCAAGCTCTAGTGATCCTTCTATGGCTGGTGCAAGCATCTCAGAGTTGGAATATACGCTTTGATGAGCTGATCAAAGCTTTTGGGTTTATACAAGGTTTATGAAGAAACTTGTATTGACAAGAAGGTGAGTGGGAGCTCAATAATATTATGATACGTATACGTGGATGACATATTATTGATTGGAAATGATGTAGAATTTCTAGAAAAAATTAAGGGTCATTTGAAAGGAGTTTTTTCAAAGGAAGACTAGGGTAAAGCTGCTTAAATATTGGGCATCAAGATCTATAGAGATAGATCAAGATGCGTGATAAGACTTTCACACAACACATACCTTGGCAAGATTTTGAAGGAGTTCGAAATGGATCCATCAAATAAGGAGTTGTTGCCTGTATTGTGTGGTGTGAAGTTGAGTAAGACTCAAAGCTCGACCACGACAGAAGAAAGATAAAGGACGAAGGTCGTTCCCTATGCCTTAGACAGAGACTCTATATTATATGCCATGATGTGTACCACACATCATGTGTGCCTTGCGATGAGTCTGGCAATGGGGTACAAGTGTAATCCAGGAGTGGATCACTGGACATCGGTCAAAATTATCCTTAAGTATCTAAAGAGGACGAAGGAAATGTTTCTCGGTTATGAAGGTGATAAAGAGTTCATCGTAAAGGGTTACATCAATGCAAGCTTTGACACCAATCCATATGACTCCAAGTAGCAAACTAGATACGTATAGTGGAGCAGTTATTTAGAATAGCTCCAAGTGGAGGGTGATAGGAGCATCAACAGTATGACATAAAGATTTGCAAAGTACACACGGATCTGAATGTTGCAGACTCGTTGACTAAAACCTTTCTCACAAGCGGAACATGATCAAACCCAAGAACTCATTGGGTATAAATCACATGGCGATGTGAACTAGATTATTGACTCTAGTGTAAGTGGGAGATTGTTGGAAATATGCCCTAGAGGCAATAATAAAGTGGTTATTATCATATTTCCTTGTTCATGATAATCGTTTATTATCCATGCTAGAATTGTATTGACCAGAAACTTAAATACATATGTGGATATATAAACAACACTGTGTCCCTTGTGAGCCTCTACTATACTAGCTCGTTGATAAAATATGGTTAAGGTTTCCTAACCATAGATATGATTTGTCATTTGATAACGGGATCACATCATTAGGAGAATGATGTGATGGACAAGACTCAACCGTAAGCATAGCATTTAATCATGTCACTTAATTTGTTGATACTAATTTCTTGAATGTCAAGTATCTGTTCCTAAGACCATGAGATCATGCAACTCCGTGACACCAGAGGAATGCCTTGTGTGAATCAAATGTCACTTCAGGACTGGGTGATCATAAAGGTGCTCTATAGGTATCTGTGAGGGTGTATGTTGGCTTGGTATGGATCGAGATTGGGATTTATCACTCCGTATGACGAAGATGTATCTCTGTGCCCTCTAGGTAATACAACATCACGAAACTCTTGCAACCAATATGACTAAAGAGTTGGTCACGAGATCTTGAATTACAGAATGAGTAAAGAGACTTGTCGGTAACGGGATTGAAATAGATATGGAGATACCAACGATCGAAACTCGGGCAAGTACCATACCGATAGACAAAGGGAACTAAATACGGGATTGAATTAATCCTTGACATCGTGGTTTGATACATCTCCAACGTATCTATAATTTTTTATTGTTCCATGCTATTATATTATCTGTTTTGGATGTTTTATATGCATTTATATGTTGTTTTATATTATTTTTGGGACTAACCTATTAATCTAGAGCCTAGTGCCAATTTACGTTTTTCCATGCTTTTGAGTATTGCAGATAAGGAATATCAAATGGAGGCCGAATAGAATAAAATATCTAGAAAGATTTTTCTTCGACCTGAAGAAACCCACACGACTTGGAATAGGGGGCAGGGCACCTGCCGGGAGGCCACAAGCGTGTAGGGCGCGCCCTAGGGGGGTGGTCGCAGACCCCTGGCTTGTGGGTCCCCTGCAGGTCTCCTAACCCTATTCTTCGGCCTATAAATTCCCAAATATTCCTCCATCGCTAAAAAGAGCCACACAAATACATTTCCGCCGCCGGGAGCCTCTATTCCCGTGACATCCAATTTGGGAGCCTTTTCCGGCAATCTGCCGGAGAGGGAATTGATCATGGAGGGCATCTACATAAACTCCATTACCCCTCCGATGATGCATGAGTAGTTCACCACAGACCTACGGTTCCATAGCTAGCAGCTAGATGGCTTCTTTTCTCTCTTTGATCTTCAATACCATGTTCTTCATGATCTTCATGGAGATCTATTCGATGTAATACTCTTTTGCGGTGTGTTTGTCGAGATCCAATGAATTGTGAGTTTATGTTCATATTATCTATGAATATTATTTGAGTCTCTTTTGAATTCTTATATGCACGATTTCATATCTTAGCAAGTCTCTTTGAGTTATTGGTTTGGTTTGGCCAACTAGATTGGTAATTCTTGCAATGGGAGAAGTGATTAGTTTTGGGTTTAATCTTACGGTGTCCTCACCCAGTGACAAAGTAGGGGTAGCGAGGCACGTATTGTATTGTTGCCATCGAGGATAAAAAGATGGGGTTTTCATCATATTGCTTGAGTTTATCCCTCTACATCATGTCATCTTACTTAATGCGTTACTCTGTTCTTCATGAACTTAATACTCTAGATGCAGGCAGGAGTCGGTCAATGTGTGGAGTAATAGTAGTAGATGCAGAATCGTTTCGGTCTACTTGACATGGGCGTGATGCCTATATGCATAATCATTGCCTTAGATATCTTCATAATTATTCACTTTTCTATCAATTACTCGACAGTAATTTATTTGCCCACCGTATTATTTTCCTTTACGAGAGAACGTCTAGTGAAACCTATGCCCCCGGGTCTATTTTCCATATTATACTTTCAGATCTATAAACACAAAATACCAAATATACCTTGCTGCAATATATGTACTTTTGTTTCCACAATCTTTTATATCTATCTCTATCAGATCTCATCCTTGCAAATAACCGTGAAGGGATTGACAACCCCTTTTTAGAGTTGGGTGCAAGAGTTTGATTCTTTGTGTTTGTACTATGATTTGGGCCTTGCTTGTTGCTCCTACTGGATTGATACCTTGGTTCTCAAGAAACCGAGGGAAATACTTATCTACTTCGCTTCATCACCCTTTCCTCTTCAAGGGAAAACCAAGACAAGCTCAAGAGGCAGCAATAAGGATTTGTGGCGCCGTTACCGGGGAGGATACATAGCAAGATCAAGCCTACCAAGTACCCATCACAAACTCATCTCTTGCATTTACTTTATTTGCCATTTACCTCTTGTTTTCCTCGCCCCCACTTCACCAAATTTCCGTTTTATTCGCCTTTTTCTCGTTGGATCTCTTTTTGTCTACTTGTGTTACCATATACCTTCTATTTGCTTGCATCTTTCCTTGCTAAAAATCTATTGATATGGATCCTCATCCACTTGCTAATATTTTCAAGAGATCAATTATGATGAACCAATTGCTAGTGAGTTGAGTGTACTTGATTATCTCCATGAAGTTTTGCTTGAGATTCGTGAATCTGAAAATTGTGATGAAGTGATTCACGATGTTTCCTTGAATGAAAAGCATGATTGCAATGGTTTTACTATAAATTCTATTAATGTCAATTATGCTAATAATATGCAAACCCCCAAGCTTGGGGATGCTAGTTTTACTATGTCCTCTACTTATTGCAATGGCCATGATTGGGGTGATTCTTCTTATGATCTGGAAAATTTATTTAAGCCTCATGATGAATGTGATCTCGATAATAGTGTTTGCAATAATAATGAAAGTGGGCTTGGAAGAGTGTCAACATTAGATACCACATATTTGGAGAATGTTCAATCTTATGAAATTTTGGATAAAAGTGGGCTTGGAGAGGTCATGACTTTATTTTATGATAATCCCACTATTTTGGAAGAAGGTCAACTTTGCATGCGTGTATATCATGAAGAGAAAATTCTATATGATAGCTATATTGTTGAATTTGAGTATTATACTACATGCAATTATTATGCGAGAGGAAAATATGTTCCTAGAAATTTTCATACTACTAATTTACATCTCGTTATGTTGAGATTGTCAATGCTTTATTCTTCTACCTTTCATATGCTAGTTTTTGCTCACCTTGATAATTTATTTGCTTATAAAATGCCTATGCATAGGAAGTATGTTAGACTTAAATGTGATTTTGACATGCTATATGTTGGGGAACATTGCATGGGAAACAAAAAATTTCCTACGCACACGATGACCTATCATGGTGATGTTCATCTACGAGAGGGAGATTAGATCCACATACCCTTGTAGATCGCTCAGCTGGAAGCGTTAAGAAACACGGTTGATGTAGTGGTACAACTTCATGATTCAAATCACCATTGTCCCACGATCCGTCCCTTGAACCGTCCCACGATCTGTCCCACGAATCGTCTCGCAATCCGTCCCACGATCTGTCCCGATCTAGCGCCGAACGGACGGCACCTCCGCGTTCAGCACACGTACAACACGATGACGATCTCGGCCTTCTTTATCCAGAAAGAGAGACGGAGAAGTAGATGAGTTCTCCGGCAGCATGACGGCGCGCCGGTATTGGTGATGATCTATTCCTGCAGGGCTCCGCCCGAGCTCCGCAGAAATCTAATCTAGAGGAAGAACTACGAGGTGTAAGTTTAAGTTGCACGTGGCAAAGTTGCATCTCAAACAACCCTAAACCTCTAGTATATATAGGAGGAGCCAAGGGGTGGGGAAAATCCCTAGGGCGCCGGCCAAATGAGGCCTTTTTTTGGGTCGGCCCAAGTGGGAGGGAGGAGTCCTTCTCCAATCCCACTTGGATTAGGACTCCTTCCTAATTTTCCCACCTCTTTTGGATTTTCCACTTTTTCCTCATGGGATTTCCTTGGTTGACCTTGTCAGCCCATTATACCTTATTATACATCCAATAAACCCATGTGGACCCCTTGGGGCATGGTGGGCCGACCCAGTGGGCCCCCGGAACCCATTCGTCACCCCCGGTACACTACCGGCAATGCCCGAAAACTTTCCAGAATCCAAACACCAACTTCCTATATATCAATCTTCATTTCCGGACCATTTCGGAAACCCTTGTGACGTCCGTGATCTCATCCGGGACGCCGAACAACCTTCGGTCACCAACACATATAACTCAACTATACTAAAACATCATCGAACCTTAAGTGTGCAGACCCTCAGTGAACCTCAGTGCCAAGGATTCAAATAATCTCGTATGTCATTCCCTTTGTCCTTCGGTATGTTACTTTCCCGAGATTCGATCGTCGTCATCTGCATACCTATTTCAATCTCGTTACCGGTAAGTCTCTTTACTCGTTCCGTAATACAAGATCCCGTGACTTACACTTAGTTACATTGCTTGCATGGCTTGTTTGTGATGTTGTATGACCAAGTGGGCCCCGAGATACCTCTCCATCACACGGAGTGACAAATCCCAGTCTTGATCCATACTAACTCAATGAACACCTTCAGAGATACCTGTAGAGCACCTTTGTAGTCACCCAATTACGTTGCGACGTTTGATACACACAAGGTATTCCTCCGGTGTTAGTGAGTTATATGATCTCATGGTCATAGGAATAAATACTTGACACGTAGAAAACATTAGCAATAAAATGACACGATCACATGCTACGTTCGTAGTTTGGGTCTTGTCCATCACATGATTCTCCTAATGATGTGACCCCGTTATCAAGTGACAACACTTGCCTATGGTCAGGAAACCTTGACCATCTTTGATCAACGAGCTAGTCAACTAGAGGCTTACTAGGGACAGTGTTTTGTCTATGTATCCAAACATGTATTTGTGTTTCCAATCAATATAATTATATCATGGATAATAAATGATTATCATGAACAAAGAAATATAATAATAAGTAATTTATTATTGCCTCTAGGGAATATTTCCAACAGTCTCCCACTTGCACTAGAGTCAACAGTCTAGTTCACATCACCATGTGATTTTAATGAATCCAACACCCATACAGTTCTGGGGTTTGATCACGTCTTGCTCGTGAGAGAGGTTTTAGTCAACGGTTCTGAATCTTTCAGATCCATGTGTGCTTTACAAATATTTATGTCATCTTATAGATGCTGCTACTACATGCTATTCGGAAATACTCCAAATATCTTCTCTACCATACGAATCCGTTTTACTACTCAGAGTTATTCGGATTAGTGTCAAAGCTTGCATCAACGTAACCCTTTACGACGAACTCTTTAATCACCTCCATAATCGAGAAAAATTCCTTAGTCCACTAGTAACTAAGGATAACTTTGACCGTTGTTCTAGTGATTCAATCCTGGATCACCTTTTGTACCCCTTGACAGACTCATGACAAGGCACACATCAGGTGCGGTACACAACTTGGCATACTTTAGAGCCTACACCTAAGGCATAGGGGATGACCTTCGTCCTTTCTCTTTCTTCTGCCGTGGTTGGGCTTTGAGTCTTACTCAAATTCACACCTTAAAACACAACCAAGAACTCCTTCTTTGCTGATATATTTTGAACTCCTTCAAAAAACTTGTCAAGGCATGCATTTCATTGAAAGTTCTATTAAGCGTTTTGATCTATCTCTATAGATCTTGATGCTCAATGTTCAAGTAGCTCTATCCAGGTTTTCCTTTGAAAAACTCCTTTCAAACAACCCTTTATGCTTCATAGAAATTCTACATTACTTCCGATCTACAATATGTCAACCACATATACTTATCAGAAATTCTATAGTGCTCCCACTCACTTCTTTGGAAATACAAGTTTCCCATAAACCTTGTACAAACCCAAAAGCTTTGATCATCTCATCAAAGCGTATATTCCCACTCCGAGATGCTTGCACCAAAGCATAGAAGGATCGCTAGAGCTTGCATACTTGTTAGCATCCTTAGGATTGACAAAACCTTCTGGTTATGCAACCTTTCCTCAAGGAAACCGTCGAGGAAACAATGTTTTAACATCCTATGTGCAATATTTCACAAACAATGCAGAAATTAATAACATAATTCCAATAGATTTTTAGCATCGCTGCGAGTGAGAAAGTCTTATCATAGTCAACTCTTTTGAACTTGTCGGAAACATCTTAGTTCATGATAATCGTTTATTATCCATGCTATAATTGTATTGATTGGAAACACAATACTTGTGTGGATACATAGACAAAACACTGTCCCTAGTAAGCCTCTAGTTGACTAGCTCGTTGATCAAAGATGGTCAAGGTTTCCTGGCCATAGGCAAGTGTTGTCACTTGATAACGGGATCACATCATTAGGAGAATCATGTGATGGAATAGACCCAAACTAATGGACATAGCATGTTGATCGTGTCATTTTGTTGCTACTGTTTTCTGCGTGTCAAGTATTTATTCCTATGACCATGAGATCATATAACTCACTGACACCGGAGGAATGCTTTGTGTGTATCAAACGTCGCAACGTAACTGGGTGACTATAAAGATGCTCTACAGGTATCTCCGAAGGTGTTAGTTGAGTTAGTATGGATCAAGACTGGGATTTGTCACTCCGTGTGACGGAGAGGTATCTCGGGGCCCACTCGGTAATACAACATCACACACAAGCCTTGCAAGCAATGTAACTTAGTGTAAGTTGCGGGATCTTGTATTACGGAACGAGTAAAGAGACTTGCCGGTAAACGAGATTGAAATAGGTATGCGGATACCGACGATCGAATCTCGGGCAAGTAACATACCGAAGGACAAAGGGAATGACATACGGGATTATACGAATCCTTGGCACTGAGGTTCAAACGATAAGATCTTCGTAGAATATGTAGGATCCAATATGGGCATCCAGGTCCCTCTATTGGATATTGACCGAGGAGTCTCTCGGGTCATGTCTACATAGTTCTCGAACCCGCAGGGTCTGCACACTTAAGGTTCGACGTTGTTTTATGCGTATTTGAGTTATATGGTTGGCTACCGAATGTTGTTCGGAGTCCCGGATGAGATCATGGACGTCACGAGGGTTTCCGGAATGGTCTAGAAACGAAGATTGATATATAGGATGACCTCATTTGATTACCGGAAGGTTTTCGGAGTTACCGGGAATGTATCGGGAATGACGAATGGGTTCCGGGAGTTCACCGGAGGGGGGCAACCCACTCCGGGGAAGCCCATAGGCATTTGGGGGGGGGGTCACACCAGCCCTTAGTGGGCTGGTGGGACATCCCACCAATCCCCTATGCGCCAAGAGAGAAAAAATCAAAGGAAAGAAAAAAAAGGAAGAAGTGGGAAAGGGGAAGGACTCCCTCCCACCAAACCAAGTAGGACTCGGTTTGGGGGGGGGGGAGAGTCCTCCCCCCTGGCTCGGCCGACCCCTTGGGGATCCCTTGGACCCCAAGGCAAGGTCCCCCTCCCTCCTCCTATATATATGGGGCTTTTAGGGCAGATTTGGGACGACTTTCTCACGGCTGCCCGATCACATACCTCCATAGTTTTTCCTCTAGATCGCGTTTCTGCGGAGCTCGGGCGGAGCCCTGCTGAGACGAGATCATCACCAACCTCCGGAGCGCCGTCACGCTGCCGGAGAACTCTTCTACCTCTCCGTCTCTCTTGCTGGATCAAGAAGGCCGAGATCATCGTCGAGCTGTACGTGTGCTGAACGCGGAGGTGCCGTCCGTTCGGTACTAGATCGTGGGACTGATCGCGGGATTGTTCGCGGGGCGGATCGAGGGACGTGAGGACGTTCCACTACATCAACCGCGTTCACTAACGCTTCTGCTGTACGGTCTACAAGGGTACGTAGATCACTCATCCCCTCTCGTAGATGGACATCACCATGATAGGTCTTCGTGCGCGTAGGAAAATTTTTGTTTCCCATGCGACGTTCCCCAACAGTGGCATCATGAGCTAGGTTCATGCGTAGATGTCTTCTCGAGTAGAACACAAAAGGTTTTGTGGGCGGTGATGTGCGTTTTGCTGCCCTCCTTAGTCTTTTCTTGATTCCGCGGTATTGTTGGATTGAAGCGGCTTGGACCGACATTACTCGTACGCTTACGAGAGACTGGTTTCATCGTTACGAGTAACCCCCTTTGCTCAAAGATGACTGGCAAGTGTCGGTTTCTCCAACTTTAGTTGAATCAAATTTGACCGAGGGGGTCCTTGGATGAGGTTAAATAGCAACTCATATATCTCCATTGTGGTGTTTGCGTAAGTAAGATGCGATCCTACTAGATACCCTTGGTCACCACGTAAAACATGCAACAACAAAATTAGAGGACGTCTAACTTGTCTTTGCAGGGTATGATTGTGATGTGATATGGCCAACGATGTGATGTGATATATTGGATGTATGAGATGATCATGTTGTAATAGAAATATCGACTTGCACGCCGATGGTACGGCAACCGGCAGGAGCCATAGGGTTGTCTTTATACTAACATATGTGCTTGCAGATGCGTTTACTATTTTGCTAGGCTGTAGCTTTAGTAGTGATAGCATAAGTAGCACGACAACCACGATGGCAACACGTTGATGGATGATCATGGTGTGGCGCCGGTGACAAGAAGATCGTGCCGGTGCTTTGGTGATGGAGATCAAGAAGCACGTGATGATGGCCATATCATGTCACTTATGAATTGCATGTGATGTTAATCCTTTATGCACCTTATTTTGCTTAGAACGACGGTAGCATTATGAGGTGATCTCTCACTAAAATTTCAAGACGAAATTGTGTTCTCCCCGACTGTGCACCGTTGCTACAGTTCGTCGTTTCGAGACACCACGTGATGATCGGGTGTGATAGACTCAACGTTCACATACAACGGGTGCAAAACAGTTGCGCACGCGGAACACTCAGGTTAAGCTTGACGAGCCTAGCATGTGCAGACATGGCCTCGGAACACATGAGACCGAAAGGTCGATCATGAATCATATAGTTGATATGATTAGCATAGGGATGCTTACCACTGAAACTATTCTCAACTCACGTGATGATCGGACTTGGGATAGTGTAAGTGGATCATGAACCACTCAAATGACTAGAGAGATGTACTTTTTGAGTGGGAGTTTTTAAGTAATATGATTAATTGAACTAATTGTCATGAACATAGTCTAATGGTCTTTGCGAATTATGATGTAGCTTGCGCTATAGCTCTACTGTTTTTATATGTTCCTAGAGAAAATTTAGTTGAAAATTGATAGTAGCAACCTTTGCAGACTCAGTCTGTAAAACCGAGGATTGTCCTCGTTGCTGCGCAGAAGGCTTATGTCCTTAATGCACCACTCGGTGTGCTGCACCTCGAGCGTCGTCTGTGGATGCTGTGAACATCCGACATACACGTTTCTGATGACTGCACGATAGTTCAGTGCAAAATACATAAATGGCTTAGAAGCAAGGAGCCGAAAACATTTTAAAACGTCATGGAACATAAGTGATGTTCTAAAGAGATGAAATTGTGATTTCATGCTTGTGCCCTTGTTAAGAGGTACGAGACCTCCGACGAGATTCTTTGTCCACAAAGTAAATGAGAAAGGCTCAATCGTTGAGCGTGTGCTCAGATTGTCTGAGTATGACAATCGCTTGAATCAAGTGGGAGTTAATCTTCCAGATGAGATAGTGATAGTTCTCCAAAGTCACTGCCACCAAGCTGTGAGAGCTTGGTGATGAACTATAACATATCAAGGATAGATACAATGATCCTTGAGCGATTCGCGATGTTTGACACTGCGAAAGTAGAAATCAAGAAGGAGCGTCAATAGTTGATGGTTTGTAAAACCAACTAAGTTTCAAAAGGGGCAAGGGCTAGAAGGGATACTTCGTGAAACGGCAAAACAATTGCTGCACTAATGAAGAGACCCAAGACTAAACCCAAACCCGAGACTAAGTGCTTCTGTAATGAGGGGAACAGTCACTGAGGCGGAGCAACCCTAGATACTTGGTAGATAAGAAGGCTGGCAAAAGTCGAGAGAAATATATTTGATATACATAACGTTGATGTGTACGTTACTAGTACTCCTAGTAGCATGAGGGTATTGGATACCGGTTCGGTCGCTAAGTGATTAGTAACACGAAATGAAAGCTACGGCATAAGCGGAGACTAGCTAAAGGCGAGGTGACGATACGTATTGGAAGTGTTTCCAAGGTTGATATGATCAAACGTCGCACGCTCCCTCTACCATCGGGATTGGTATTAAACCTAAATAATTGTTATTTGGTGCTTGCGTTAAGCATGAACATGATTGGATCGTGTTTATTGCAATACGATTATTCATTTAAAGAGAATAATGGTTGCTCTGTTTTCTTGAATAAATCACCTTCAATGGTTTATTGAATCTCGATCATAGTGTTACACATGTTCATGATATTGGTGCCAAAAGATACGAGTTGATGATGATAGTACCACTTACTTGTGGCATTGCCGCTTGAGTCATGTTAGTATAAATTGCATGAAGAGGCTCCATGCTGATGGATCTTTGTACTCACCTGATTCCGAATCACTAGTGACATGCAAATCATACCACATGAGCAAGGCCTTGTTTTTCATTGAGATGAAATAAGATAGTAACTTGTTGGAAGTGATACCTTTTGATATATGCAGTCCAATGGGCGCTGAGGCTCGCAATGGATATCATTATGTTTTTACTTCACTGACGATTTGAGTAGATACTAGAGTATTTACTTAATGAGTCACAAGTCTGAAATATTGAAAAGTTCAATTCTGTTTCGGAGTGAAGTTCGTCGTAACAAGAGGATAAACTATCTACGATATGATCATAGAAATGAATATCTGAGTTACGAGTTTTGGTACGCAGTTAAGACAATGTGGAAATTGTTTCGCAGTTCATGCCACCTGGAACATCATAGTGTGATGATGTGTCTGAACGTCATAGCCACGCACTACTTGGTATGGTGCATACTATGATGTCTCTTATCGAATTACCACTATCGTTTATGGGTTATGCATTAGAGACAACCGTACTCACTTTAAATAGGGCACCGCGTATTTCCGTTGAGATGACACAGTATAGACTGAGGTTTAGAGAAATCTAAACTGTCGTTTCTTGAAAGTTTGGGGCTTCGACACTTATGTGAAAAAGTTTCAGTCTGATAAGCTCGAACCCAAAGCGGATAAAAGCATCTTCATAGGATATCCAAAACAGTTGGGTACATCTCCTATCTCAGATCCGAAAGCAAAGTGTTTGTTTCTAGAAACGGATCCTTTCTCGAGGAAAGATTTCTGTCGAAAGAATTGAGTGGGAGGGTGGTAAAACTTGATGAGGTTATTGAACCATCACTTCGACTAGTGTGTAGCAGGACGCAGGAAGTTGTTCCTGTGGCGCCTACACCAATTGAAGTGGAAGCTGATGATGGTGATCATCAAGCTTCGAATCAATTTACTACAAACCTCGTAGGTCGACAAGGTCGCGTACTGCTGCAGAGTAGTACAGTAACCCTGTCTTGGAGGTCATGTCGTTTGAGCAACAGTGAACCTACGAGTTATGGAGAAAGCGATGGTGGGCCCAGATTCCGACAAATGGCTGGAAGCCATGAAATCCGAGAGAGGATCCATGTATGAAAACAAAGTGTAGACTTTGGAAGAACTACTTGACGGTCATAAGACTATTGAGTAAAAAAATTGATCTTTAAAAGAAGACAGACGATGATGGTGATAAGTCACTATTAAGAAAAGCTCGACTTGTCGCAAAGATGTTTTCGATAAGATCAAACAGTTGACTATGATGAGACTTTCTCACTCATAGCGATGCTAAAAGTCTGTTAGAATTATGTTAGTTGTTGATGCATTATTTATGAAATATTGCACGTAGGATGTCAAAACATTGTTTTCTCGACGGTTTCCTTGAGCAAACATTGTATGTGATACAACCAGAAGGTTTTGTCGATCCTAAAGATACTAGCAAGTATGCAAGCTCCAGTGATCCTTCAATGGACTGGTGCAAGCATCTCGGAGTTGGAATATACACTTTGATGAGATGATCAAAGATTTTGGGTTTGTACAAGGTTTATGAGAAACTTGTATTTCCAAAGAAGTGAGTGGGAGCACTATATAATTTCTGATAAGTATATGTGGTTGACATATTGTGGATCAGAAGTAATGTAGAATTTCTGTAAAACATACAAGGTTGTTTGAAAGGAGTTTTCAAAGGAATACCTGGATTAAGCTACTTGAACGTTGAGCATCAAAGATCCATGGAGATAGATCGAAAGCGCTTAATGGAAGTTTCAACAAGATGCATGCCTTGACAAGTTTTTGAAGGAGTTCAAAATAGATCAGCAAAGAAGGAGTTCTTGGTTGCGCTGTGAGGTGTGAATTTGAGTAAGACTCAAAACCCGACCCCGGCAGAATAAACAGAATAGACGAAGGTCGTCTTCTATGCCTTAGCCGTAGAATCTAAAGTATGCCATGTTGTGTACCGCACCTGAAGTGTGCCTTGACTCAAAGTATGTTGAGAGGTACAGAGAGTGATCCATGATTGAATCACTAGCAGCGGTCGAAATTTATCCTTAGTAACTAAATAGACTAAGGAATTTTTCTCGATTATGGAGGTGGTCAAAGAGTTCGTCATAAAGGGTTACGTCGATGCAAGCTTTGACACTAATCTGAATAACTATGAGTAGTGAAACGGATTCGTATAGTAGAGTAGATATTTGGAGCATTTCCGAATAGCACGTAGTAGCAGCATCTATAAGATGACATAAAGATTTGTAAAGAACGCGCGGATCTGAAAGTTTCAGAACTGTTTGACTAAAACCTCTCTCACGAGCAAGACGTGACCAAACCCCAGAACTATATGGGTGTTGGATTCGTTGAAATCACATGGTGATGTGAACTAGATTATTGACTCTAGTGCAAGTGGGAGACTGTTGGAAATATGCCCTAGAGGCAATAATAAATTAGTTATTATTATATTTCTTAGTTCATGATAATCGTTTATTATCCATGCTATAATTGTATTGATTGGAAACACAATACTTGTGTGGATACATAGATAAAACACTGTCCCTAGTAAGCCTCTAGTTGACTAGCTCGTTGATCAAAGATGGTCAAGGTTTCCTGGCCATAGGCAAGTGTTGTCACTTGATAACGGGATCACATCATTAGGAGAATCATGTGATGGAATAGACCCAAACTAATGGACATAGCATGTTGATCGTGTCATTTTGTTGCTACTGTTTTCTGCGTGTCAAGTATTTATTCCTATGACCATGAGATCATATAACTCACTGACACCGGAGGAATGCTTTGTGTGTATCAAACGTCGCAACGTAACTGGGTGACTATAAAGATGCTCTACAGGTATCTCCGAAGGTGTTAGTTGAGTTAGTATGGATCAAGACTGGGATTTGTCACTCCGTGTGACGGAGAGGTATCTCGGGGCCCACTCGGTAATACAACATCACACACAAGCCTTGCAAGCAATGTAACTTAGTGTAAGTTGCGGGATCTTGTATTACGGAACGAGTAAAGAGACTTGCCGGTAAACGAGATTGAAATAGGTATGCGGATACCGACGATCGAATCTCGGGCAAGTAACATACCGAAGGACAAAGGGAATGACATACGGGATTATACGAATCCTTGGCACTGAGGTTCAAATGATAAGATCTTCATAGAATATGTAGGATCCAATATGGGCATCCAGGTCCCGCTATTGGATATTGACCGAGGAGTCTCTCGGGTCATGTCTACATAGTTCTCGAACCCGCAGGGTCTGCACACTTAAGGTTCGACGTTGTTTTATGCGTATTTGAGTTATATGGTTGGTTACCGAATGTTGTTCGGAGTCCCGGATGAGATCACGGACGTCACGAGGGTTTCCGGAATGGTCCGGAAACGAAGATTGATATATAGGATGACCTCATTTGATTACCGGAAGGTTTTCGGAGTTACCGGGAATGTACCGGGAATGACGAATGGGTTCCGGGAGTTCACCGGAGGGGGGCAACCCACTCCGGGGAAGCCCATAGGCATTTGGGGGGGGGGGGGGGGGTCACACCAGCCCTTAGTGGGCTGGTGGGACAGCCCACCAATCCCCTATGCGCCAAGAGAGAAAAAATCAAAGGAAAAAAAAAAAAAGGAAGAAGTGGGAAAGGGGAAGGACTCCCTCCCACCAAACCAAGTAGGACTCGGTTTGGGGGGGAGAGTCCTCCCCCCTGGCTCGGCCGACCCCTTGGGGATCCCTTGGACCCCAAGGCAAGGTCCCCCTCCCTCCTCCTATATATATGGGGCTTTTAGGGCAGATTTGGGACGACTTTCTCACGGCTGCCCGATCACATACCTCCATAGTTTTTCCTCTAGATCGCGTTTCTGCGGAGCTCGGGCGGAGCCCTGCTGAGACGAGGTCATCACCAACCTCCGGAGCGCCGTCACGCTGCCGGAGAACTCTTCTACCTCTCCGTCTCTCTTGCTGGATCAAGAAGGCCGAGATCATCGTCGAGCTGTACGTGTGCTGAACGCGGAGGTGCCGTCCGTTCGGTACTAGATCGTGGGACTGATCGCGGGATTGTTCGCGGGGCGGATCGAGGGACGTGAGGACGTTCCACTACATCAACCGCGTTCACTAACGCTTCTGCTGTACGGTCTACAAGGGTACGTAGATCACTCATCCCCTCTCGTAGATGGACATCACCATGATAGGTCTTCGTGCGCGTAGGAAAATTTTTGTTTCCCATGCGACGTTCCCCAACAGTTTGCACTTCAAGTGGTGTAGGCGCCACAAGAACAACTTCCTGCGCCGTGCTACACACGGGTTGAAGTGACGGTTCACTAACCTCATCAAGTTCCACCACCCTCCCACTCAATTCTTTCGAGAGAAACCTTTCCTCGAGAGAGGACCCTTTTCTAGAAACAAACACTTTGCTTCCAGATCTGAGATAGGAGATGTACCCAACTGTTTTGGATATCCTTTGAAGATGCATTTATCCGCTTTGGGTTTGAGCTTATCAGACTGAAACTTTTTCACATAAGCATCGCAGCCCCAAACTTTTAAGAAACGACAGCTTAGGTTTCTCCAAACCATAGTCTATACTGTGTCATCTCAAGGAAATACACGGTGCCCTATTTAAAGTGAATGCGGTTGTCTCTAATGCATAACCCATAAACGATAGTGGTAATTCGACAAGAGACATCATAGTATGCACCATATCAAATAGGGCGCGGCTATGACGTTCGGACACACCATCACACTATGGTGTTCTTAGGTGGCATGAATTGCGAAACGATTTCCACATTGTCTTAACCGTGTACCAAAACTCGCAACTCAGATATTCATCTCTATGATCATATTGTAGACAATTTATCCTCTTGTAACGATGATATTCACTCGGAAATAGCTTTGAACTTTTCAATATTTCAGACTTGTGATTCATCAAGTAAATACTCCTGTATCTACTCAAATCATCGGTGAAGTAAGAACACAACGATATCCGATGCGTGCCTCAACACTCATTGGACTGCACACATAAAAAATTTATTGCATCCAACAAGTTACTTTGTTGTTCCATATGGTATGATTTTGCATGTCTCAAGTGATTCAAAATCAAGTGAGTCCAAACGATCCATCTGCATGGAGTTTCTTCATGCGTTTATACCAACAGGTATGGTTTGCATGTCTCAAACGTTTAAAAAATGAGTGAGTACTAAGATCCATCAGCATGGAGCTTCTTCATGCATTTTACACCAACATGACTCAACCGAGAGTGCCACAAGTGAGTGGTACTATCATTATTACTTTGTATCTTTTGGCACCAATATTATGAACATGTGTAACACTACGATCGAGATTCAATAAACCATGGAAGGTAATTATTCAAGCAAATAGGATAAACATTATTCTCTTTAAATGAATAATCGTATTGCAATAAACACGATCCAATCATGTTCATGCTCAACACAAACACCAAATAACAATTATTTAGGTTTAACACCAATCCCGATGGTTGAGGGAGCGTGCGATGTTTGATCACATCAACCTTGGAAACACTTCCAACACTTATCATCACCTCGCCTTTAGCTAGTATCCGTTTATTCCTTAGCTTTTATTTGGAGTTACTAATCACTTAGCAATCGAACCGGTATCTAATACCCTCATGCTACTAGGAGTACTAGTAAAGTACACATCAATATCATGTATATCAAATATACTTCTGTTAACTTCGCCAACCTTCTCATCTACCAAGTATCTAGGGCAGCTCCACCTCAATGACCGTTCCCCTCATAACAGAAGCACTTAGTCTCGGGTTTGGGTTCAATCTTGGGTTTCTTCATTAGAGCGGCAACTGGTTTGCCGTTTCATGAAGTATCCCTTCTAGCCCTTGCACTTCTTGAAACTAGTGGTTTTACTAACCATCAACAATTGATGCTCCTTCTTGATTTCTACTTTCACAGTGTCAAACATTGTGAATCGCTCAAGGATCATCATATCTATCCTTGATATGTTATAGTTCACACAAAGCTCTAGCAGCTTAGTGGCAGTGACTTTGGAGAACCATCACTATCTCATCTGGAAGATTAACTCCCACTTGATTCAAGCGATTGTTGTACTCAAACAATCTGAGAACATGCTCAACGATTGAGCTTTTCTCCTTTGCTTTGTAGACAAAGAATCTTGTCAGAGGTCTGATACCTCTCGACAAGGGCATGAGCATGAAATCTCAATTTCATCTCTTAGAACATATCTTATGTTCTGTGACGTTTCAAAACGTCTTCGGCGCCTTGCTTCTAAGCCACTAAGTATTACGCACTAAACTATCACGTAGTCACCAAAAAGGTGTATGTCACATGTTCGCAACATCCACAGACGATGCTCGAGGTGTAGCACACCGAGTGGTGGATTAAGGACATAAGCCTTCTGCGCAGCAATGAGGACAATCCTCAGTTTTACGGACTCAGTCCGCAAAGTTGCTACTATCATCTTTCAACTAAATTTTCTCTAGGAACATATAAAAACAGTAGAGCTATAACACAAGCTACATTATAAATCACAAAGACCTACTGACTATGTTCATGATTATTAGAGTTTAACTAATCAAATTACTTAATAAACTCCCACTCAAAAAGTACATCCCTCTAGTCATTTGAGTGGTACATGATCCAAATCCACTAACTCCAGTCCGATCATCACGTGAGTTGAGTATAGCTTCAGTGGTGAGAATCTCTATGCTAATCATATCATCTATACGATTCATGCTCGACCTTTCGGTCTCTTGTGTTCCGAGGCCATGTCTGTACATGCTAGGCTCGTCAAGTTTAACCCGAGTGTTCCGCGTGTGCAACTGTTTTGCACCCGTTGTATGTGAACGTTGAGTCTATCACACCCGATCATCACGTGGTGTCTCGAAATGATGAACTGTTGCAATGGTGCACAGTCGGGGAGAACACAATTTCATCTTGAAATTTTAGTGAGATATCACCTTATAATGCTACCGTCGTTCTAAGCAAAATAAGGTGCATAAAAGGACTAACATCACATGCAATTCATAAGTAACATGATATGGCCATCATCTTGTGCTTCTTGATCTCCATCACCAAATCCCTAGCATGATCTCCTTGTAACCGGCGCCACACCATGATCTCGATCATCGTGCCGCCACCGAGGTTGTCGTGCTATCTATGCTATTACTACTAAAGCTACGACCTAGCAATATAGTAAACGCGTCTACAAACACAAACATTAGTTTAAAGACAACCCTATGGCTCCTGCCGGTTGCCGTAGCATCGACGTGCAAATCGATATTAACTATTACAACAAGATCATCTCATACATCCAATATATCACATCACGTCATTGGCCATATCATATCACAAGCATACCCTTCAAAAACAAGTTAGACGTTCTCTAATTTGTTGTTGCATGTTTTACGTGGCTGCTATGGGTATCTAATATGACCGCATCTTACTTATGCAAAAACCACAACGGAGATGTGCAAATTGCTATTTAACCTCTCTCCAAGGACCGCCTCGGTCAAAACCAATTCAACTAAAGTTGAAGAAACAGGCACCCGCCAGTCATCTTTATGCAACAAGTTGCATGTTAGTCGATGAAACCAGTCTCTCGTAAGCGTATAAGTAATATCTGGTCGGGCCGCTTCAATCCAACAATACCGCCGAATCAAGAAAAGACTAAGGAGGGCAAAAAATTGACATCAACGCCCACAAAACCTTTTGTGTTCTACTCGAGATAACATCTACGCATAAACCTAGCTCATGATGCCACTGTTGGGGAATGTTGCATGGGAAACAAAAAAATTCCTACGCACACGAAGACCTATCATGGTGTTGTTCATCTACGAGAGGGAGATTTGATCCACATACCCTTCTAGATCGCTCAGCGGGAAGTGTTAAGAAATGCGGTTGATGTAGTGGTACAACTTCGTGATTAAAATCACCGTCGTCCCATGATCCGTCCCACGATCCGTTCCACGAACCGTCTCGCGATCCATCCCGATCTAGTGCCGAACGGACGGCACCTCCGCGTTCAGCACACGTACAACTCAATGACGATCTCGGCATTCTTGATCTAGCAAGAGAGACGGAAAAGTAGATGAGTTCTCCGGCAGCATGACGGCTCGCCGGTGTTGGTGATGATCTATTCCTGCACGGCCCCGCCCGAGCTCTGTAGAAATCTAACCTAGAGGAAGAACTACGAGGTGTAGGTTTGAGTTGCACGTGGCAAAGTTGTGCCTCAAACAGCTCAAAACCTCTAGTATATATAGGAGGAGCCAAGGGGTGGGGCAAAGCCCTAGGGCGTCGGCCAAAGGAGGCCTTCCTTGGGTCGACCGAAGTGGGAGGGAGGAGTCCTTCTCCAATCCCACTTGGATTAGGACTCCTTACTTATTTTCCAACCTCTTTTGGATTTTCCACTTTTTCCTCATGGGCTTTCCTTGGATGACTTTGTCAGCGCATTATACCTTATTGTACATCCAATAAACCCACGTGGACCGCTTGGGGCATGGTGGTCCCACCCAGTGGGCCCTCGGAACCCATTCGTCACTCCCGGTACACTCTCGGCAATTCCCGAAAACTTTTCGGAATCCAAACACCAACTTCCTATATATCAATATTCGTCTCCATACCATTCCCAAAACCCTCGTGACGTTTGTGATCTCATCCGGGACTCCGAACAACCTTCGGTCACCAACACATATAACTCAACTATACTAAAACATCATCGAACCTTAAGTGTGCAGACCCTACGGGTTCGAGAACTATGTAGACATGACTCGACATACTTCTCGGTTAATATCCAATAGTGGGACCTGGATGCCCATATTGGATCCTACATATTCTACGAAGATCTTATTGGTTGAACCTCAGTGCTAAGGATTCATATAATCCCGTATGTCATTCCCTTTGTCCTTTGGTATGTTACTTGCCCGAGATTCCATCCTCGGCATCCGCATACCTATTTCAATCTCGTTACCGGTAAGTCTCTTTACTCGTTCCGTAATACAAGATCCCGTGACTTACACTTAGTCACATTGCTTGCAAGGCATGTTTGTGATGCTGTATTACCGAGTGGGCCCCGAGATACCTCTCCGTCACACGGAGTGACAAATCCCAGTCTTGATTCATACTAATTCAACGGACACCTTCGGAGATACCTGTAGAGCACCTTTATAGTCACCCAGTTACGTTGTGACGTTTGATACACACAAGGTATTCCTCCGGTGTCAGTGAGTTATATGATCTAATGGTCATAGGAATAAATACTTGACACGCAGAAAACAATAGCAATAAAATGACACGATCACATGCTACGTTCATAGTTTGGGTCTTGTCCAACACATGATTCTCCTAATGATGTGATCCCGATATCAAGTGATAACACTTGTCTATGGTCAGTAAACCTTGACCATCTTTGATCAACGAGCTAGTCAACTAGAGGCTTACTAGGGATAGTGTTTTGTCTATGTATCCACACATGTATTTGTGTTTCCAATCTATACAATTATAGCATGGATAATAAACGATTATCATGAACTAAGAAATATAATAATAACTAATTTATTATTGCCTCTAGGGCATATTTCCGACACTATATGATGCTCTCTTTGTGCTTCAATTCTGGTCTTCCGTGTGAGCATCATTGAAATCATTATGCCTAGCTAGGGGCGTTAAACTATAGTGCTCGTTGGGAGGAAACCCAATTTTATTTTTTTGTTTTTGTTTTTGCTTATGTTTTTGAGTGATGCACACATTATTACCTCTGTAATAATTGTGTTTTCTTGTTTCAATTCGTGTTTGAGCCAAGTAAGATATTTGGGATGGTCTACAGTGTTTGCAAGTTGATTTTGCTAAAAAACAAAAACTTTTTCTCTCAGTCCAGGAATTTTGTAAATTCACTGGAACGTGCTTTTGATCTGAATTATTTTCCACAAGATTTATTTACAAATTTCACATATTTACCTAATTTTTCATAATTTTTGGAGTTACATAAGTATTCGAAGTAAACACATTGCTACAGACTGTTCTGTTTTTGACAGATTCTGTTTTCTTTGTGTTGTTTGCTTATTTTGATGAATCTATGGGTGGGGTATGAACCATGGATAAGTTAGAATAAATTAAATATTATATCAATATAAGTAAATAATGAGTTCACAACAAGACTTAAAGTGGTGATTTATTTTTCTTATACTAACGGATCTCATGTGTTTTCTGTTGAGTTTTCTGTTTTGAAGTTTTCGTGTTTTGGGTAAAGATTTGATGGACTATGGAATAAGTAGTGGCAAGAGCCTAAGCTTGGGGATGCCCAAGGCACCCCAAGCCACATTCAAGGATACCAAAGAGCCTAAGCTTGGGGATGCTCCAGAAGGCATCCCCTCTTTTGTCTTCAATCCATCGGTAAACTTACTTGAGGCTATATTTTTATTCACCACATGATATGTGTTTTGCTTGGAGCGTCTTGTAGGATATGAGTCTTTACTTTTTTTAGTTACCACAATCATCCTTGCTGCACACATCTTTTGAGAGAGACACGCTGATTCGTGAAATTATTATAATACTCTTTGTGCTTCACTTATATCTTTTGAGCTAGAAAATGTTGCTCTAGTGCTTCCCTTATATCTTTTAGAGCACAACGATGTAGTGTTTTATAGAAATTATTAAACTCTCATACATCACTTATATTATTTTGAGAGTTATTTAAACAACATGGTAATTGGTTTAGGTTATGAATTTAGTCCTAATATAATGGGAATCCAAGAGGGATATAATAAAAACTTTCATATTAAGTGCATTGAATATGATGAGAAGTTTGATTCCTTGCATATAGTTTTGAGACATGAAGATGGTAATATTAGATTCATGCTAGTAAGTAATTGTGAATTAGAAGAAATACTTGTGTTAAAGCTTTTGATTCCCGGAGCATGCACGTATGGTGAACCGTTATGTGATGAAGTCGGAGCATGGTTTGTTTAATGATTGTCAACCTTTGTGTGGAGGTCGGGATCACGCAATGGTTAACTCCTACCAACCCTTCCCCTAGGGTCATGTGTCTAATAGTTTGCTTCGATACCTAATAGGCTTTTGCAATCATTATGTGAGTTCTTTATGACTAATGTTGAGTTCATGGATTATATGCATTCTCACCCTTCCACCTTTGCTAGCCTCTCTAGCACCGCGCAATTTTCGCCGGTACATTAAACCCACCTTCCTCAAAACAGCCACGATATATTTTCCTCAAAACAGCCACCATATTTACCTATTATGGCATTTTCATAGCCATTCCGAGATATATTGCCATGCAACACCACTGTCCCGTTTTTATGACACGCACCATCACTTCCATGTTGCTTATAGAGTCATATTTTGTTCTAGATATCGAATTGTAATCTTTGAGTTGCAAGTAAATAAAAGTGTGATGATTTGTATTATTAGAGCATTGTCATGTGTTAGAAAAGGATGATGTAATCTATGATTCCCTCACAAGTTGGGATGAGTCTCCGAACTTTACAAAAAATAAAAGAGACTAGCAAACCCATAAAAAAGAGAGGCCAAAGAAGCCCACCAAAAAAAGAAAAAAATAGAAAAAATGGGAAAGAAAAAAATGAGAGAAATAGATAAGGGACAATGCCACTATCTTTTTCCACACTTGTGCTCCAAAGTAGAACCATGTTCTTCATACAGAGTCTCCTATTTTGTCACTTTCATATAACTAGTGGAATTACATCTTTTGCACAACCATTTAGTTTCCTTTTTGAGCCTTCATACACTTATAGCTCTAGTGCATTTGTTGCATGGCAATCCCTACTCACTCACATTGATATATATTGATGGGCATCTCCATAGCCCATTGATATACCTAATTGATGTGAGACTATCTTCTCTTTTTTTGCAACCTCCACCATACTCTATTCCACCTATAATGCTATATCCATGGCTCACGCTCATGTATTGCGTGAGAGTTGAAAAGGTTTTGAGAACATCAAAAGTGTGAAACAATTGCTTGATTTTCACCGGGGTTGTTCATGATTTAGATACTTTGTGTGGTGAAGATGGAGCATAGCATACTATATGATTTTGTAGGGATAACTTTCTTAGACCATGTTATTTTGAAAGGAAGCAATTGCCTTATTAGGATGCTTGAAATATTATTGTTTTTATGTCAATATTAGAATTTTGTTTTAAGTCTTATGGTTCTGAATATTCATGCCAAAATAGAGAATATTACATGGACAAATATGTTAGGTAGCATTCCACATCAAAAATTCTATTTTTATCATTTACCTACTCGAGGTCGAGCAGGCATTAAGCTTGGGGATGCTCATACGTCTCGAATGTATCTATAATTTTTGATTGTTCCATGCTATTATATTATATGTTTTGGATGTTTTATATGCATTAATATGTTGTTTTATATTATTTATGGGACTAACCTATTAATCTAGAGCCTAGTGTCAGTTTCTGTTTTTTCCATGTTTTTGAGTATTGCAGATAAGGAATATTAAACGGAGTCTAAATGGAATAAAATATCCGGAAATATTTTTCTTGGACAAGAAGAAATCTAGAAGACCTGGAGTAGGGGGCAGGGCACCTGCCGGGAAGCCAGAAGACTGCAGGGTGCGCCCTAGGGGGGTGGCCGCGCCCCTCTGGCTTGTGGGTCCCATGCAGGTCTCCTAACCCTATAATTCGGCCTATAAATTCCCAAATGTCCCCTGATACGTCCCAAACGTATCTATAATTTCTGCTTGTTCCATGATCTTTTCGGTGACATTGTTATATGTTTTGCTACACTTTTGTATCATTTTACACATATTTGGACTAACCTATTAACTCAGTGCACCCAGTGCCAATTTCTGTTTGTTGATGACTATTTTGCAGGGGCTTTTACCCAATTTTCCGAAGGCCGAAAAATTCTAGGAAAAATATATAAAAAATCAGCTAAACAGAAGCTTCCGGATCATCGAAGATGGGCTAGAGGGGGCCCAGGGTCTGCCTAGGCAACCTGCTGCCGCGCCAGGAGGCCGCCTGGGTGGGCCCCACCTCCTCTGGTGCCCTCCTTTGGCCTATATTTAGGGTCCCGAGAGGAAACCCTTCCACAACTTCCAGAATCGCGAATTTCTTCATCGTTCCGCCGCCACAGTGCTTCCGAGTTCGGGAGCATCAGGATACCTCTTCCCGGCACCCTGCCGGAGAGAGGATTGACCTCAGGGAGCTTCTCAACCGCCATGGACGCTTCCGGGATGTGCCATGAGTAGTCCTCCTTGGATCATGGGTCCATGACCAGTAGTTATGTGATGTCTTCTCTCCAATCTTGTACTTCAATAGTTAGTCCTTGTGAGCTGCCCTACATGATCAAGACATCTATGTAATTCTCTTGCTATTTCTATGGTCGGTTTGTTGGGATCCGATGGATTATGAGATTATGTTCAGATTGTTATGAGTTATATATTTGATTATCCTTTTATATTATGTTCCTTAGTGATTCATGCATGTTCACCGTTGCTATTTATTTCTTTGGCCGAGTAGTAGATTGTAACTCCAAGAGGGAGCGTTATGCATGATTGTGGGTTCATGCCCCTCGATGTCTAGCTTGAGTGACAGAAACATGAGACTAGGGGACGTGCTGTTGCGACCAGGGAGAAAACAACGGTGCTTGTGACCATGGTTGCAAGGATTGTTTACCTTATGCATAGTTCGTTAATGCAGTTGTCCGTTGCTTCGAGTTTACACTTTGGGTGGGGATCGCAACTTAATACCAGAGAGATGTTCTGGATAGATATCTCAAGGTGGATGATTAGTAAGTAGATGTTGATGAATAAACGGTCTACTTGTCTTCGCGTATTGCCCATTACCATTGAACCTCTAACTATCAAGTAGCATAATTAGCATTGCGGTGCGTTCATAATTCTGTCAATTGCCCAACTATGATTTGCTTACCCAAGAATAGTTGTTTATCGTCTTTTGGGAGAGAGACATCACTAGTGAACATCATGTGACTCCGGTCCATATCACCATCATTGTTCACACCTCCATCATTTTCCGCTTTCATTTACCTTTCCGTTGCAATCACTATTACTTTCCCACTTGTGTTTTGATCCTTTGCCAACTACAAGGCCGGAGAGATTGACAACCTCTCTGTACTCGTTGGGAGCAAAGTTATTTGTGTGTGTGTGCAGGTCCACGTCTTCTGCTAGCGCCAGGTGTTGGAAATATGCCCTAGAGGCAATGATAAAATAGTTATTATTATATTTACTATTTCAAGATAATCATTTATTATCCATGCTATAATTGTATTGAATGAAAACATAAATGCATGTGTGGATATATAGACAAAACAACGTCCCTAGTAAGCCTCTAGTTGACTAGCCAGTTGATCAAGGATGGTTAAGGTTTTCTGACCATATGCAAGTGTTGTCACTTGATGACTGGATCACATCATTAGGAGAATGATGTGATGGACAAGACCCAAACTATAAACGTAGCATGTGATCGTGTAATTTTGTTGCTATTGTTTTCTGCGTGTCAAGTATTCATTCCTATGACCATGAGGTCATGTAACTCACTGACACCGGAGGAACACCTTGTGTGTATCAAACGTCGCAACGTTACTGGGTGACTATAAAGGTGCTCTACAGGTATCTCCGAAGGTGTCCGTTGAGTTAGCATGGATCAAGACTGGGATTTGTCACTCCGTGTCACGGAGAGGTATCTCGGGGCCCACTCAGTAATACAACATCACATATAATCCTTGCAAGCAATGTGGCTAATGTGTTAGTCACGAGATCTTGTATTACAAAATGAGTAAATAAACTTGCCGGTAACGAGATTGAAATAGGTATAGGGATACCGACGATCAAATCTCGGGCAAGTAACATACCGAAGGACAAAGGCAATGGTATACGGGATTATATGAATCCTTGGCACAGAGGTTCAACCGATAAGATCTTTGTAGAATATGTAGGATCCAATATGTACATCCACGTCCCGCTGTTGGATATTCACCGGGGAGTGTCTCAGGTCATGTCCGCATAGTTCTCGAACCCTCAGGGTCTGCACACTTAAGGTTCGGTGACGTTTCGATATAGTTGAGTTATAGGTGTTGGTGACCGAAGGTTGTTCGTAGTGCCGGATGGGATCACATACGTCACGAGGGTTTCCGGAATGGTCCGAAAACGAAGATTGATATATAGGATTGTTTCATTTGGCCTCCGGAAAGATTTCGGGCATTACCGGCAGTGTACCGGGAGTGTGGAACGGGTTCCGGGTTTTTAGCAGGAGGGAGCGTGATACGTCCATTTTGCATCATGCTTTCATGTTGATATTTATCGCTTTATGGACTGTTATTATACTTTGTGGTACCATACTTATGCCTTTTCTCTCTTATTTTGCAAGGTTTATTTGAAGAGGGAGAATACCGCAACTGGAATTCTGGACTGGAAAAGGAGCAAGTCTGAGTCCTCTATTCTGCGCAACTCCAAATGCCCTGAAAATCAACGTGGAATTT
This sequence comes from Hordeum vulgare subsp. vulgare, assembly GCF_904849725.1. NCBI lineage: Eukaryota > Viridiplantae > Streptophyta > Magnoliopsida > Poales > Poaceae > Hordeum > Hordeum vulgare. The sequence continues at coordinate 542,799,489 of NC_058524.1, read as the reverse complement.
TTTGGGAATATATAAAAAATATTGGGCGAAAGAAGTGCCAGAGGGGAGCTGCCAGGGGCCCACAAGCCTGGTGGCCGCGGCCTGCCCCCGTGGACGCGGCAACAGGGCTTGTGGGCACCCTGGTGGCCCACTGGCCCCCTCTTATGCTATATGAAGGGTTTCGTCCGGAAAAAAAATCAGCGCAGAGCTTTTTCGTGGATTCTCCGCCGCCACGAGGCGGAACTTGCAGCATAACCAATCTAGAGCTCCGACAGGACGATTCTGCCGGGGAAACTTCCCTCTCGGAGGGGGAAATCGTCGCCATCGTCATCACCAACACTCCTCTCATCGAAGGGGACTCGTCACCATCAACATCTTCATCAGCACCATCTCATCTCCAAACCCTATTTCATCACTTGTAATCAATCTCCGTCTCGCGACTCCGATTGGTACTTGTAAGGTTGCTAGTAGTGTTGATTACTCTTTGTAGTTGGTGCTAGTTGGAGTACTTGGTGGAAGAGTTTATGTTCAGATCCTTGATGCTAATCATTACACATCTGATCATGATTATGATATGCTTTGTGAGTAGTTACTTTTGTTCCTGAGGACATGGGATAAGTCTTGCTATTAATAGTCATGTGAATTTGGTATTCGTTCGGTATTTTGATATGCTGTATGTTGTCTTTTCCTCTAGTGGTGTTATGTGAACGTCGACTACATAACACTTCACCATATTTGGGCCTAGAGGAAGGCATTGGGGAGTAGTAAGTAGATGATGGGTTGCTAGAGTGACAGAAGCTTAAACCCCAGTCTATGCGTTGCCTCGTAAGGGGCTGATTTGGATCCACTAGTTTAATTCTATGGTTAGATGTTATCTTAATTCTTCTTTCGTAGTTGCGGATGCTTGCGAGAGGGGTTAATCATAAGTGGGATGCTTGTCCAAGTAAGGGCAGTACCCAAGCGCCGGTCCACCCACATATCAAACTATCAAAGTAATGAACGCGAATCAGATGAACATGATGAAACTAGCATGACAGAAATTCCCGTGTGTCCTCGGGAGCGTTTTTCCTCCTATAAGACTTTGTTCAGGCTTGTCCCTTGCTACAAAAGGGATTGGGCAACTTTGCTGCACTATTGCTACTACTTGTTAGTTGTTACTTTTCACTTGCTACGTTTCACGTCACTACATCATCACTTGTTACCGCTACTTTCAGTGCTTGAAGTTATTACCTTGCTGAAAACCGTTTATCAGAGCCTTCTCCTCCTCGTTGGGTTCGACACTCTTACTTATCGAAAGGGATACGATTGATCCCCTATACTTGTGGGTCATCAAGACTCTTTTCTGGCACAGTTGCCGGGGAGTGAAGTGCCTTTGGTAAGTGGAATTTTGTAAGGAAACATTTTTATATTGTGCTGAAATTTAGTGTCACTTGTCACTATGGAAACCGTTCCTTTGAGGAATTTGTTCGGGGTATCTTCACCACGAACGGAAGCACGAGGAGTTGCTCCTCAACCTAAGGTACCTACTGAAAATATCTTTTACGAAATTCCTTCAGGTATGTGATGACCCACAAGTATAGGGGATCAATCGTAGTCCTTTCGATAAGTAAGAGTGTCGAACCCAACGAGGAGCAGAAGGTTCTGATAAACGGATTTCAGCAAAGTAATAACTGCAAGCACTGAAAGTAGCGGTAACAAGTGATTGTGTAGCGAGGTGAAACGTAGCAAGAAAAGAGTAACAAGTAACAAGTTGTAGCAACGGTGCAGCAAGTGGCCCAATTCCTTTTGTAGCAAGGGACAGGCCTAAACAAAGTCTTATAGGAGGAAAAACGCTCCCGAGGACACACGGGAATTTCTGTCATGCTAGTTTCATCATGTTCATATGATTCGCGTTCGTTACTTTGATAGTTTGATATGTGGGTGAACCAGCGCTTGGGTACTGCCCTTACTTGGACAAGCATACCACTTATGATTAACCTCTCTCGCAAGCATCCGCAACTACAAAAGAAGAATTAAGACAAAGTCTAACCATAGCATTAAACTAGTGGATCCAAATCAGCCTCTCACGAAGCAACGCATAGACTCGGGTTTAAGCTTCTGTCACTCCAGCACCCCATCATCTACTTACTACTTCCCAATGCCTTCCTCTAGGCCCAAATATGGTGAAGTGTTATGTAGTCGACGTTCACATACCACCACTAGAGGAAAAACAACATACATCATATCAAAATACCGAACGAATATCAAATTCACATGACTATTATCAGCATGACTTATCTCATGTGCTCAGGAACAAAAGTAACTACTCACAAGACATAATCATAATCATGACCAGAGGTGTAATGAATAGCATCAAGGATGTGAACATAAACTCTTCCACTAAATAATCCAACTAGCATCAACTACAAAGAGTAATCAACACTACTAGCAACCTTACAAGTACCAATCGGAGTTGCGAGACGAAGATTGGTTACAAGAGATGAACTAGGGATTGGAGAGGAGATGGTGCCGATAAAGATGTTGATGAAGATGCCTCCCGTCCGACGAGAGGAGTGTTGGTGATCATGATGGCGACGATTTCCCCCTCCGGGAGGGAAGTTTCCCCGGCAGGATCGTCCTGCTGGAGCTCTAGATTGGATCTGCTAAAGTTCCGCCTCGTGGCGGCGACGAAACCACGAAAGAGCTCCCGATTGATTTTTTTCAGACCAGGATGCTTCATATAGCAAAAGAGGGGGGCTAGTGGGCCTTCAGGAAGCCCACAAGCCTGCCTTGCGCCACCATGGGGGTGGTGGCGGTGTGCAAGCTTGTGGGGCCCTGGTTGCCCCCCTCCGGTAGTTCTTTCGCCCAGTATTTTTAATATATTCCAGAAAAAATCCACGTAAATTTTCAGGGCATTTGGAGATGTGCAGAATAGTGGACTAGGATTTGCTCCTTTTCCAGTCCAGAATTCCAGCTGCCTGAATTCTCCCTCTTCAAATAATCCTTGCAAAATAAGAGAGAAAAGGCATAAATATGGTACCACAAGTAATATAACAGCCCAAAAGGCAATAAATATCAACATGAAAGCATGATGCAAAATGGACGTATCAACTCCCCCAAGCTTAGACCTCACTTGTCCTCAAGCGAAAACCAAGTTCCATAAACATGTCCACATGTTGAGGGACGAAGGTGTCGATAAAACATAATACGGACATGAGGGCATCATGATCACACATAGAACAACAATATATCATAAAGATTCTTATGGGAAAGTAACAATTCCTTCACAAAGCAAAGCATGAAGCAAAAACCTTACCGAGAAGTAACCAACAATAGTCCATAGTCATTGAAGCAATTGCAATTTATCACAACATCAGAAAGAGTCAAATAAGAGCTTGTAAGGCAAACCCACATACTGAATCATCTCTTTCGTTTTCCAAAATTGTTACAACTCACGTGGTACTCATGGTGTCAAAGTTCCAGCTGGACACAGAGGAATATAGGGAATTATAGTTTTGCCTCCCAACCATTTACCTCAAGGGTAAACTCAACAACAATAATGGATAAGTACTCAACTCCAACTTGATATATGAATATAGATCTTTCCTAAGCATGTGACGGTAGCCAAGATGAAGGCAAAAATAGGGAATTGGTGATGATCACCATGACTCTTACAAGGGTAAAAAGTAAAGGTACAAGATAGGCCCTTCGCAGAGGGAAGCAGAGGTTGTCATGCGCTTTTGAGGTTTGAATGTGTGACCTCTTAGTGCGGAGGAACGTCACTTTATATTGCCTCCTGTGACAAAGAACTTTATTATGCAGTCTGTCGCTTTTATGTCTTCCTCATCACAGGTTCGTACAAAGCTTATTTTCCACACACTAATAGATCATACATATTAGAGAGCAATTTTTATTGCTTTCACCGATGACAACTTACTTGAAGGATCTTATTCAATCCATAGGTAGGTATGGTGGACTCTCATGGAAAAACTGGGTTGGAGGTTTATGGATGCACAAGTAGTATCTCTACTTGGTGCGGGAGTTTTGGCTAATATAAGGTGGAAGCAATCGTCACATGCTAAGGGATCTCTAATCATATAACATTGTTTGGAACCAAGCAAACACAATTCATTATGTTGTCTTCCTTGTCCAACATCTACTCCTAGGCATGTAATAGTTTGGTGAGTGCTCACAATTGCAAAAAGTGTCTAAGATGATATATTTATATGTGAACCTCTCTTTCCATATTACTTCTTATTAATTGCAACAATGACTAATATCTATGTTGATTTATTCTCAACAAGTTTCAATCATCATACTTGTCATAAGTGAAGTTATCACTTTACATAAGATCGTCTCATGATCTTTCATGCTATCGTTCTTTTCATACTATTGATCATTGCAGAAAGCAAAGCCCTTGACTAAGACACTCTTTATTATATAGCTCGTATGCTCGAATACAACGGGCGAGAGACAAAAGCAAAAGACTCGAACTAAAAACTAAAGACTTATTCCTCTAAAAGAAGAAATAAAAACTAAAAAGGAAAGAACTAAAACAAAGGTAAAAGCAAAAGATATAAAGGTGATACGATACCAGCGAAACTCCCCCAAGCTTGGCAGAAGCCAAGGGGATTGCCCATACCAATGTTTAGTTGTCTTCCTTTGGTGGTGATGGTGGTGTTGTTGTCGCCTTTGATTCCAAGAGAGCTATCAATCTTTGATTTATACCTTTGAGATCTGTAACATGGTTTTCCAGCAAAACAACTTCACGAGAAAGAGAAATATTGTGAGCACGAGTTGTTTCGCAAAACCTCAAGAGTTCAATCAAGGATGGAGACAACACGTGGTGGAAGGGTTGGAGAAAATCTACTCCTTCAACGTCTTCAATGTTGAACATAGGTTGAACTTCCTCCCTAGCTTGGGTTTTCTCCTTAGCTTGGTCCCTCGCTTTCGTGACTTATACTCTTTTCAGATCAGCATCTACTTCCTCGTGAACTTGGTGAAGATCATTCTCCCCAACAGATTCCTGAGACATCTTTGCTCTAAATCTGCGGCAGACAACAAGCTCGAAACAAAAACAGAGGAAAACTGCGCGATACGGAGATCAAAACCTTCGGACGACTATATATTGATTTTTTCTGGGCCAGAAGGAGTCATCCGCAAGAAAAAGGAGTCTGGGAGGCACACGAGTTGCCCACAAGCTTGCCCACCGCCACGAGGGGTGGTGGTGGCGGAGTGGTCCCTTGTGGCTGCCTCGTTTGCTCTTCCGGACTGTTTTTTATTTTTCTAATTTTCCAAAAATTCCAAAACTGAGGAAATTTCCTATTGGAAAAGTATCGGAGTCCAATTTCTTGCCGAAACAGATACATCTTTGTTTTCAAGGTCTGAAACAGGCTGATAAACATCCCTTATGTACTCCTCTTGAGTTATGACATTGATGATATTGGTCTCAACATTTATGCGAGTACCAGAGATGTAATGCTTGATTCTTTGTCCATTTACCACTCTAGGAAAATTTCCTTCCGTGTTATTGATTTTGATGTCACCGGAATGATATACTTCATCGACAACATAGGGACCTTCCCATTTAGAGAGAAGCTTGCCTGCAAAGAATCTCAAATGAGAATTGTATAGCAAGACATAGTCACCTACATTGAACTCTCGTTTCTGTATTCGTTTATCGTGCCATCTCTTAACCTTGTCCTTGAACAACCTCGCATTCTCATATGCCTGGGCTCTCCATTCATCTAACGAGCTGATATCAAACAACCGCTTCTCACCGGCAAGTTTGAAATCAAAGTTGAGCTCTTTGATTGCCCAATAAGCTTTGTGTTCCAGCTCAAGAGGTAAATGACAGACCTTACCGTAAACCATTTTATACGGTGACATGCCCATGGGATTCTTATAAGCAGTCCTATAAGCCCATAGTGCATCGTCAAGTTTGCTAGACCAGTTCTTTCGAGATCTATTGACGGTCTATTGTAGGATCAACTTGATCTCCCTATTACTCAACTCAACTTGACCGCTAGACCGAGGATGATAAGGAGATGCAGATCTATGGTTGACATCATACTTAGCCAGCATCTTACGGAAAACACCATGAATGAAGTGTGAACCGCCATCAGTCATCAAGTATCTAGGGACTCCAAATCTTGGGAATATGACTTCTTTAAGCATCTTAATAGAGGTGTGGTGATCAGCATTTTTAGTGGGGATAGCTTCTACCCACTTAGTAACGTAATCCACAGCAACTAAGATGTGAGTGTACCCATTGGAACTCGGGATGGGTCCCATATAATCAAAGCCCCAAACATCAAATGGTTCAATGACAAGTGAATAGTTCATAGGCATCTCTTGATGTTTACTGATGTTCCCTATTCTTTGGCATTCGTCACAAGACAAGACAAACTTACGAGCATCCTTGAAGAGAGTGGGCCAATAGAAACCTGATTGCAATACCTTATGGGCAGTTCTATCTCCCGCGTGGTGTCCTCCGTAGGCTTCGCAATGACACTTCTGCAAGATTTGTCCCTGTTCATGTTTAGGCACACAACGTCTAATAACACCATCTACTCCTTCCTTATAAAGGTGAGGATCATCCCAAAAGTAGTGTCTCAAATCAAAGAAGAATTTCTTCTTTTGTTGATAGGTGAAACTGGGTGGTATGTATTTGGCTACGATATAGTTTGCATAATCGGCATACCACGATGCACTATGTGAAGTGCGGATGACATTTCATTGCTCATCAGGAAAGCTGTCATCAATTGGTAGTGGGTCATCAAGGACATTCTCTAGCCTAGACAAGTTATCTGCTACAGGGTTATCAGCACCCTTTCGGTCAACGACGTGCAAATCAAATTCTTGTAGCAGGAGAACCCATGTGATCAGCCTAGGCTTAGCGTCCTTCTTCTGCATAAGGTACTTAATAGCAGCATGATCAGAGTGAATACTGACTTTGGAGTCAACTATGTAAGATCTGAAATTTTCACATGCAAAAACGACTCCTAAAATTTCCTTCTCCGTAGTGGCATAGTTTCTTTGGGCACTGTCTAGAGTTTTACTAGCGTAGTGAATGACATTCAACTTCTTGTCAACTCTTTGTCCTAGAACATCACCAACAGCATAATCACTAGCATCACACATGATTTCAAAGGGCAAGTTCCAGTCAAGTGGTTGAACAATAGGTGCTGTTATCAAAGCTTTCTTAAGTATTTCAAAGGCTTCCTCACAATCCTCATAAAAAACAAAAGGAACATCCTTCTGCAAGAGGTTGGTAAGAGGCCTATAAATCTTAGAGAAGTCTTTAATGAACCTTCTATAGAAACCAGCATGACCTAGGAAACTTCGTATACCTCTGATATCCGTGGGGCAAGGCATTTTCTCAATTGCATCAACCTTAACCTTATCAACTTCAATGCCTCTTTCACAGATTTTGTGTCCTAAGACGATACCTTCATTAACCATAAAGTGGCACTTCTCCCAATTCAAGACGAGGTTGGTTTCTTCGCATCTCTGTAAGACTCGATCAAGGTTGCTGAGGCAATCATCAAAGGAAGACCCATAAACGGAGAAGTCATCCATGAAAACCTCGACAATATTTTCACAAAAGTCAGAGAATATAGCCATCATACATCTTTGGAAGGTGGCACGTGCATTACATAAGCCAAAAGGCATACATCTATAGGCAAAGGTACCGATAGGGCAGGTGAAAGTGGTTTTCTCTTGATCAGATTGTGCAACAGGTATTTGCGAGAAACCTGAATAACCGTCTAGAAAGCAGAAGTGTGTGTGCTGTGATAGCCTTTCTAGCATTTGTTCGATGAACGACAAAGGATAATGATCTTTCCTGGTTGCCTTGTTCATTTTCCGGAAGTCTATCACCATTCTATAGCCCGTAATAATACTTTGTGGGATTAGTTCATCCTTATCATTAGGAACGACGTTGATACCTCCCTTCTTAGGTACGCAATGTACTGGACTTACCCAATCACTATGTGCAACATGATAAATGATTCCTGCTTCCAGAAGCTTTAATATTTCTTTTCTAACGACCTCTTTCATCTTAGGATTTAATCTCCTTTGATGATCAGCAAATAGTTTAAAGTCAGGATCGGTTTTAATCTTGTGCTGACATAGAGTAGGACTAATACCCTTAAGATCATCAAGAGTATATCCAATAGCAGCGCGGTGCGTCCTCAGAGTTTTTAGTAACTTCTTCTCTTCGCGCTCTAAGAGGAGAGCACCAATAATGACAGGATATATCTCCTTCTCATCAAGATAGGCATACTTAAGAGTATCATGCAACTGTTTAAGCTCGAACACAGGATCACCCTTTGGTGGGGGAGGATCCCCAAGCAGTTCAACGGGTAGAATATTCTTGAGAATAGGATATTCTTCTAAGACAATTTTATCTATCTCATCTCTCTCCTCCATATGCATATCATTTTCATGCTCAATAAGATATTGCTCTAAAGGATCCGTAGGAGGTACAGCAATAGAGGCAAGAGCAATAATTTCATCCCTACCAGACGAGTCTCTTTCATGGGGTTGTCTTCCAAACTTGGAGAAGTTAAATTCATGAGACACACCCTCGAAACTAACTGTGACGGTCTGCTTAATGCAATCAATGTGAGCATTGAGAGTGTTGAGAAAGGGTCTACCAAATATGATGGGACAAAATCTATCTTGTGCAGTACCAAGGACGAGGAAATCAGTAGGATACTTCGTCTTACCACAAACGACTTCTACGTCTCTCACAATTCCGAGAGGGCAGATAGTGTCTCTATTAGCTAGCGTAATAGTGACATCAATGGGTTCTAACTCAGCAGGTGCAATCTCATCTTTGATTTCATCATATAGAGAACGGGGTATTGCACTTACACTAGCTCCCATATCACATAAACCATGGTAACAATGATCTGCTATCTTAACAGAAACAACGGGCATGCTAGCTACAGGTCCGTGCTTGTCTTTTGCGTGATGTTTAGCAATTCTAGCGGAATCCTCACAGAATTTGATAACATGTCCGTCTATGTCTTCGGCTAAGAGATCTTTGATAATAGCAACACCTGGTTCAACTCTAACTCCCCAGGGGGTGCAAGTGGTCTAATGTAACCCCTACGTATCACACTTTGAGCTTTAGAATAATCATTTATCCTAGCAGGGTATGGTGGTTTCTCAGTATAAGCACAAGGAACAACAGGATCACTAAAAGCTATGATTTTCTCATCAACTAGATTGGTTTTGGCTATGTTGCTTTCTACATGAGGATGATATTTAAACCACTTCTCTTTGGGAAGATCAACATGTGCAGCAATATATTCACATAGAGAAGCTACTATCTCAGAGTCGAGTCCATACTTAGTGCTAACATCTCTAGAAGTGTTTGTCTCAACAAAAGATTTAACGCAATGAAACTGTAAATTCATACCTGAGTCCTTACCTTCCTCCAGTTCCCAATCTTCAGAGTTGCGTTTGATTCTCTCCAATAAATTCCACTTGTGATCAATATCCTTCTTCATAAAAGAACCGGCACAAGAAGTGTCAAGCATGGTACGATCTTCATGAGAAAGTCGAGCATAAAAGTTTTGAGTGATGATTTATCTCGAGAGCTCATGATTGGGGCATGAATATAGCATTGATTTAATCCTCCCCCAAGCTTGAGCTATGCTTTCCCTGTCACGAGGCCAAAAGTTATAAATAATGTTCCGATCACGATGTACTAAATGCATAGGATAGAACTTTTGATGAAATTCCAATTTCAACCGATTGTAGCCCCATGATCCAGCATCATCACATAGTCTATACCATGTCAACGCCTTATCCTTCAAAGATAAAGGAAAGAACTTCTTATTTACCTCATCCTCGGGCAAACCTGCAAGCTTAAATAAACCACAAACTTCATCTACATAGATTAGATGAAAGTCTGGATGTGAAGATCCATCTCGTGTAAAAGGATTAGCCAGCAGTTTCTCAAGCACACCCAAAGGGATTTCATAAAAGTTATTTTCAGTAGGTACCTCAGGTTGAGGAGAAACTCCAATAAGGAAGAGTTTTCATAGTGTCAAGTGACAATAAATTTCAGCACAGTATATAGATGTTTCCTTACCAATTTCCACTTACCAAAGGTGCTTCACTCCCCGGCAACGGCGCCATAAAATTGTCTTGATGACCCACAAGTATAGGGGATCAATTGTAGTCCTTTCGATAAGTAAGATTGTCGAACCCAACGAGGAGCAGAAGGCTCTGATAAACGGATTTCAGCAAGGTAATAACTGCAAGCACTGAAAGTAGCGGTAACAAATGATTGTGTAGCGAGGTGAAACTTAGCAAGCAAAGAGTAACAAGTAACAAGTAGTAGCAACGGTGCAGCCAGTGGCCCAATCCCTTTTGTAGCAAGGGACAAGCCTGAACAAAGTCTTATAGGAGGAAAAACGCTCCCGAGGACACACGGGAATTTCTGTCATGCTAGTTTCATCATGTTCATATGATTCACGTTCTTTACTTTGATAGTTTGATATGTGGGTGGACCGGTGCTTGGGTAGTGCCCTTACTTGGACAAGCATCCCACTTATGATTAACCTCTCTCGCAAGCATCCGCAACTACCAAAGAAGAATTAAGACAAAGTCTAACCATAGCATTAAACTAGTGGATCCAAATCAGCCCCTCACGAAAAAACGCATAGACTGGGGTTTAAGCTTCTGTCACTCCAGCAACCCATCATCTACTTACTACTTCCCAATGCCTTCCTCTAGGACCAAATATGGTGAAGTGTTATGTAGTCGACGTTCACATAACACCACTAGAGGAAAAACAACATACATCATATCAAAATACCGAACGAATATCAAATTCACATGACTATTATCAGCATGACTTATCCCATGTCCTCAGGAACAAAAGTAACTAGTCACAAGACATAATCATAATCATGAACAGAGGTGTAATGAATACCATGAAGGATCTGATCATAAACTCTTCCACCAAATAATCCAACTAGCATCAACTACAAAGAGTAAACAACACTACTAGCAACCTTACAAGTACCAATCGGAGTTGCGAGACGAAGATTTGTTACAAGAGATGAACTAGGGATTGGAGAGGAGATGGTGCTGATGAAGATGATGATGAAGATGCCTCCCCTCCGACGAGAGGAGCGTTGGTGATGACGATGGCGATGATTTCTCCCTCCGTGAGGGAAGTTTCCCCGACAAGATCGTCCTACCGGAGCTCTAGATTGGATCTGCTTGGCGGCGGCGAAACCACGAAAAAGCTCCCGATTGAATTTTTTTCAGACCAGGACGCTTCATATAGCAAAAGAGGGGGGCTAGTGGGCCTTCAGGCAGCCCACAAGCCTGCCCTGCGCCACCGGGGGGGTGGTGGCGGTGGGCAAGCTTGTGGGGCCCTGGTGGCCCCCCTCCGGTAGTTCTTTCGCCCAGTATTTTTTAATATATTCCATAAAGAATCCACGTTAAATTTCAGGGCATTTGGAGGTGTGCAGAATAGTGGACTAGGATTTGCTCCTTTTCCAATCCAGAATTCCAGCTGCCTGAATTCTCCCTCTTCAAATAATCCTTGCAAAATAAGAGAGAAAAGGCATAAATATGGTACCACAAGTAATATAACAGCCCAAAAAGCAATAAATATCAACATGAAAGCATGATGCAAAATGGACGTATCAGTATGCTTGAGAAACTGCTGGCTAATCCTTGTACAGGAGATGGATCATCACATCGAGACTTGCATCTAATCTATGTAGATGAAGTTTGTGGTTTATGTAAGCTTGCAGGTTTTCCCGAGGATGAGGTAAAGAATAAAGTATTTCCTTTATCTTTGAAGGATAAGGCGTTGACATGGTATAGGCTATGTGATGATACTGGATCATGGGACTACAATCGGTTGAAATTGGAATTTCACCAAAAGTTTTATCCTATGCATTTAGTACATCGTGATCGGAATTATATTTATAACTTTTGGCCTCGTGATAGGGAAAGCATATCTCAAACTTGGGGGAGGCTTAAATCAATGCTATATTCATGCCCCAACCATGAGCTCTCGAGAGAAATTATCACTCAAAACTTTTATGTTCGGCTTTCTCATGAAGATCGTACCATGCTTGACACTTATTGTACCGGTTCTTGTATGAAGAAGGATATTGACCACAAGTGGAATTTATTGGGAAGTATCAAACGTAACACTGAAGATTGGGAGCTTCAAGAAGGTAAGGAGTCAGGTATGAATTTCCAGTTTGATTGCGTTAAATCTTTTGTTGAAACAAACACTTCTAGAGATTTTAACGCTAAGTATGGACTTGACTCTGAGATAGTAGCTTCTCTATGTGAATCTATTGCTGCTCATATTGATCTTCCCAAAGAGAAGTGGTTTAAGTATCATCCTCCTGTAGAAGTCAACATACTTAAACCCAATCTAGTTGAAGAGAAAGTCATTGCCTATAATGATCCTATTGTTCCTTGTGCCTACACTGAGAAACCACCTTACCCTGCTAGGAAAAAGGATTATTCTAAAGCTCCAACTGTGATACGTAGGGGTTACATTAGACCACTTGCACCCCCTGAGGAAATTAGAGTTGAACCTAGTGTTGCTATTATCAAAGTTCTCTTAGCCAAAGACATAGATGGGCATGTTATAAAATTCTGTGAGGACTCCGCTAGAATTGCTAAAACTCACGCAAAAGACAAATACAGACCTGTAGTTGGCATGCCCATTGTTTCTGTCAAAATAGGAGATCACTGTTATCATGGTTTATGTGATATGGGTGCATGTTAGTGCAATACCCTGGTGCCTATATGATGAAATCAAAGATGAGATTGCACCTGCTGAGTTAGAACCCATTGACGTCCCTATTACGCTAGCTAATAGAGACACTATTTGCCCTGTGGGAATTGTGAGAGACGTAGAAGTCCTATGTGGTAAGACGAAGTATCCTACTGATTTCCTCGTCCTTGCTACTGCACAAGATAGCTTTTGTCCCATCATATTTGGCAGACCCTTTCTCAACACTGTCAATGCTCATATTGATTGCATTAAACAGACTGTCACTGTTAGTTTCGAGGGTGTGTCTCATGAATTTAACTTCTCCAAGTTTGGAAGACAACCCCATGAAAAAGAATCGTCTAGTAGGGATGAAATCATTGCTCTTGCCTCTATTGCCGTGCCTCCTACGGATCCTTTAGAGCAATATCTCCTTGAGCATGAAAATGATATGAATATGGATGAAAGAGATCAGATAGGTACAATTGTTTTAGAACAATATCCTATTCTTAGGAATAATCTGCTTGTTGAATTGCTTGGGGATCCTCCCCCAGCAAAGGGTGATCCTGTGTTCGAGCTAAAACAATTACCAGATACACTTAAGTATGCCTATCTTGATGCGAAGGAGATATATCCTGTTTTTATTAGTGCTCACCTCTCGAATCACGAAGAGAAGAAGTTATTAAAAACTTTGAGGAAGCACCGTGTTGCTATTGGATATACTCTTGATGATCTTAAGGGTATTAGTCCCACTCTATGTCAGCACAAGATTAAAACCGATCCTGATTCTAAGCCAGTTGCTGATCATCAATGGAGATTAAATCCTAGGATTAAAGAGGTCGTGAGAAAAGAAATATTAAAGCTTATGGAAGCAGGAATCATTTATCCTGTTGCTCATAGCGATTGGGTAAGTCTAGTACATTGCGTACCCAAGAAAGGAGGTATCACCGTCGTTCCTAATGATAAGAATGAACTAATCCCACAGAGGATTATTACTGGCTATAGGATGGTGATAGATTTATGGAAACTGAACAAGGCAACCAGGAAAGACCACTATCCTTTGCCGTTTATGGATCAAATGCTAGAAAGGCTATCTAAACACACACACTTCTGCTTTCTAGATGGTTATTCAGGTTTCTCGCAAATACCTGTTGCACAATCTGATCAGGAGAAAACCACTTTCACCTGCCCCTTCGGTACCTTTGCTTATAGACGTATGCCTTTTGGCTTATGCAATGCACCTGCCATCTTTCAAAGATGTATGATGGCAATATTCTCTGACTTTTGTGAAAAGATTGTTGAGGTTTTCATGGATGATTTCTCCGTTACGATTATTCCTTTGACGATTGCCTCAGCAACCTTGATCGAGTCTTACAGAGATGCAAAGATACCAACCTCGTCTTGAACTGGGAGAAGTGCCACTTCATGGTTAATGAAGGCATCGTCTTAGGCACATAATCTGTAATAAAGGCATTGAAGTTGATAAGGCTAAGGTTGATGCAATTGAGAAAATGCCTTGCCCCACAAATATCAGAGGTATACGAAGTTTCGTAGGTCATGTTAGTTTCTATAGAAGGTTCATTAAAGACTTCTCTAAGATTTCTAGGCCTCTTACCAACCTCTTGCAGAAGGATGTTCCTTTTGTTTTTGATGAGGATTGTGACGAAGCTTCTGAAATACTTAAGAAGGCCTTGATAACCGCACCTATTGTTCAACCACCTGATTGGAACTTGCCCTTTCAAATCATGTGCGACGCTAGTGATTATGCTGTTGGTGCTGTTCTAGGACAAAGAGTTGACAAGAAATTGAATGTTATTCACTACGCTAGTAAAACTCTAGACAGTGCCCAAAGAAACTATGCCACAACGGAGAAGGAATTTTTAGCAGTCGTGTTTGCATGTGAAAAGTTCAGATCTTATTGTGACAGCCTGGTGCCGACGTTCCAGAAGATTCCCCTTTTCTGTCCGTTTTCGTCGTGTGGGTATTTTCATTTGTCGCATCATCATCGCATCATTCGCATCATCTGCATTGCATCGGCACCTCCGTTGCCGCCAGTTTTCAAAACTTGCATCCGTTGTTAGTTGCCGGTTCTCGTCGTTGTTCGTTATGAGCCCGACCGCACCCGCACGCGCCCGCGGCACCGTCGAAACCCTGTTTTTAAAGTTTGCGTAAAACTTTCTGTGATCGAGGTGAAACTTGTCACGCGGTCGTGATTAGATATAGGTAGGCCGTCTGTCAACTTTCATCGCGATCGGAGCTCGTTTGTTACCCGTGCCGTTTATTATATAGCGGCACTATAGCCGGTCAATTGTCGGACATTTCGGTATTTTAAACTCTATTCTGGGTTGCCCGTTTTCCCCCTCTTCTATGCCTAGCCCCTCTGCAGAGTGCATCGACCCTACGCACAGCCCAGTCCAAAAACCTCCCGGAACCCGAACCCGGCGGTCGTGACCGCTGGATCCGGATCAACCCCGTTTTATCGCAAATCATCATCGGTTTGTCCATTGCACTCCCGAACCTAATTATCTCGACCATCCGATCTAAATCGGAGGTTCCAGATGAACCTAGCCCTAACCCAGTTATATATATATATATATATATATATATATATAGCTTCCAACCCTAGATCCTAGCGATCTGTCCCATCCAATCCTCCTCGCGCCGCCACCCACGTCCTTTGTTTCCGTGCCCGACCAACCCCCGCAGCCTCTAGCCTCATGCTGCAACCTTCTCCTTGTGTTCCATGGACGACCACGAGGAGATCGAGACCCGTGACCTCCTCTGTTTTTCCCCCTAGCGCGAGCAGGCGAGCTCCTCTGCCCGAGCCGGCGACCAACAGTAGCATCTCCCGCTACACCCTGCTACCCCGGCCTCCAGCGCGACCCCGTCGACCAACCCCCGTGAGCCAGCCATCAGGCTAGTCCCTCATGCCTCCTTCCTCCTCCCTCTCTCACTTCTTCTTCCCTCCCTATTTCTTCTCTGAATCTACCCCTGTCTTTTTCTTTCTTTCTTCAGGCAACAACATCTCTATGGAAGAGCCCCGTCCCAAGCTTCTGCATCGCCATGGTGACCGTCGCTGGCTTCCCGATGCGGTCCTTTGTCCTCTACTTCGTGCGCAACGTCCAAGCTCCACCACCCCTTGTTGTTCCAGTCAGGAGCCGACGCCACCGTTGGCCAGTGAGCCACGATTCCAGCAGCGTCTCCCCGTCATCAACCCTGCCGACAGGCCGGCCTCATAGCGCCCTCTCCTTTATTCTTGCCCTCCTTCCTCTCTCTCTCTCTAACCTTCCCCACTCTCCATGTCTTCTCTGATGGGCAGGAGCTTCAGGTTCGCTCATGGCGTCGATGGAGCACCCTGCCATGGGACCTCCACCCCAACTCCCTTTGGATTCGATGCCTTGCGGACGGATCCGCAACCTAGCGCCCCATCCCCGACGTTCGGAGCCGCCCCTCCAGTCGCACGCGCTGCCCTGTGCTCAGGTTGTGCCTGCGTTTTTTGTTTCCTGTAGAAGTCCGAACGTGCGCTTAATAGAAAGCCTCGGCATTGTTTTCGTTCACAACTTGTTGCTAACCTAGCTGGTAGCCGATCTACGCGTGAATCATTGGGTCTGGGGTTCGAATCCCAAACAACCTGCTATTCTTGTTGTGTGGTTTGATTTTTTGTTCAGGGTCGGCGTGTTGCTTGTTCATGTAGCAAAGGAATCTCTTTTTCCACAAGTATTCCACCTAGCCTAGCTGGTCAACCAGCAACCTAGCAAGCTGAGGTCCAGGGATCAAACCTGTCGGCGCCCTTTTGTTTATTTCATTTTTATTTCCTGTTGCAGTAGCTGTAGAGTTAGTTTATCTAGGTTAAGTTTCCATCTGTGGTCAGCTGCGCTGCAGTAGCATAGTGGTGTGGTGTTGTGCATAGGGTACCCCAGGTTCAGGGCTCGATTCCCCCTGCCCCCATTTTATTTTCTTTTAGGTGTGTGTGTGAGCACAGTGCTTGTGTGTGTGGTGCAGCAGTAGGGGTGTGTGTGTTGTGGGGGCATGGCCCACTTGCATACACCGACTAGGGGCCCTGGTGAGTATGACCAGTGGGACCCCCCTGATGTTTATATGAATTTTGTTTAGTTTAGTTTTTGTGATGTATTTCCAAATCTGGAGTATTCGAGAAGAGGAATATGCCAAATCTGGCATATCAAGAACAACCCCTGTTCTTGTTATTAGCGTAGTTTGATCCTGTGTAGTTTTTCCTTTGTTGTTTCTGGTGTTCTTCTACATGCATACATAGCAGTATAATATGTGGATTTGGGGTAGAAGAATCCAATGAATCCAATGGTGGCACTGGATTTCAATTGTGAGTAGTTTTGCAGAAGTGTCACTTTGTGATGAGGTGGCACTTGTTTACCGATGTAGGATGGTTTAAGTGTATGATTAGGGGTTGGGCGTCCATGCATCATATTGGATAGTGCATCCTGTTGTGCATGTGCTGTGGTGAATATCGTGTGTTGATTCTGTTTCCGTCTGCTTCATCCCGATAGAGTTCCGCAAGTGTGTCGGAACGTGAGGACCCGTTCGACTACGTTGGTTTGCCGACTTCACGGAGATGTTCTTCTTCCAAGCGGGATCTCAGGCAAGATGACCATTTCCCCAGATACCATTACTATCATTGCCATCCTAGTTTTACCGCTTCTATCGATTATGTCTCGTTGCCTACCACATGTTAAATATTAGCCTCTCAACAATGCCATGATTACCTTCAACCTGTTCGACCTAGCAAACCACTGATGGGCTATGTTACCGCTTGCTTAACCCTGTTGTTAGCGTGGCTAGTTACAGGTGCATTGCTTCCATGTGAAAACATGGGTTCCTTGTCATATCACCATATTAATGCTATTTAATTTAATGCACCTATATACTTGGTAAAAGGTGGAAGGCTCGGCCTTTCTAGCCTGGTGTTTTGTTCCACCTTTTCCCCCTTAGTTCCGGCTACCGGTGTTATGTTCCATGAACGAGCGCTCCTAACACGATCGGGGTTATTATGGGGACCCCCTTGATAATTCGTTTTAGATTAAAGCTGGTCTGGCAAGGCCCAACATTGGTACTACATTTGCCCAACATAATAATTCTGTTAAATTGAAATGCATAGGGAGTTAGCGCTACCCGAGGTGTAATTCTACATAATACAGGGGGGCCAGTGCTGTTGGTGCTGGTCCAAAACTAGAGCCGTTTGCGGGGCCAACCCGGGGCAACTCGGGAGACTTCTATCAGGCCACCGTACGCTGTGCTTATCCGTCGTGTCCTGAGAACGAGATACGTGGCTCCTATCGGGATCGTCGACACGCCGTGCGGCCTTGTTGGATTAGTTTTACCTTTGACGAGATATCTTGTGCATCGGGATTCCAGTGATGCTTTGGGTAATCTCAAAGTTGAGGTTTTCCACTAGGGAATCCAACGAGATCGCGAGCTTCATGATTGAGGATTTCTATGCGGCTTGTGGTAATTTGTGATGGACTTGTTGGAGCACCCCTGCAGGGTTAAATCTTTCGGAAAGCCGTGCCCGCTGTTATGTGGCAACGTGGATACTTTGTTTAACACTGGTTCTAGATAACTTGAAGTTAATTAATTAAAAAATATGCCAACTGTGTGCGTAACCGTGACTGTCTCTTTCGTGAGTTCCTTCTCCGATCGAGGACACAGTGGGGTTATGTCTGACGTAGGTAGGTGTACATGATCATTCATTTGATCATCAGTAGTTCACGTCCGTTATGCGTAGATCTTCCCCCTCTTATTTTCTTGTACTCGTAAGTTAGCCACCTCATATATGCTTAGTCGCTGCTGCAACCTCACCACTTAACCATGTCTCACCCATTAAGCTTTGCTAGTCTTGATACCTTCGGAAATGAGATTGCTGAGTCCCCTGTGGCTCATAGATTACTACAACACCAGTTGCACGTACAGGTAAAGGTTACTTGACGCGAGCGCGTTGATTGTTCATTTGGAGTTGCTTCTTCTTCTTCTTCTTCATCGATCTAGGATGGGTTCCAGGCCGGCAGCCTGGGATAGCAAGGATGGACGTCGTTCTTCTTTTCTCGTTTGTTTTTCGTCCGTAGTCGGACCCTACTCTTACTCTTGATGATTATGTAATGTACTAATGTGACTCTGATGTAGCTTGTGGCGAGTGTAAGCCAACTCTATATATATCTCTTTTGTTCAGTACATGTACTTGTGACGATATCCATTCTTGCGACACGACGAGATGCGCTTCTATCCCTGACGAGGCCCTCGTGCCAAATTAAGGATAGGGTCGCATCTTGGGCGTGACAAGTTGGTATCAGAGCAGTACCGACCTAGGAGCCCCCTTGATTGATCGAACATGGCCGAGTCGAGTCTAGTGAAAAACTGCTTTGAGTCTAGTTATATATCGGAGAGTAGGGTTCTTTTTTCTCCTTTTCTATGCTCTGGTGAGGAATCTTGACATAATAATTTAATTCTACTTCTCTTCTCACTCAAATTTTTTTTAGGATCACGCGGATTTTCTTGGAATCTATATGATGCCGATGTGACAGAGTTCTCTCTTGGTGCCTCCTAGCTGCTTTAAGTTTCAGGGGAGTTTAGCTCCAGGGGATTCTTGAGCACATCGTTATCATTTAGATTTCTTAGTATCTAAGAACGAAGGATGTTCGTAATTGCTTCAATACTAGTAGTGGCGAGATAACCCCGATGTCCCCAGTATTGGTGCAGATTGTCCGGGAGTACTGCCATACTTTGTATCGTTGTGATCACGAGGGTCTGTTGTAGATGAAGGTCCGAGATTCTGGTTGTGTGTTGACGAATGTGATACAGGTGACGGGTTAGTATAGGAGTTGTGTGTTATTACTCCTTGTATCCGTGTACCAGATTGCATGACCAGATATTTCGGGAATTCATAGGTGGGAATTCAAGTAGTTGCTTATAGGACAATCTTCCAACAAATGCATGATGTTAGGTTGGGGTTCGACATCTAGTGGATTCCTGTCCACGAAAATATCGAACGAAATCTTTCTCATGAGTTTGTTCTGGCTAATTGCAAGCCGCACCCTTTGTTTTGTTGAATATGGTAATTCAAGTTGCTTCGATGTCAAGTGGTGATTTCAGATCTTTCCAAGAGGTGTTCTCATATTTTTATGAGAGTACTAATCATTTTGCTCAAATCAGATTGTCATGTCAATTCTTGTCAACTGGAGTCATCGTATCAATTCCATTCAACCGGTGTGCTTCTCTGCAACTGAATTCAATCTTCTCCAGTTGTTGCAGATCATTCTCTCATTTTATTCCGGAGTTCATCTCATCCGTCCCAAGTTGTCTTTGTTTTTCCCCACCCTCCCGCCCTTTTTCTCAGTGATTCAATTTTCATCCAAGAGTTTTCTTTTCATTGTTGCTTCATCTATCTGTTATTCCGTGTCGTATCCGGTGATTCATTGGGATGATTCTTAGGAGCTTCGTGTTCATCTTTATTCAGTCTTGTTATCTTTTCCGGTGAATTCAATTCAGTTATCCGTGGTCATCATATCCTTTTCAACCATTAAATTATTTCCGACGTTGGAAGTTCTTTCAGCCTATCTTGCTTATTAATTCCTCCCTCTTTCTATCCGGAGTGTTAAAGATATTTCAGAAATTCTTGTTTTCAATTCTTTTAATTATTTCGAGGTGCTAACCTCATCTAGTTCTCTTCATACCGGTGCAATATCAATCTTTTGAGCAATCTTTTCAACGGTGATTTCTTTGGGTGGGCCCATAACCCACAGGTTCTTTCCGAGGAACTTTCCTGGCTCTTTTAATCTTTTCCCGGAGATCATTAATTCTTTTCAACTATGACGTAAGTATGATTTTCATCAGTCATATCCCTTCTTCAAGATCTATTTGAATTAATTCATTCTTTGGCTCAACCTTTCATTCTTCTTTATTCCGGTGTGTCTCAGTAATTCTTGGTGTTGTTCTCGTCATCATTCTTAGCTTGCAGTCTGAAGGAGTGTTTTCTTGAATCTTGTTCCAATCTCTTGAAGATATCATTTCAGCTTCCTGTTGTCTTCTCAGTTGTTTTCGTTAATGAGTAATCCCTTTCTGGCTATCCGGTGCATTTCTGAGTTGTTTTCATTTTCGTTCCTCCGAAGGCCATCATTTCAGAACATTTTGTTCGTTCTCAGCTTGCAGCTTTCATCCTCAAATCTTCTCAATTGTTGTCTCTTCGTTCGTCTCTCGATTATCCAGTGTCGTGTTTAAGTTTTATCTCAGGTGGATCATGATCTCTTCATTCTCATGTATCTCCATTCATTCATGGTTGCCTCATTGTTTCAATTCTCACCGGTGTCTCCTTCAAGACTTCTTCTAGTTTGTGCTCATATCTCTCCTCAATCTTTTCAAGAAGAATAAGTTGTATGCTAGATCCGTTGCTTGTCATCAATTATACTTGATGAAGTATTAGCATAACATAATTCTTATTCTTGTTTCATCAAATGATCTTAATTCTTCTTCCAGAGTGTCTCACGATATCAATTCCTTTACTCAAGTGTTCTTATCTTTCTTTTCTGGAGTTCCATGTTTTCTCAAGTATCTCTTCGTGTTGCTTCATCTAAATCTTGGCGAGGTCATAATCTTATTCTTTTCTTCCTTGATATCTTTTCTTCATTCATTCGTATACAGAGCTCCTTCTTGGTGGTTCATCAAGGTTTCAATCCATTCTCAAGTGTTCTTCAAGATTCTTGTTGGAGAACCTCAAGTATCCTTTCTCTTGCATTTCTATGGGTAATAGTTCTCCCTTTATCCTTTGAGGTGGTATCATAGCATTCTTGTTAGTGTAGGAGTCTCGAAGAGATTTTGTTTCAAGAATTAATATGTAAACCCACCTAATCCTTTGATCATGTGTTATTTGCAACCCATGAGTTCTTCATTGAGCTATCTTCGTTTGGATTTCACCTAAAGCTCATCCTATGGATTGTTGCTATTATGGTGCTTTTCATTAATCCAAGTTCTCAATGTATCCTCTTGGTGTAAGAAATTGCCAATATCTTGTTTCTCCCAATCAATCCTTGTTTCTGTAGTGGCTGGTTGTCACTTCATTAGTTTGAAAAGGTTTCCATAAGACTACTACTATCTTGTTCTTTTCGTTGTTCTTTTCCCAACAACTCCGTCCAATTCTTCTTGCAGGGATGCTTGCCAAGTTCATTGGAGTTAGTAGTTGTCATTCTTTCTTCTTTCTCTTCTTCCGTATGAGCTAGTTCCTATTCTATTGTTCCGGAGGCATTGTGATATTGCTATTTTGGGTCAATCTTGTTGTTCTATCAAGATCATGATGTTCCCTTGTTCTATTTAGTTGTTTGTTATGAATATTGTCTATTTCTTCCATCTTATCGATTTTTTTTGTCCCATTTTACTACCGAAGTGCTGCCGAAATTTTCCGTGAATTCTTGCTTCTTTCTCATATCATTCCTCATCGCCTTGCAACCTTCAAGGATCGTTGGTTTCACTCGTTGGTAAAGAAGCGACTAAGTTTTTACCTCTTGCCTTCTCTTCCTCTCCCCCCTTTCATTCTTTGATCTCGGGGCGAGATCCTCTTGTAGTGTAGGAGAGTTGTGACAGCCCGGTGCCGACGTTCCAGAAGATTCCCCTTTTCTTTCCGTTTTCGTCGTGTGGGTATTTTCATTTGTCGCATCATCATCGCATCATTCGCATCATCTGCATTGCATCGGCATCTCCGTTGCCGCCAGTTTTTAAAACTTGCATCCGTTGTTAGTTGCCGGTTCTCGTCGTTGTTCGTTCTGAGCCCGACCGCACCCGCACGCGCCCGCGACACCTTCGAAACCCTGTTTTTAAAGTTTGCGTAAAACTTTCTGTGATCGAGGTGAAACTTGTCACACGGTCGTGATTAGATATAGGTAGGCCGTCTGTCAATTTTCATCGCGATCGGAGCTCGTTTGTTACCCGTGCCGTTTATTATATAGCGGCACTATAGCCGGTCAATTGTCGGACATTTAGGTATTTTAAACTCGATTCCGGGTTGCCCGTTTTCCCCCTCTTCTATTCCTAGCCCCTCTGCACAGTGCATCGACCCTACGCGCAGCCCAGTCCGAAAACCTCCCGGAACCCGAACCCGGCGGTCGTGACCGTTGGATCCGGATCAACCCCGTTTTACCGCAAATCGTCATTGGTTTGTCCATTGCACTCCCGAACCTAATTATCTCGACCATCCGATCTAAATCGGAGGGTCCAGATGAACCTAGCCCTAACCCAGTTATATATATATATATAGCTTCCAACCCTAGAACCTAGCGATCCGTCCCATCCAATCCTCCTCGCGCCGCCACCCACCTCCTTTGTTTCCGTGCCCGACCAACCCCCGCAGCCTCCGGCCTCCTGCTGCAACCTTCTCCCTGTGTTCCATGGACGACCACGAGGAGATCGAGACCTGCGACCTCCTCTGTTTTTCCCCCTAGCGCGAGCAGGCGAGCTCCTCTGCCTGAGCTGGCGACCAATAGCAGCAACTCCCGCTGCACCCTGCTACCCCGGCCTCCAGCGCGACCCCGTCGACCAACCCCCGTGAGCCAGCCATCAGGCCAATCCCTCACGCCTCCTTCCTCCTCCCCTTGTAGTTCCAGTCAGGAGCCGGCGCCATCGTTGGCTAGTGAGCCACGATTCCAGCAGCATCTCCCCGTCATCAACCCTGCCGACAGGCCGGCTTCATAGCGCCCTCTCCTTTATTCTTGCCCTCCTTCCTCTCTCTCTCTAACCTTCCCCACTCTCCATGTCTTCTCTGATGCGCAGCAGCTTCAGGTTCGCTCATGGCGTTGATGGAGCACCCTGCCATGGGACCTCCACCCGAACTCCCATCGGATCCGATGCCTTGCGGACCGATCCGCGACCTAGCACCCCATCCCCGACGTTCGGAGCCGCCCCTCCAGTCGCACGCGCTGCCCTGTGCTCGTCCTTGACGAACTGAAGCCCCGCATCGCGCCCGTCACTGCAGGTTGTGCCTGCGTTTTTCGTTTCCTGTAGAAGTCCGAACGTGCGCTTAATATAAAGCCTTGGCGTTGTTTTCGTTCACAACTTGTTGCTAGCCTAGCTGGTAGCCGATCTGCGCGTGAATCATTGGGTCTGGGGTTTGAATCCCAGACAACCTGCTGTTCTTGCTGTGTGGTTTGATTTTTGGTTCAGGGTCGGCGTGTTGCTTGTTCATGTAGCAAAGGAATCTCTTTTTCCACAAGTATTCCACCTAGCCCAGCTGGTCAACCAGCAACCTAGCAAGCTGAGGTACAAGGATCAAATCATGTCGGCGCCCTTTTGTTTATTTCATTTTTATCTCCTGTTGCAGTAGCTGTAGAGTTAGTTTATCTAGGTTAAGTTTCCATCTGTGGTCAGCTGCGCTGCAGTAGCATAGTGGTGTGGTGTTGTGCATAGGGTACCCCAGGTTCAGGGCTCGATTCCCCCAGCCCCCATTTTATTTTCTTTTAGGTGTGTGTGTGAGCACAGTGCTTGTGTGTGTGGTGCAGCAGTATGGGTGTGTGTGTTGTGGGGGCATGGCCCACTTGCATACACCCACTAGGGGCCCTGGTGAGTATGACCAGTGGGACCCCCTGATGTTTATATGAATTTTGTTTAGTTTAGTTTTTCTGATGTATTTCCTAATCTGGAATATTCGAGAAGAGGAATATGCCAAATCTGGCATATCAAGAACAACCCCTGTTCTTGTTATTAGCGTAGTTTGATCGTGTGTAGTTTTTCCTTTGCTGTTTCTGGTGTTTTTCTGCATGCATACATAGCAGTATAATATGTGGATTTGGGGTAGAAGAATCCAATGAATCCAATGGTGGCATTGGATTTCAGTTGTGAGCAGTTTTGCAGAAGTGTCACTTTGTGATGAGGTTGCACTTGTTTACCGATGTAGGATGGTTTAATTGTATCATTAGGGGTTGGGCGTCCATGCATCATATTGGATAGTGCATCCTGTTGTGCATGTGCTGTGGTGAATATCGTGTGTTGATTCTGTTTCCGTCTGCTTCGTCCCGATAGAGTTCCGCAAGCGTGTCGGAATGTGAGGACCCGTTCGACTACGTTGGTTCGCCGACTTCACGGAGATGTTCTTCTTCCAAGCGGGATCTCAGGCAAGATGACCATTTCCCCAGATACCATTACTATCATTGCCATGCTAGTTTTACCGCTTCTATCGATTATATCTCGTTGCCTACCACATGTTAAATATTAGCCTCTCAACAATGCCATGATTACCTTCAACCTGTTCGACCTAGCAAACCACTGATTGGCTATGTTACCGCTTGCTTAACCCTGTTGTTAGTGTTGCTAGTTGCAGGTGCATTGCTTCCATGTGAAAACATGGGTTCCTTGTCATATCACCATATTAATGCTATTTAATTTAATGCACCTATATACTTGGTAAAAGGTGGAAGGCTCGGCCTTTCTAGCCTGGTGTTTTGTTCCACCTTTGCCCCCTTAGTTTCGGCTACCGGTGTTATGTTCCATAAATGAGAGCTCCTAACACGATCGGGGTTGTTATGGGGACCCCATTAATAATTCGTTTTAGATTAAAGCTGGTCTGGCAAGGCCCAACATTGGTACTACATTTGCCCAACATAATAATTCTGTTAAATTGAAATGCATGGGGAGTTAGCGCTACCCGAGGAGTAATCCTACATAATACAGGGGGCCAGTGCTGTTGGTGCTGGTGCAAAACTAGAGCCGTTTGCGGGGCCAACCCGGGGCAACTCGGGAGATTTCTATCAGGCCACCGTACGCTGTGCTTATCCGTCGTGTCCTGAGAACGAGATACGCGTCTCCTATCGGGATCGTCGACACGCCGGGCGGCCTTGCTGGATTAGTTTTACCTTTGACGAGATATCTTGTGCATCGGGATTCCGTTGATGCTTTGGGTAATCTCAGAGTTGAGGTTTTCCACTAGGGAATCCGACGAGATCGCGAGCGTCGTAATTGAGGATTTCTATGCGGCTTGTGGTAATTTGTGATGGACTAGTTGGAGCATCCCTGCAGGGTTAAATCTTTCGGAAACCCGTGCCCGCGGTTATGTGGCAACGTGGATACTTTGTTTAACACTGGTTCTAGATAACTTGAAGTTAATTAATTCAAAAATATGCCAACTGTGTGCGTAACCGTGACTGTCTCTTTCGTGAGTTCCTTCTCCGATCGAGGACACGGTGGGGGTTATGTATGACGTAGGTAGGTGTACAGGATCATTCATTTGATCATCAGTAGTTCACGTCCGTTATGTGTAGATATTCCCCCTCTTATTTTCTTGTACTCGTAAGTTAGCCACCTCATATATGATTAGTCGCTGCTGCAACCTCACCACTTAACCTTGTCTCACCCATTAAGCTTTGCTAGTCTTGATACCTTTGGAAATGAGATTGCTGAGTCCCATGTGGCTCACAGATTACTACAACACCAGTTGCAGGTACATGTAAAGGTTACTTGACGCGAGCACGTTGATTGTTCATTTGGAGTTGCTTCTTCTTCTTCTTCTTCTTCTTCTTCTTCTTCTTCTTCTTCTTCTTCTTTATCGATCTAGGATGGGTTCCAGGCCGGCAGCCTGGAATAGCAAGGATGGACGTCGTTCTTCTTTTCTCGTTTGTTTTTCGTCCGTAGTCGGACCCTCCTCTTACTCTTGATGATTATGTAATGTACTGATGTGACTCTGATGTAGCTTGTGGCGAGTGTAAGCCAACTCTATATATATCTCTTATGTTCAGTACATGTACTTGTGACGATATCCATTCTTGCGACACGACGAGATGTGCTTCTATCCCCGACGAGGCCCTCGTGCCAAATTGAGGATAGGGTCGCATCTTGGGCGTGACACTTATGTAGTTGACTCCAAAGTCATTATTCACTCTGATCATGCTGCTATTAAGTACCTTATGGAGAAGAAGGACGCCAAACCTAGGCTAATCAGATCGGTTCTCCTGCTACAGGAATGTGATTTGCACGTTGTTGACCGAAAGGGTGCTGATAACCCTGTAGCAGATAACTTGTCCAGGCTAGATAATGTCCTTGATGACCCACGACCTATTGATGACAGATTTCCTGATGAGCAATTGAATGTCATCCGTACTTCACATAGTGCACCGTGCTATGCTGATTACGCAAACTATATCATAGCCAAATACATACCACCCAGTTTCACCTACCAGCAAAAGAAGAAATTCTTCTTTGATTTGAGACACTACTTTTGGGATGATCCTCACCTTTATAAGGAAGGAGTAGATGGTGATATTAGACGTTGTGTTCCTGAACATGAACAGGGACAGATCCTACATAAGTGTCATTCCGAAGCCTACGGAGGACACCATGCTGGAGATAGAACTGCTCATAAGGTATTGCAATCAGGTTTCTATTGGCCCACTCTCTTCAAGGATGCCCGTAAGTTTGTCTTGTCTTTGGTACTGTCAAAGAATAGGGAACATCAGTAAACGTTGGGAAATGCCTATGAACTATTCACTTGTCATTGAACCATTTGATGTCTGGGGCTTTGATTATGTGGGACCCTTCCCGAGTTCCAATGGGTACACTCACATCTTAGTTGCTATTGATTATGTCACTAAGTGGGTAGAAGATATCCCCACTAGAAATGTTGATCACCACACCTCTATTAAGATGCTTAAAGAAGTCATTTTCCCAAGATTTGGAGTCCCTAGATATCTGATGACTGATGGCGGTTCATACTTCATTCATGGTGTTTTCCGCAAGATGCTCGCTAAGTATGATGTCAACCATAGAGTTGCATCTCCTTATCATCCTCAGTCTAGTGGTCAAGTGGAGTTGAGTAATAGGGAGATCAGATTGATCTTACAAAAGACTGTCAATAGATCTCGAAGGAATTGGTCTAGCAAACTTGACGATGCACTATGGGCTTATAGGACTGCCTATAAGAATCCCATGGGCATGTCGCCGTATAAAATGGTTTACGGTAAGGCCTGTCATTTACCTCTTGAGCTAGAACACAAAGCTTATTGGGCAATCAAAGAGCTCAACTTCGATTTCAAACTTGCCGGTGAGAAGCGGTTGTTCGATATCAGCTCATTAGATGAATGGAGGGCCCAGGGATATGAGAATGCCAAGTCGTTCAAGGAAAAGGTTAAGAGATGGCACTATAAAAGAATACAAAAATGTGAGTTCAATGTAGGTGATTGTGTCCTGCTATACAATTCTCGCTTAAGATTCTTCGCAGGCAAGCTTCTATCTAAATGGGAAGGTCCCTATGTTGTCGAGGAAGTATATCGTTCTGGTGTCATCAAAATCAATAACACGGAAGGTAATTTTCCTAGAGTGGTAAATGGGCAAAGAATCAAGCATTATATCTTTGGTACTCCCATAAATGTTGAGACCAATATCATCAATATCATAACTGCAGAGGAGTACATAAGGGATGTTTATCAGCCTGTTTCAGACCCTGAAAACGAAGAGGTATGTGTTTCGGTAAGTAATTGGACTCCAAAACTTTTCCAGTAGGAAATTTTCTCCGTTTTGGAATTTATGGAAAAATAGAAAAATAAAAAGTAGTCCGGAGAGCGCACGAGGCGGCCACAAGCTTTTCGTCGCAGCCCCCCTGGCTGCGGCTACAGGGCTTGTGGGCACCTCGTGTGCCTCCCGGACTCCATTTTCTTGCGGAGTACTCCTTCTGGTCCAGAAAATCATTATATATACGCCCGAGGGTTGTGATCGCCGTATCGCGCAGTTTTCCTCTATTTTTCGTTTCGAGCCTGTTTTCTGCCGCAGATCTAGGTCGAGATGTCTTCTGAGGATTCAGAGGGGGAGAGTTATGTGGCTGATTACCTTGCTTACCCCAAGGTCTATGGGGACTTGGAACCATATGGTTGGACCACATATGAGGAAGAGGACCATGAACCAAAGGGGAAGGAACAAACAAGCTCTGACGAGGAGGAGGCTCCTCTACCACAACCTGCAAACACCCATGTGGAGTTCAAGAAGTCAAGCCTCCCCAACTCCAGGAAGAAGCATAAGACTTTGTTTATCCCTTCTCGCTTCCTGCAGAAGAGTAAGCAGGAATTATGCCATAGGGTGTGGAAGCTTGAAGAAGAAAACGACGATCTGAGAGAGCAGAATTTCATGCTCCATTGGAAATAAACAAGCTCAAGACCTCTATAAAGACTCCACCACCATCACCACCAAAGGAATACAACTAAGCATTGGTATGGGCAACTCCCTTGGCTTGTGCCAAGCTTGGGGGAGTTGCCGTGGTATCGTATCACCTTTATATCTTTTGCTTTTACCTTTGTTTTAGTTCTTTCCTTTTCAGTTTTTATTTCTTCTCTTAGTGGGATAAGTATTTAGTGTTTAGTTTGAGTCTTTCGTCGTGTGTCTCCCCCGATGTATTCGAGCTTGCGACCTATATAATAAAGAGTATCTTAGTCAAGGGCTTTGTTTTGTGCCATGATCAAAAGTATGAAAAGAACGATAGCATGAAAGATCATGAGATGATCTTATGGAAAGTGATAGATTCATATATAACAAGTATGTTGATTGAAACTTGTTGAGAATAGACCAACATAGACCCCAGTCATTGTTGCAATTAATAAGAAGTAATAAGGAAAGAGAGGTTCACATATAAATATATCATCTCTGACACCATCTATGATTGTTAACACTCACCAAACTATTGCATGCCTAGAAGTAGATGTTGGACAAGGAAGACAACATAATGAATTGTGTTTACTTGGCTCTGAACAATGTTATATGATTAGAGATCCTTTAGCATGTGACGATTGCTTCCACCTAATATTAGCCAGAACTTCCGTACTAAGTAGAAATACTACTTGTGCATCCATAAACCTTCAGCCAGTTTTGCCATGAGTGTCCACCATACCTACCTATGGATTGAATAAGATCCTTCAAGTAAGTTGTCATCAGTGCAAGCAATAAAAATTGCTCTCTAATATGTATGATCTATTAGTGTGTGGAAAATAAGCTTTATAAGAACCTGTGATGAGGAAGACATAAAAGCGACAAACATCATAATAAAGTTCTTTATCACACGGGGCAATATAAAGTGACGTTCCTCCGCACTAAGAGGACACGCATCCAAACCTCAAAAGTGCATGACAACCTCTGCTTCCCTCTGGGAAGGGCCTATCTTGTACCTTTACTTTTTGCCCTTGAAAGAGTCATGGTGATCTTCACCAATTCCCTCTTTTGCCTTTGTCTTGGCCACCATCATATGCTTGGGAAAGATCTATATTCATATGTCAACTTGGAGGTAGGTATTCAGGAATTATTATTGTTGACTTTACCCTTGAGGTAAATGGTTGGGAGGCAAAATTATAAGCCCCCTATCTTTCTTTGTGTCCAACTGAAACTTTGATACCATGAGTACCACGTGAGTTGTAACAATTGTGGAAAACAAAAGAGATGATTGAGTATGTGGATTTGCTTTACAAGCTCTTACTTGGCTCTTTCTGATGTTATGATAAATTGCAATTGCTTCAATGACTATGGATTGTTGTTGGCTACTTCTCGGTAAGGTTTTTTGATTCATACTTTGCTTTGTAAAGGAATTTTTACTTTCCCATAAGAATCTTTATGATGTATTGTTGTTCTATGTGTGATCATGATGCCCTCATGTCCGTAATATGTTTTATCGACACCTTCATCCCTAAACATGTGGACATGTTTATGGATCTTGGTTTTCGCTTGAGGACAAGCGAGGTCTAAGCTTGGGGGAGTTGATACGTCCATTTTGCATCATGCTTTCATGTTGATATTTATCGCTTTATGGAATGTTATTAGACTTTGTGGTACCATACTTATGCCTTTTCTCTCTTATTTTGCAAAGTTTATTTGAAGAGGGAGAATTCCGGCAACTGGAATTCTGGACTGGAAAAGGAGCAAGTCTGAGTCCTCTATTCTGCGCAACTCCAAATGCCCTGAAAATCAACGTGGAATTTTTTGGGAATATATAAAAAATACTGGACGAAAGAAGTGCCAGAGGGGAGCTGCCACGGGCCCACAAGCCTGGTGGCCGCGGCCTGCCCCTGTGGCCGCGGCAACAGGGCTTGTGGGCACCCTGGTGGCCCACTGGCCCCCCTCTTCTGCTATATGAAGGGTTTCGTCCGGAAAAAATATCAGCGCAGAGCTTTTTCGTGGATTCTCCGCCGCCACGAGGCGGAACTTGCAGCATAACCAATCTAGAGCTCCAACAGGACGATTCTGCCGGGGAAACTTCCCTCTCGGAGGGGGAAATCGTCGCCATCGTCATCACCAACACTCCTCTCATTGGAGGGGACTCGTCACCATCAACATCTTCATGAGCACCATCTCATCTCCAAACCCTAGTTCATCACTTGTAACCAATCTCCGTCTCGCGACTCCGATTGGTACTTGTGAGGTTGCTAGTACCGTTGATTATTCTTTGTAGTTGATGCTAGTTGGATTACTTGGTGGAAGAGTTTATGTTCAGATCCTTGATGCTACTCATTACACCTCTGATCATGATTATTATTATGCTTTGTGAGTAGTTACTTTTGTTCCCGAGGACATGGGATAAGTCTTGCTATTAATAGTCATGTGAATTTGGTATTCGTTCGGTATTTTGATATGTTGTATGTTGTCTTTTCCTCTAGTGGTGTTATGTGAACGTCGACTACATAACACTTCACCATATTTGGGCCTAGAGGAAGGCATTGGGGAGTAGTAAGTAGATGATGGGTTGCTAGAGTGACAGAAGCTTAAACCCCAGTCTATGCATTGCTTCGTAAGGGGCTGATTCGGATCCACTAGTTTAATGCTATGGTTAGACGTTGTCTGAATTCTTCTTTCGTAGTTGCGGATGCTTGCGAGAGGGGTTAATCATAAGTGGGATGCTTGTCCAAGTAAGGGCAGTACCCAAGCGCCGGTCCACCTACATATCAAACTATCAAAGTAACGAACGCGAATCATATGAACATGATGAAACTAGCATGACAGAAATTCCCGTGTGTCGTCGGGAGCGTTTTTCCTCCTATAAGACTTTGTTCAGGCTTGTCCCTTGCTACAAAAGGGATTGGGCCACTTTGCTGCACCGTTGCTACTACTTCTTACTTGTTACTTTTCACTTGCTACGTTTCACCTTAGTACATCATTACTTGTTACCGCTACTTTCAGTGCTTGCAGTTATTACCTTGCTGAAAACCGTTTATCACAGCCTTCTGCTCCTCATTGGGTTCGACACTCTTACTTATCTAAAGGACTATGATTGAGCCCCTATACTTGTGGATCGTCATGGCCACCCACCCGGGAGAGAACCCAATAACCCATGGGTGGCGCACCAGCCTTTGGTGGGATGGTGAGGCCATCCCAATGGGGCTATGTCGGCTAGAAGAAAAATCAAAGGAGAAAATGAAAAAAAAGAGGCAGGTGGGAAGGAAGGAGGGGACTCCTCCTTCCCCAAACCGAATTGGAGTTGGAGTCCCCTCCTCTTCCACTCAGTCGGCGCCCTAGGGGCTTTCTTGAGCCCCAAGGCTAGCCCCTCCCCTCCTCCTATATATACTAGATGATTTAGGGTTTTTGAGACACAACTTTGCCACATGCAACCCTAAACCTCTACTTAGTAGTTCTTCCTCTAGATTGGTTTTCTGCGAAGCACGCGCGGAGCCCTGCAGGAATAGATCATCACCATCACCGGCGCGCCGTCACGCTATCGGAGAACTCATCTACTGCCCCGTCTATCTTGCTGGATCAAGAAGGCGGAGACCGTCATCGAGCTGTACGTATGCTGAATGCGGAGGTGCCGTTCGTTCGGCGCTAGATCGGAACGGATCGTGGGACGATGGTGATTTGAATCAAGAAGCTGTTCCACTACATCAACCGCGTTTCTTAATGCTTCCCGCTTAGAGATATACAAAGGTATGTTGATCCGATCTCCCTCTCGTAGATGAACATCATCATGATAGGTCTTCGTGTGCGTAGGAAATTTTTTGTTTCCCATGCAATGTTCCCCAACAGTGGCATCATGAGTTAGGTTCATGCGTAGATCTTATCTCGAGTAGAACACAAAAGTTTTTGTGGGCGTTGATGTTCGATTTGCTACCCTCCTTAGTCTTTTCTCGATTCGGCGATATTGTTGGATTGAAGCGGCCCGGACCAACATTACTCGTATGCTTACGAGAGACTGGTTTCATCGACTAACATGCAACTTGTTGCATAAACATAACTGGCGGGTGCCTGTTTCTTCAACTTTAGTTGAATTGGATTTGACCGAGGCGGTCCTTGGAGAGAGGTTAAATAGAAATTTGCACATCTCTGTAAGTAAGATGCAGTCATACTAGATACCCATAGCAGCCACGTAAAACATGCAACAACAAATTAGAGGACGTCTAACTTTTTTTTGCAGGGTATGCATGTGATGTGATATGGCCGAAGACTTGATGTGATATATTGGATGTATGCGATGATCATGTTGTAATAGTTAAATATCGACTTGCGCGTCGATGGTACGGCAACCGACAGGAGCCATAGGGTTGTCTTTAAACTAACGTTTGTGTTTGCAGATGCATTTACTATATTTCTATGTTTTAGCTTTAGTTGTAATAGCACAGATAGCACGACAACCTCGATGGCGGCACGATGATGGAGATCATGGTGTGGCGCCGGTGACGATGAAGATCATGCCGGTGCTTTGGTGATGGAGATTAAGAAGCACTAGATCATGGCCATATCATGTCACTTATGAATTGCATGTGATGTTAATCCTTTTATGCACCTTATCTTGCTTTGAATGACGGTAGCATTATAAGGTGGTCCCTCTCTAAAATGTCAAGATAAAATTGTGTTCTCCCCGACTGTGCACCGTTGCGACAGTTCGTCGTTTCGAGACACCACGTGATAATCGGGTGTGATAGACTCAACATTCACATATAACGGATGCAAAACAGTTGCACACGCGGAACACTCGGGTTAAACTTGACGAGCCTAGAATGTGCAGACATGGCCTCGGAACACAAGAGACTCAAAGGTTGAGCATGAATCGTATAGATGATATCATTAGCATAGAGATGTTTACCACTGAAACTACACTCAACTCACGTGATGATCGGACTTGAGCTAGTGAATTTGGATCATGCCTCACTCAAGTAACTAGAGGGATATCTACTTGAGTGGGAGTTTATTAGTAATTTGATTAGCTAAACTCTAATTATCTTGAACATAGTCTAAGTCTACTTTGCAATATTTTATGTTGTAGATCAATGGCTCACGCAGTAGCAAACCTGAATTTCAATACGTTCCTAGAAAAAGCTAAGCTGAAAGATGATGGTAGCAACTTTGTAGACTGGGCTCGTAATTTAAGACTCATCCTACAAGCTAGGAAAAAGAATTATGTCCTTGATGCAGCGCTAGGAGATGAACCACCCGCTACGTCTGATCAAGATGTTTTGAACACTTGGCAAGCACGTAAGGAGGACTACTCACTAGTTCAATGTGCAGTCTTGTAAGGCTTAGAACCGAGACTTCAACGATGCTTTCAACGTCATGGGGAATATGAGATGTTCCAGGAGTTGAAGTTTATCTTTCAGAAGAATGCCCGGATCGAGAGGTATGAGACCTCCGATAAATTCCATGCTTGCAAAATGAGGAGAATTCATCTGTCAGTGAACATGTGGTCAAAATGTATGGGTACTCAAACCGTCTAGCTGAGCTGGGGATTGAACTCCCGCAAGAGGCTATCACTGACAGAATTCTTCAATCACTACCACCTAGCTACAAGAGCTTTGTGTTGAACCATAACATGCAGGGGATGAATAAGTCACCCGACGAGTTATTCGCGATGCTGAAAGTCGCAGAGTCAGAACTCCGGAAAGAACATCAAGTATTGATGGTGAATAAGACCACTAGTTTCAAGAAAAGCGGCAAAGGCAAGAAGGGTAACTCCAAGAAGAGCGGCAAAGCTGTTGCTCCTCCGACGAAGAAACCCAAGGCTGGACCTAAGCCGGAAACTGAGTGCTATTATTGCAAGGGGATGGGTCACTGGAAGCGCAACTGCCCCAAGTATTTGGCTGATAAGAAGCCGACCAATGGCAAACCAGGTATTTGTGATATACATGTTATTGATGTGTACCTAACCAACTCTCGTAGTAGTGCCTGGGTATTTGATACCGGTTCTGTTGCTCATATTTGCAACTCGAAGCAGGAACTATGGAATAAGCGAAGGCTGGCAAAGGATGAAGTGGCGATGTGCGTGGGAAATGGTTCCAAGGTTGATGCAATCGCTGTCAGCACAGTCTCACTTCAGTTACCATCAGGATTAGTTAAGAACTTAAATAATTGTTATTTAGTGCTTGCGTTAAGCATGAACATTATATATGGATCTTGTTTATTGCGAGACTGTTACTCATTTAAGTCAGAGAATAATGGTTGTTCTATTTTTATGAGTAATATCTTTTATGGTCATGCACCCAATGTGAGGGGTTTGTTCATATTGAATCTTGATTGTGATGACACACATATACATAACATTGAGACCAAAAGATGTAGAGTTAGCAATGATAGCGCCACATTTTTGTGGCACTGCCGCTTAGGTCATATTGGTGTAAAGCGCATGAAGAAACTCCATGCTGATGGGATTTTGGAGTCACTTGATTTCGAATCACTTGACACGTGCGAACCATGCCTCATGGGCAAGATGACTAAGACTGAGTTCTCCGGAACAATGGAGCATGTGATGTCCCACAAGCGTCTGGGATCGCAGCAGTTTTTGAGGGTAGAGTATTCAACCCAAATTTATTGATTCGCCAAGAAGGGAAGCGAAAGAATATTCTCAAGTATTAGTAGTTGAATGTGTCAGATTCAACCACACCTGAAAGATTAGTGTCTGCAAGCAAAGTATCAGTAGCAAGATAGTATGATAGCAACGGTGCCAGAAACGATCTGTTGACGGCAGACTATTCCTAACTGTTGTATCAATGGCGCCAACACGTGGACGGGGGATTATTCTTGTGAAGAATGCTTCCCCGGCTACGGCTCGAACAAAGTCTTGCAAGAAGTAACAGCGGAGTAGCAAGGAACAGTAGTAGTAGCAGCAGCAAAGTAACAAGTAACAGCAGCAACAAAGTGACAAGTAGCAGCAGTAGCAAAGTGGCCCAATTCCTTTTGTAGCAAGGGACAAGCCTAGACAAAGTAACGTAGTGAGGACCAGTAGTAAAAGACTCGTAGGCAGTGGATCGGTGATGGATGAGTATGACGGATGTGATTCATCATGTAACAACTATAACACAGAGAGATATGTAACTAGCCCCCGTTCGTCAATCTAATGTAGGCATGTATTCCATATGTAGTCATACGTGCTTAGGGAAAGAACTTGCATGACATCTATTGTCCATCCCTCCCGTGGAAGCAGGGTCCTAATGGAAACTACGGGATATCAAGGTCTCCTTTTAATAAAGAACCGGACCAACACATTAACACGCGGTGAATACATGAACTCCTCATACTATGGTCATCTCCGGGAGTGGTTCCGACTATTGTCACTCCGGGGTTGCCGGGTCATAACACATAGTAGGTGACTACAACTTGCAAGATAGGATCTAAAACACACATATATTGGCAACAACATAATAGGTTCAGGTCTGAAATCATGGCACTCGGGCCCTAGTGACAAGCATTAAGCATAGCCAAGTAGTAGCAACATCAATCTAGAACACAGTGGATACTAGGGATCAATCCCCGTCAAAAACTAACTCGATTACATGATAGATATCATCCAACTCATCACCGTCCAGCAAGCCTACGATGAGATTACTCACGAACCATGAAGAGCATCATGGAATTGTCGATGGAGAAAGGTTGATGATGACGATGGTGATGATTTCGCCTCTCCGGAGCCCAAAACGGACTCCAGATCTGCCCTCCAGATGAAGAACAGGATGTGGCGGCGCCTCCGTATCGCAAAACACGATGAAACCTTCTCTCTTATTTTTTCCCACGTGAAACAGAAGATATAGAGCAGATATTGGGGGTGGTGGTGCCACGTGGGCCCCACAAGCCTGCACGGCGCGGCCATAGGGGGTGGTCGCGGCCTATGGGCTTGTGGCCCACTGGCACGCCCCCTCCGGTGGATCTTTGCGCACGTATTTTTCTTTTATTCTAGAAAAAAACTCCGTAAATTTTCAGGACATTCCAAGAACTTTTATTTCTGCACAAAAACAACACCATGGCAATTCTGCTGAAAACAACATCAGTCCAGGTTAGTTCCATTCAAATCATGCAAATTAGAGTCCAAAACAATGGCAAAAGAGTTCGGAAAAGTAGATACGACATAGACGTGTCAACTCCCCCAAGCTTAAAGCCTTGCTTGTCCTCAAGCAACTCAGTTGACAAACTAAGAGAGACAAAAGAAAAAACTTTGACGAACTCTGTTTGATCTTGTTGTTGCAACTATGTCTAACTCATAACGAGAATTTCAGCAAGATCACAATCAAACCACATAAGCAAATGACATCTAGGTCTCACGGTAAACTCATATCAATGGCATAATCAACTAGCAAGCAAATAATAATAAGCCTCAAACGTCAACACTTCAATCAAAACAATGTGAAGCAGTACGAATAGATGGTATCTCGCTAGCTCTTTCTGAGACCGCAAAACATAAATGCAGAGCACCTTCAGAGACCAAGGGCTGACTAAACATTGTAATTCATGGCAATGAAGATCCAGTCATAGTCATACTCAACACAGTTAAAAGCAAAGCATAAAAATGACCGAGGTGCTCTCTAATTGGTGCTTTTGTAAGAGGAGGATGACTCAACAGGAACATAAATAGACAGGACCTTCGCAGACGGAAGCATTGATTTGCAGAGGTGCCAGATCTCAAGCTTTGAAAACAGGGATAATAATTTTCGGTGGCATGCTTTCATTGTCAACACAATGACTAAGAGTTCTCAACATCTTCCACGCTACACATGCTATAGGCGGTTCCCAAACAGAAAAGTAAAGTTTTGACTCCCCCACCACCAATCAATCACACTCCACGGCTAGCCGAATCCTTGGGTACCGTCCATACCAATCATCAATCCTGGGGGAGTTTTGTTTGCAATTATGTTTTCGATTTGAGTATGGAACTGGGAATTCCAATTACCGGCCCCTTTCTCGTGAATGATAGTGAATAAACATGTATCGAGGATAACACGCCTAGCATGGAAGATACCAATAGCCCCCTGTCACCACATGAGCAGTTCGGGCATGCAAAACAGATTATTTCTTGAAGGTTTAGAGAGTGGCACATGCAAATTTACTTGGAACGGCAGGTAGATACCGCACATAGGTTGGTATGGTGGACTCATATGGCACAACTTTGGATTTATGGGGGTGGATGCACAAGTAGTATTCCCGCTTAGTACAAGTGAAGGCTAGCAAAAGACTGGGAAGCGACCAACTAGAGAGCGACAACAGTCATCGAAATGCATTGAGATTAACTAACATTGAGTGCAAGCATGAGTAGGACATAAATCACCATGAACATGAATATCATAGAGGTTATGTTGATTTTGTTTCAACTACATGCGTAAACATGCGCCAAGTCAAGCCACTTGAAACATTCAAAGGAAGATACCATCCTATCATACTACATCATAATCATCTCAACATTCATGTGGGCATCCAAGACAAACCATTATAAGCTCCTAGCTAAATAAGCATGGCATAAGCAACTATGATCTCTAAGTTGTCATTGCAAACATGTTTCTCTCACAACAAAGCTGAATCAGGCATGATGAGCTAGTCATATTTACAAAAACAAAATAGATCGAGTTCGTACCAGCTTTTCCAGGCTCAGTCACTTCATCATATATCATCATTATTGCCTTTCACTTGCACGACCGAACGATGTGAACAATAATAAGAGTGCTCGTGCATTGGACGAAAGCTGGAATCTGCAGGCAAAAACAAAGGAGAAGACAAAGTAATATGGCTCTTTGAAAGCTAAACAGGTATGCATGCAAGAGCCACTAAACATTGTAACCAATATCTTCTACCTTGACCCAAAGAAAAAGAAAATTATTTACACGGGAAATCTCCCAACAAGCAAAAGAAGAAAAATATTTTTTTTGTTTTTTTCTCAAACTAGACAGACACACGAAAAGAAAACAAGAAAAAGAAAATAAACTAACATGGATGATACAGTGGCAAAGTGTGAACACCGGCTAACAAAGTGAAAGCATAAGTAAGAATGTAAAGTCGGTGAGAACACGTACTCCCCCAACCTTAGGCTTTTGGCCTAAATTTGTCTACTCCCTAGGATGGTCCTAGCGAAACCCAAAATCATAATCGGGGTTAAACGGGAGCGCTGCAGCCACTGCCTGAATAGCTGCCTCACGGAGACGAGCAGCCTTCGCCTCCCTTTCATACTCCTCTGCCTCTCCTGTGGTTATGTAATATCTCTGTTTTACCTGAAAGTCAAAGAGAGTAGGAGCAGGAAGGGTAATATGGAAAACACGCCGCCGGTTAAATATCAATCGGTATAGGAGGGATTCATCATCTCTCTCAAGGAACTCGTAGCGTGTCAAAGCGACGCGGTCAAGGAAAGCTGTATGGAGCGGGGGATCTCCTTCGCGGATGGGTACTCCAAGAAAATTTGCTATGCGAGTGGCATAGATCCCACCAAAGAAATCCCCTTCAATAGCATTCTTATTCAGCCTCCTTGCTATAATAGCTCCCATGTTGAAGGTTTTGTCACCTGTCACTGCGCTCTTAAGGATACTAAGGTCGGGTGTGCAGAGGTGACAATGCTCAATCTTGCCATTCATGCATCTGCCTATGAAGAGAGCAAAGTAATGCAAGGCAAGAAAATGAATACTCCCCATGGTAGCTTGTGTAATGTCTGTAGTTTCTCCAACCGTAATACCAGCGCAAAAATCTCTAACCGAAGATTTAGGAGGATCACTGAGGCTACCCCAAGTAGGTATTTTGCAAATTCTACTAAAATCCTCTAAATCCATGGTATACGATTTATCATAGAGATCAAACAGTACCGATGACTCACGGCCAGCTGAAAATTTGAATCTACGAACAAAAGAGGAAGTGAGAGCAACATACTGTTCACATTTATCGGAGATGAATTCTTCGAGTCCGACGTTGCGAACAAGTGCATCAAACTCATCTTTGAAACCTTCCTCAATCATAAATTCATTAGAAGGCTATTCACAAGGTTGTACCTGCGCGTCCCTAGGTTGGTAAGGATCAGGCTCCCGAATCGCAAGACAGGGACCTCTCTTGCTTGAGGAACCGCCATGCAAGTTTCTCCTCAACATCTTCCTTTTCTGAAATTTTCAGTGACCAAAAGGAAAGGTGAACAAGGTTCAACTAAACTAGTAGCAACTACTCCCACAAGTGCCTAGGGACCATATTACGCATCAAAACTACTTGGGACCAGCTAAAATGAGCATGCAAAGCTCAAGAACATGGTCACCAAGGCAACAAAAATACGCAGAGTAAAAGGCACTAGAGCAAAAACTGATTGGACCAATGGAGGAGTCACTTACCAAGGAGTAATTTCCCCATAATAGTTCTGAGAACGGTGATTTGAGCAAAGAGATCGAAAATCCCAGCAAGAGGAGCAAGAACACGGATTTGAGCTGTGAAACGATTTTTTCTGGAGGTAGGAGAATTGGATGAGAGCAAGAATGAGTGGAGGGGGTGCCTATGGGCCCCACAAGCCTGGGTGGTGCGGCCAGGGGGTGCCCACGCCCCTAGGGATTGTGGCCCACTGGTGTGGCCCCCAGACAGACTCTTTGTCCTAGTATTTTTCAAAAAATCCAGAAAAAATCATACTTGATTTTCACACCATTCGGAGAACTTTTATTTTCGGGGTACTTTTCTACCGGACGCTAAAACAGAAAACAAGGAATACTAAACTAAACCTATCATTTTTCTTCTAAGAAACCTAAAGTCAAAGCTTGGAACAGAGGTTTGTGACTCCTCGATTCATCCATCTCATGGTCATCGAAAGAAAATCCGTGAATGGGGTTGATCAAGTCCCCTCGACAAAACTTCTCGAATCACAAAAGAAGACGGAGAATTTTCGAATAGTCACTAGGTCACCTCAATGGGGATGTGTATCTCCCCAACAAGCAAATCATACTTCATCTTGACACGAGGAATAGGGCATTCAAAGCTCCCAATAAGAATCGATGAAGTCTTTTCGATAACATTGATGCAATGTACTCGATATTGTTTCTTCGGAAAGTGCACCGTATGCTCATTACCGTTGACATGGAAAGTGACATTGCCTTTGTTGAATTCTATAACAGCCCCTGCAGTGTTTAAAAAGGGTCTTCCGAGGATGACAGCCATGGCATCGTCCTCGGGAATATCCAAGATAACAAAGTGTGTTAAGATAGTGGTGTTAGCAACCATGACAGGCACGTCCTCGCAAATATCGATAGGGAAAGCAGTTTATTTGTCGGCCATTTGCAGAGAGATTTCAGTGGGTGTCAACTTATCCAGTTCAAGTCTACGATAAAGAGAGAGAGGCATAACACTAACACCGGCTCCAAGATCGTATAACGCAGTTCTAACGTAGTTGCCTTTAATGGAGCAAGGTATAGTGGGCACACCGGGATCACCTAGTTTCTTCGGAGTTCCAACCTTGAAGGTATAGTTAGCAAGCATGGCGGAGATCTCAACCTCATGTATCCTCCTCTTATTAGTCACAATATCTTTCATGTACTTAGCATACGGAGACATCTTGAGCATATCCGTCAAACGCATCTGCAGAAAGACAGGTCTGATCATCCCAACGGAGCGCTCAAAATCCTCATCATCCTTTTTCTTGGATGGTTTGGGAGGAAAGGGCATAGGTTTCTGAACCCATGGTTCCCTTTCTTTACCATGCTTCCTAGCAGCGAAGTCATTCTTATCGTATCTATAAGTGCATCTAGTGCCCCTTAGTGATTTTGGTGGTTTGAAGACTTATAGGTTAAGTATCTAATGTGTTTGTGAGTATACACAGGATCTATAAGTCATTGAGATATTTGAAGAATATCGACCCCTAAAAATATATGTCTTCAGTTGAAGAAATTGGTCTGAAGCTGAAGAAATGAATCGCGAGGAATCTGCGATGAAGTTGATATTCCTCATGAAGATACTGATATTGAGAAGTCCGATGTGTCCTGAAGAAAATCACTCTGAAGAATTTGAAGCATGAAGACTTACACTTTCTGTTTTATTTTCTTCACATTTGAGTAATAGGAACACCGTACTGTTAAAGGGGGTCGAAGTTACACTATGGAATGAATTTCCTCATGATGCTCAACCCAAGCCTAAATCCTACCAAAAGCCTCAAGTGAGGAATACGAGTGACATGAGGATTCTCACAGTTGAGGGTCCCGACCGTTTCGATAGCCACGTCAAGTCATTGGTCTTATCCATTCCAACGGTCATATTATTTAAGGGCATAAGTGTCAAATCATGTCGGGATGCTCCCAGGCTATAAATAGCCACCCCCCACAACCACTAGCTGGTTGGCTGCTCCGTTAGAAACTGACACTTGTCATAAGAGCAACCCAAATTCCTCAGAGCCTTCGAGAGTAATTCATCAGTGAGGAAATACACCATACACCGAAACCACAAACCAAACCTAGTGATTGAGCATCACTGAAGAAGTTGTTCCTATGTGGGACTGAAGCCTTTTACCTTTAAGGATTGTGCATCCTCCAGAAGGTTAGGCGTCATGGTCTACAGCTTTCCAGCAGTCAATTGTGGATCGCCGGTGACCAAGTTTGTGAGGGTTTGGAAGTCTGCCCTGAAGACTTACCACGAGTGTTGGGCGAGGACTATGTGTCCTTACCTCAAGGAGAATACGGTAGGGACTGTGTGTCCTTTGGTTTGAATATCAAGCTGCTCCAAACCAGATGTACAACTGTCACAACATTTGGAACTGGGTCATCAACGATTGTCTTCACTGAGAAACGGGTTCTAATTCCTCAACTCCTTACTTTCCTCGTATTATGTGTTGATGACTTTCACTGCAACTGTTTGAAGAATTTGCTGAAGACTTTCTTTGAATTTCCTCAACCCCAAATTCTTCACGTCAGTTAATCCACATCTGTATTCTGCGTGCCTGCTCACTGTGCAATCTGTTTTCACATTCTTCACTCTGAAAAACTGCTGTTGTCAAACTTTGCACTTCTGATCCTTTACTGTTTCCGCTGTAAGTTAGTCATCAGTGAGGAATTTCCTCAAAAGGAATTTCGTCAGTGATGAAATTGTAAAAATATCCTATTCACCCCCCTCTAGTCGATATAACGCACTTTCAATTGGTATCAGAGCAAGGTACTCCCTTGTTCTGTGTGATTTTGGTTTAACCACCTGGAACATGTCCTACCTACGAAGGAAAGAACTTTCCCTTCTGGAAGAACAAAATGCAAATGCATCTACAAGTTGATAATGTTCTCTGGTATATTGTGGAACATGGCGTCCCCATCATCTCTGCCAGTGTCACTGCGGCTGATGTGAAGAAATTCAAGCAACTCGATTCTCAAGCGAAGAACATCATCTGTGGCCATCTGAGCCCAGGCCAGTTTGGAAGAGTAAGTGCCTTGGGCTCTGCAACACTGATCTGGGAGAGACTCTGCAAGGTAAATGAAGGAGTATCAACCCAGCATGACTCTCGTGTCGATATTTCTTTGCAATCTCTTCAATCGCTTCAAGAGACATGACAATGAAAGCTGCCAAGACACCTTTGATTGCCTCACTGACATATCAAATGAACTGCAAGCACTGGGAGCTCGAGACATCACTGATCACGAAGTTGTGAAGAAACTGCTGAGATCTTTGGATTCTTCATTTGATACTTTAGTTCTGATGATTCAAGAAAGACCAGATTACAAGATGCTTGATCTAGCTGATATACTAGAAAGGCTAAATACTCATGAATTCCAGCTAGAAGAAAAGAGAGATCTATATGGACCAAGCTATTCGAGACCGCATGCACTGAAGTCTAGAGCAATTTCCTCATCTGAAGACGAAGACACATATGACAAGATTTGTGACCCTGAAGAATTTGGACAGGAGCTTGCAATGCTCGTGAGGAAATTCCAGAGATTTACACGACGTGGCCAGTTCGGTAAATCTTCAAGAAGAGACATGAGGAAATCAGAATCTTCATCTAAGGACTACAAGAAACGAACGAACCTGTCACAAGTGCAAGAAATCAGGTCATTACATTGCTGATTGTTCCCGTTGGGGATAGGAATCAAAGAAGAAGAAATACAAGGATGACAGTTCTGATGACTCGAAGAAGAAGAACAAATCTTCAAAATCCTCATCTTCAAAGCCCTCATCGCACAAGAAGACTAGTTTCAGAAAGGCTCGGGCACTTATTGGCAAGGAAATGGACTCCGAGGCAGAATCAGAGGAATGTGATGAAGAAGAGGGTTCTGATGAAGACTCGGAATCCGGACAGGCTAGTCTTGCACTGGCTACCACTTTCGTCAGCAAGTCAATCTTCAACCTTGAAGAAAATGATAGCACCATCCGCACTGATGACTATGCTGATGACTTCGCTCCAACCTTTTGCTTCATGGCAAAAGGTTCAAAGGTACCAAATAATGCCTCCTCCTCTGATTCAAGTGACTGTGAACCTGATAATTATAAGAAACCCAGCTACAGTAAGCTTGCTATCATTGCCACTAAACAACAAACTGCCCTGGAAAAGCTTCAGAAACTTCTAGATAAAAGTGATGATCTGTTGAAAGATGAAATGAACCTTACCCAAATCCTCACCGAAGATGTGAAAAGTATTCAGTCTAGATTTGATAATCTTCAGGATCGTTATGATACACTCCTCACTGATCATGAGAAGCTTTCCTAGAAATTTCTTCAAAGGAAGTTTGATCTTGAAAAGCTGAGGATGTCTCATGATGATCTTCGTATGGAAAATGATTCAT
Source organism: Hordeum vulgare subsp. vulgare (assembly GCF_904849725.1). Classification (NCBI taxonomy): domain Eukaryota; kingdom Viridiplantae; phylum Streptophyta; class Magnoliopsida; order Poales; family Poaceae; genus Hordeum; species Hordeum vulgare. The sequence continues at coordinate 542,754,843 of NC_058524.1, read as the reverse complement.
TACTAGCTCAACAGATCAGCGCTGGTCAAGTTGAATTCATTCCTCCATGTCTTAAATGCATTGAACGCGAAACTGCTAATTCCTCACCAGAATCATCAAATGCTGCTATTGCTACAAATTCTTGAACTGCACCTGTTGTGTCTATTTCCTCACTTGAGGAAAACACAAATGTTACTGACGAAAATGCAGGGTTGATGGAATTGTACGTGACAGGCATATACAAAAGCCTCAAAGGACATCAAACCCTTTGTGATGTGCTCAAAAAGCAAATCTTGAACAGGAACCCGAGGAAAGAAGGAATTGCCTTTGAGAGGAAATTAAATGCTGATGGATCTTATTGGAAACCTGAGCAGTATCCCAAAACCTCTTGGGTTGCTGCTACTGGGCCTCCTTTTGATCCATCTAATCTAACTGGTTTTTCATGTGAATTATCCTATTCCTCGGATGAGTCATTTGACTCCAACTATAAACTGTTCAAAAATCAATCTCGTGAAGTATTTGCTCGATATGTTGGAACTAATTGCAGGAATGGCCCACCCTTGAGGAAAATCTGGGTTCCCAAAAGCTATCTCGACAATCTTCAGGTGAATGTCCTTATGACACCACCACTGAAGAATCAGAACCCCAGATCAAATTCCTCAGGAGGACCAAAGTCTTCAAGAGGATCAAAATCCTCAACTGGTCAAAACTATGCTCGTACCCGTGCTAATTCGTCTAACATGCAGGGAAACTACAAGGAATATGAATATGAGCGTTACTCCTCAAATCATTATGTCCATAAATCCTCAAACCAGTTCTCTGCATATTCATATGAGTACTTTAATCCCCCTACTGTTAAGAGAAGTGCATTGGCTTCAATGCCACCTTTCTCATATGGTGCTCGCAGGATGATGAATGCTTTGCCACCACTTCAGATGTGGGTGGTGAGGAAATCGAACTAATCACTTCTGCAGGTCAGGTCTCCAGATGAAAATCATCATCTGAAGAATTTGCTGAAGACCTGACGAAATGCTTGATAGGACGCAAGCTAATGATTGATGAAATAGAAATATTTCACACGTCCTTACATTTCTGTTATGATTAAATTACTGATCTGATGAAATTAATATCATATTCTTCAAATCTGAAGCATATGAGATGGTAAGCTGTACTAATTCATCTGCAGGATGACAAACCCAAGAATACTGAGTGGGTTCTTGATAGTGGCTGCACACATCACATGACTGGTGATAAAATCTTACTGATGAATATGCCACTAACTCCATCACCTCTGAAGCAAATCACATATGCTGGCAAAGGTAAAAGCAAGGTATTGGGACTTGGCAAAGTGGCTATTTCCAAGGATAGGCATATGGACAAAGTGATGCTTGTTGAATCCCTTGGTTTTAACCTCATGTCAGTCTCGATGCTTTGTGATCTTGATATGATTGTTATCTTTGGTAGATATGGATGTGTAGTCATTATGGAATCTGACAGATGCAAAGTCTTCGAAGGTGTAAGAAGAGGGGATTTGTACATTGTTGATTTCTCTACAGGTCCTCAACCAGCCACTTGCTTACTAGCAAAAACCTCAGAAGGATGGTTGTGGCACCGAAGACTAGGTCATGCAGGCATGAGGAATTTGCACACGCTTGCGAAGAAGAAGCATGTCATCGGCATCGAATCAGTCAAATTCCTCAAGGATCATCTCTGCGGTGCTTGTGAATCTGGGAAAATGACCAGATCCAAGCATCCCTCGAAGACTATCATGACCACTACACGTCCATTCGAATTGCTTCATATGGATCTATTTGGACCTACTCACTATGCGACACTAACCAATGCAGCATCTTTATATGGCTTCGTCATAGTTGATGATTATTCCAGATATACTTGGGTGCATATCATAGTGTATAAAACTGAGGTGCGGGAAATCTTCAAACGATTTTCTTCAAGGGCCTCAACGAACTTTGGCATCAAGATCAAACATATCAGGAATGATAATGGAACCGAGTTGAAAAACACTGGTCTTGATGATTATCTTGATGAACTTGGTATTACTCACGAACTATCTGCGCCTTATGCTCCTCAGCAGAATGGTGTCGTCGGAAGGAAGAACAGGACTGTGGTTGAAATGGCAAGAACTATGCTTGAAGAATATCAGACTCCTCATTGCTTTTGGCCTGAAGCAATCAACACTGCATGCCATATCATCAACAGGGTATACTTCACAACTTCCTCAAGAAAACCTCATATGAACTCCTCACTGACAAGAAACCCAATGTAAGTTATTTCAAAGTCTTCGGTGCAAAATGCTGGATTAGAGATCCTCACCATAGCTCAAAATTTGCACCTAAGGCACATGAAGGTTTTATGCTCGGTTATGGAAAGGATTCGCACACTTACAGAGTCTTCAACAACTATCACAACAAAGTTGTTGAGACTGTAGATGTGCGGTTCGATGAAACTAATGGCTCGCAAAGAGAGCTATTGCCTTCTGATCCAGATATGCTGTCTCCTGAGGAAGCAATAAAGCTCAAGCATACTGAAGACTTTGTCCCAACTGAGGAAATTGATGAAGAAACGATCCCCATCACTGATGAAAATCAAGAAGATGCTCCTGAGGAAATTGCACCAGCACCACTTCCTCAGCCCAAACAAAAGCCTCAACCAGCTCATCCGAGGATTGCAAATGAAGTAGAACTTGACAAAATCCTCAACGACATCAACGCGCCAGGTCCTCTCACTCGCTCAAAAGCTTCACACTTAGTTAACTTTTGTGGGCATTTCTCCTTTGTATCCATCACAGAACCCTCAAAAGTTGCTGAGGCTTTTCTGTAACCGGATTGGATCCAAGCTATGCAAGACGAACTTCTTCAATTCAAGCTGAATGACGTATGGGAGCTCGTCAAACGACCAGACGCAAGCACAACATCATCGGCACCAAGTGGATTTTCTGAAACAAGCAAGATGAGGACGGTCAAGTGGTGAGGAACAAGGCACGACTTGTAGCCCAAGGCTACACCCAGGTTGAAGGAATAGATTTCCATGAAACTTTTGCACCTGTTTCTAGACTTGAAGCTATTCGAATACTACTTGCTTATGCTAATCATCATAACATCATCTTATATAAAATGGATGTGAAAGGTGCATTCCTCAATGGTAAGCTTGAGGAAGAAGTATATGTTGCTCAGCCCCCAGGTTTTGAGGATCCAAAGAATCCAGACAAAGTCTTCAGACTCAAAAAGGCTCTTTATGGTCTCAAGCAAGCCCCTCGGGCATGGTATGATACATTGAAGGAATTCCTCATGAAGAAAGGCTTCAAACCTGGTTCACTCGATCCAACTCTTTTCACTAAATCCTATGATAATGAGCTATTTGTGTGTCAAATATATGTCGATGATATCATATTTGGCTGTACTGACAAATGATACAGTGATGAATTTGCTTACATGATGAGTGAAGAATATCATATGTCCATGATGGGGGAGCTGAAATTCTTCTTAGGTCTTTAAATTCGTCAACAAAGCAATGGGATCTTCATATCACAGGAGAAATACCTCAAGGATGTTCTGAGGAAATTCGACATGCATGAATGCAAAGGTGACAAGACTCCAATGCCTACCAACGGCCACCTCGGCACTGATGAAAATGGTAAAGATTTCGATCAGCGGGTATATCGTTCTATGATTAGCTCTTTATTGTATCTATGTGCATCTAGGCCAGATATAATGCTTCGTGTTTGCATGTGTGCACATTTTCAAGCAAAACCGAAGGAATCACACCATAAGGCTGTGAAACATATTCTTCGATACTTAGCTCACACACCAACACTAGGCTTATGGTATCCCAAGGGCTCAAATATTCATCTAGTAGGGTATTCTGATTCCGACTATGCTAGTGACCGTGTGGATCGCAAGTCAACGTCTGGCACATGCCATTTCCTCGGAAGATCACTAGTTTGCTGGTCCTCAAAGAAGCAGAACTGCGTATCACTCTCCACTGCCGAAGCTGAGTACATTGCTGCTAGTTCTTGCTGTGCTCAATTACTATGGATGAAGCAAACCCTCAAGGACTACGGCATCAACATGAAGAATGTGCCTCTCTACTATGAAAATGAGAGTGCTATCAAGATTGCATACAACCCAGTACAGCACTCGAAGACCAAGCACATCCATATTCGTCGTCATTTTCTTCGGGACCATGTCCTCAAGGGCAATATCCTCATCGACCATGTGAAGACTGATGATCAACTGGCAGATATCTTCACTAAGCCCTTGGATGAGAAAAGGTTTTGCAAGTTGCAGTGTGAGCTAAATATCTTAGAATCTTCAAATGTTTTGTAAAAACATGCACACATCCTAACACTTATGCAAAATTGATGACTTAGATGTGCAACACATGATGAATCGATTTTCTTCAACTAATGAAGAATGTCACTCTGAATGCGAAGGAATCAACGAAGAAATTGATTCTCAGGGCCCTACGACAATTGTACACGGCGTGTGTAATCAACATTCTTATATGGTGGGTCACGCCACCGCCCAATGTGAAATTCCTCAGGTTGATTTTCTTCAAATGTTCTATTTCCTCAAAATGTGTTTTTCTTCAAAACAGCTGTTCTTCATTGTGATGATTTATCACAAAATCTTAAAAAAAAACTTGATGACTTTCATTTGACTAGATAGACTGTGATTTCAAGTCCTCAAAAGCATTCACTCATTGCTATTTCTTCAAGTTGATATTTCTGCTAAGTGAATGTGATCGGACCCTACATTCCATCTATGCTATACTCATCCAGTCTATTCAATTCTTCATATGCGTTCTACTTGAAACTTTGTTCAAAATCCTCACTGCGTCCTTGTCAGCTGATGATTTTGTAACGAAAATCCTCAAATCTTCAAAAATTGTTTCTTTAATACACAGTAACTGAACCCCACTTCCCACGATCGGATAACCACGATCTCCACTATCTCCACCGCACTGTTCGGGAGCTACACGTGTCCTGCGGAGGCGTAGAGGGAGGGGCGGTTTGGTCCGAAATTTTCGCGCCAACAGTAACTTTTGGCTATAAATATGTCCTTATCCCCCTCGGCATACTCTTCTTCGCTCCATCGCTCTCCTGCCACAGCATACACCACCGAACCCTAGCGCCATCGCTGGTAGTCTCGTCGCCGGTGAGGAAGAGCTTCACTGCCTCGACTTCTCCATCGCCGGAACCACGCCGGAGTCGGACCATCTTCGCCCGCCGCCGCCGCCGTAGACGTCCTCTATCGCCGGGTTAGGGCGCATTGGACACGCGACCGAAGAGCTTCTCCATACACACCTTTCTGTGTTCTTCGTGCGCACCTTCCAGGGTAAATAAATCCCATTTTTACCGCAAGATTAGATCTAAAATTTTACATCTTCTATGTGAAATCTGTTTTTCCTCAAGAAACGATAAGCACTTGATTCCTTAAACACTGCCTATCACCACATCATTGATGTACTATGCTAAGCATCTAAGATTTTCACGAGATTCCTCAATTGTGCGAATTTTCGGATCTGTACAACTCTGGAACCCAAGAACAGTATGCTTAGGCAAATTCCTCAACCACTGGTTATATTCCTCAAACTGTCAAACTTTTTTCCTTTCTTCAAATCTGAGAACGCATATGAACTCTCCAAATTCCTTGCAACTATACTCTGTTCACAGGTACACGCATGTCAGCTGATGAATCTCTCGGTTCTCATCACATTAACTCATTTGCAACGTTTCTGGAAGAAAACCTTCAAGTTTCATCAGAATCCTCAAGAGTTCAATCTCATTAGCAAAATCCTCAGCTGAAGAAAATGGAGGATGACCGAAAACAGAAGGGAGGAAAGAAACTTGAGCAAAACACAGCTGTGGATATCCCTGAGGATATCTACTTGGACTATTGCACGCCTGATGCAAATGAGACAATGGCAAAGAGAAAGATACGACTGCAGAAGATAGAACGCTGATGGGCGAAGGAATGGAAGGAATACAGGTTTGTGACTCCCAAGTATGCGAAGAAATTCGCTCTGAAGCCCCCTGGCAGACGGGCCCCACTTGAGGATCATCAAGTAGCACATCGCTCAAGCCTCATGACCATTGATGACTATCCAGATGAGAAAGAAAAGCATCTGGCTAAGCTCAAGAAGCAGGCAGAAACTGCAGTGAGGAAATTCAATGAATCCTCAGCTGTTGCTACTTCCTCTGCCGCAGAAACCTCTGGCTCAGAAATTCCTCAAATGCAATCTGTGCCGCCAAAGCCAAGGGCTCCAAAGCCTCAAGAGAAGTCTGCTCAGGCTTCAGTCACAAAACCCTCAGCACCAAAACCTTCAACACCAAAACCATCAGCGCCAAAGACCTCAGTACCAATCTCCTCAGCTCCAAAATCCTCAGCACCACCACCAAAGCCTCAAGAGAAACCAGTACAGAAGCAAGTGATGAAGCCTATGACCGCCAGCTCCAGCTCCTCACTCCCAAATGCAACCAGCTCGGAGACAAAGTCTTCAACACCTCATGCGAAGACTCTGGTAACTGCTGAACGTGCAACTCTGCCAAGCCCCTGCAAAATCATCACCGTCCCGTCTGCATCAGAGGGCAGTGATGAATATGATGATGAAACCCTACAAGCCATCATCAGAAACAAGCAGGAAAGAGTTGCTCAGGCATCAGGCAGTGCCATTCCTCTGGAAATGGACCCCAAGGTCCTCCTTGACTACATCAACATCTGGTATGAGGACCCAAACACTCCACTTGATGATTTGAAGCTTCCCCCTGGCATCAGTCACATGGCAACCACTTTCATCAATGAAGCCAAGTGGAAAGAACAGCAGGCCAGACAGGCCAAAGTTGCAAAGATTAAAAAGGAGAAATTCCTCAAGCAGAATCTCCTCAAATTACCTCCTGATGCACTGGTGTCAACACAGGCAGAGCTGAAGAAATTGACTGACAAGTACTCCAAGCTGTCAGATCGCAAAAGTATCAAGAGCAATTTCATCAAGCTGGCCACTAGTGCTGTTGATGAATACAATAAGAAGGCCGCACCCCCAGCACCAACTTCTCAGCCCCTGATTGAGGAGCCAACAGATGAATCTCCTCATGATGAGGAAACTCCTCAAGCTGAGCAAGTACACCAAGAACGCCGTGTGGATGAACCGGCTATTGAAGAAATCATCATGGAAACTCCTGCTGATGAATTTGCTGTAGCTGATGAGACTGCCCCTGACCTAGTTGCTTTGCCAAAGCAAGCTGATGACTCTGTTCCAGCTGGTTCCTCAATACCAGCTGAAGAATCTGTCAAGAAAACCCCGTCACCAAAAGCTTCAACGGTGAAGAAGATGACTCCGTCTACATCAGACGTGAAGAAAACCAGGGCTGCTAAGAAGGAAGCCAAGAAGAGAAAGTCCTCCTCAGTAGAAGAAGAAACAGAGGCCAAGCGCCTCAAAGCACTTGAAGAAACTGCTCCTCTGGACCCTGTGCCACTGAATGTCGCTCCTTCCTATGAAATGGTCATCATTGATGATCCAGCGAAAAGGCAGACGAGGAAATGAAGGATGCCGCCTCTGAGGAACATACTGATGAGGAGATTCAGATAGACGAAAGTCCTCAGCCTTTCATTTCTCAGAAAGACACTGTTCAAGCATCAGCTGCATCAGCTGATGAAACTGCATCTGCCACCAAGCCAGCTGAGGAAGAACAAACTGAAAATCCTCAAGCTGATGAAATTCAACGCTGTGAGCAGAATCCTCAAGCTGAGGAACATGCTGACCCAACTCCTCAAACTGACAAGAAGAAGCTATTCCTCAGCCTGATGCACAGTCAGAGCAAGCCCCTCAGCCTGAAGAACCAGCCGCTGAAATTCCTCACCCTGAGGAAAATGCTGAGGAGAATGCACCTGACCAAGACAATGCATTCATCATGCTCAACCCAGATACTGCCATTGTTGTCTCCCCTCCAATTCCTCAGCAATATCTTAAGCCTGTTCAGCGTCAGCCATTCTCCAAGCGTCCTAAGTTTCAAAAGGAAAACTTCTTTGAAGAACGCATGTACTTCATTGGAGAGAACCCATATGACAAGCCTCAAATGAGGTATCTGAAGTTTTGGACTAGGACTCAGATGAACTACTATGCCTCTGTGCTATGTGGACGAAACAAGATATTCCAGCACATGCATATTCCTCATGTTGAACTTGAAGCAATACCTTGCCTGGAGTCAGTCCTTAGTGTACTCCAAGATGCTGGTTTACTCCCAATGTGCTCCGACATCTCTGACTGGAACAACGAGCTAATTCTTCAGTTCTATGCCACTCTTCACATATCTGGCAATCCTGAAGACATTAACACTTGGGTGTTTGATTGGATGTCACAAAACACTCACTACAAGGCTCCTGTTACTGAACTCCTCAGAGAACTGCCTGTACCAATTCCCCCAGAAGAGGCTGTGAAGCTTTATGGTGAGCGTGAGCTGCCCAATGGGATGATGGAAGTCCTCATGAAACCTTTGGCTGAAGGAAAATCTCCGAGAACAACCTTCCTCGTCCACGAGCTCAAGTACACACCTAGGTCTGTTTACAGAATCCTCTGCAGTGTGCTCGCACCGATAAAAGGCCATGATGATGAAGAAGATGTTGTAGGCCTCATGAAGAATATCCTCTTCAACATTATCCATGGTATTCCTATCAACATCCATGATTTCTTCTTGAGGACTTTGGCCGACAATGCTATGTGTCCTTTTGATCACAAGATATATGCCCCATGGATCATGAGATTCATCAGGACAAGGACATGCATCAACTTCCACGCTGATTTCCAAAACCATGTTGGTTATATGCCTCCTATCCGGGTCAACAAGAAGACTTTCGAGTTCATTGAAGGAAAAGGAAAATCTGTGATTGAAGAAGGCAGTAGGCCCCTTGATGGTCAGTTCAGAGAGCCAGAAGCTTATTCCTCATGGGATGATACTGAGACTCGTCCGGCAAGCCCCGTTCCTCCTCGCGTGATGAATACAAGAGAGCTCCTCCTCAGTCTTCACCAGAAGGTGGATCACAATCACAAGTGGGTAAAACGCCAGTTTGGCGCCATTGTGAAAACCCTCACTGAAACACAGAACTCTGTGAAGCTCAACCATCACTATCTGCATGAGGTTTTTGATCGCACCTGGGCTACACTTGCACATCTGAAGACTCAGACTGAGCTTGAAGAAATGGACTTTGAGCGAGACTTTGAATGGTCGTGGCCTCCCAAGAAGAAGTTCAGGCCTATTCCAGTGCCAGACCTTGAAGACAGCTCCTTTTCTTCATTCCGCACTGCTGAAACTGATGAAGAACAGCTCGACACTGCTACCGGTCCAAGGAAGAAGACTACTCCCAAGAAGCATCACGACTCTTCCTCAACAGCCACGAAGTGAAATCTTCACGTACGTTAGTCCTCAGTTTGTACCTTTTTGTCACTTGATGACAAAGGGGGAGAAACTTGAGAGTTAGTCTTCAAGCGGGATATTTTTGGGGCTTATGAACTATATTTAAGTTACAAACTCTTGGCTCTTCTGAAGTTTTTATGTAATGAGTTGTAACTTAAGCCCGATGGTACTCTGATGCTTTTGAATGTTTTTCTTCGCATGCTTATTCCTCAAGTTTTAATGCACGCATGCTGGAATTCGTTAGTTACCATTTGTCATCATGCATTTTTCCTTTTCTTCATATGATACGTTACAAGTATGCATGATTTACAAGACTCAGGGGGAGATCTCCATGATATAAATCACCAATGTGCATTTGCTGTGAAAAGCAAAATCTTCAAGATATGCACATCTTCAGGGGGAGTCTCTGTGAATCTTGATTTCAAATTCCTCAAATGAGTATTTACACTTCATAGTTTTTATCCCTGTTGAAGACTTAACCTAATTGTCATCAACCACCAAAAAGGGGGAGATTGTAAGTGCATCTAGTGCCCCTTAGTGATTTTGGTGGTTTGAAGACTTATAGGTTAAGTATCTAATGTGGTTGTGAGTATATACATGATCTATAAGTCATTGAGATATTTGAAGAATATCGACCCCTAAAAATATATGTCTTGAGTTGAAGAAATTGGTCTGAAGCTGAAGAAATGAATCGCGAGGAATCTGCGATGAAGTTGATATTCCTCATGAAGATACTGATATTGAGAAGTCCGGTGTGTCCTGAAGAAAATCACTCTGAAGAATTTGAAGCATGAAGACTTACACTTTCTGTTTTATTTTCTTCGCATTTGAGTAATAGGAACACCGTACTGTTAAAGGGGGTCGAAGTTACACTATGGAATGAATTTCCTCATGATGCTCAACCCAAGCCTAAATCCTACCAAAAGCCTCAAGTGAGGAATACGAGTGACATGAGGACTCTCACAGTTGAGGGTCCCGACCGTTTCGATAGCCACGCCAAGTCATTGGTCTTATCCATTCCAACGGTCATATTATTTAAGGGCATAAGTGTCAAATCATGTCGGGATGCTCCCAGGCTATAAATAGCCACCCCCCCACAACCACTAGCTGGTTGGCTGCTCCGTTAGAAACTGACACTTGTCATAAGAGCAACCCAAATTCCTCAGAGCCTTCGAGACTAATTCATCAGTGAGGAAATACACCATACACCGAAACCACAAACCAAACCTAGTGATTGAGCATCACTGAAGAAGTTGTTCCTGTGTGGGACTGAAGCCTTTTACCTTTGAGGACTGTGCATCCTCCAGACGGTTAGGCGTCATGGTCTAGAGCTTTCCAGCAGTCAATTGTGGATCGCCGGTGACCAAGTTTGTGAGGGTTTGGAAGTCTGCCCTGAAGACTTACCACGATTGTTGGGCGAGGACTGTGTGTCTTTACCTCAAGAAGAATACGGTAGGGACTGTGTGTCCTTTGGTTTCAATACCAAGCTGCTCCAAACCAGATGTACAACTGCCACAACATTTGGAACTGGGTCATCAACGATTGTCTTCACTGAGAAACGGGTTCTAATTCCTCAACTCCTTATTTTCCTCGTATTATGTGTTGATGACTTTCACTACAACTATTTGAAGAATTTGCTGAAGACTTTCTCTGAATTTCCTCAACCCCAAATTCTTCATGTCAGTTAATCCACATCTGTATTCTGCGTGCCTGCTCACTGTGCAATCTGTTTTCACATTCTTCACTCTGAAAAACTGCTGTTGTGAAACTTTGCACTTCTGATCCTTTACTGTTTCCGCTGTAAGTTAGTCATCAGTGAGGAATTTCCTGTAAAGGAATTTCCTCAGTGATGAAATTCTAAAAATATCCTATTCACCCCCCCTCTAGTCGATATAACACACTTTCAATTGGTATCAGAGCAAGGTACTCCCTTGTTCTGTGTGATTTTGGTTTAGCCACCTGGAGTTTTAGTTATGTCGACTGCAGGCATGTTTAAGGTGACTGCTGCATGTCCTACCTACGAAGGAAAGAACTTTCCCTTCTGGAAGAACAAAATGCAAATGCATCTACAAGTTGATAATGATCTCTGGTATATTGTGGAACATGGCGTCCCCATCATCTCTGCCAGTGTCACTACGGCTGATGTGAAGAAATTCAAGCAACTCGATTCTCAAGCGAAGAACATCATCTGTGGCCATCTGAGCCCAGGCCAGTTTGGAAGAGTAAGTGCCTTGGGCTCTGCAACACTGATTTGGGAGAGACTCTGCAAGGTAAATGAAGGAGTATCAACCCAGCGTGACTCTCGTGTCGATATTTCTTTGCAATCTCTTCAATCGCTTCAAGAGACATGACAATGAAAGCTGCCAAGTCACCTTTGATCGCCTCACTGACATATCAAATGAACCGCAAGCACTGGGAGCTCGAGACATCACTGATCACGAAGTTGTGAAGAAACTGTTGAGATCTTTGGATTCTTCATTTGTTACTTTAGTTCTGATGATTCAAGAAAGACCAGATTACAAGATGCTTGATCCAGTTGATATACTAGAAAGGCTAAATACTCATCAATTCTAGCTAGAAGAAAAGAGAGACCTATATGGACCAAGCTATTCAAGACCACGTGCACTGAAGTCTTGAGCAATTTCCTCATCTGAAGACGAAGACACATATGACAGCATTTGTGACCCTGAAGAATTTGGACAGGAGCTTGCAATGCTCGTGAGGAAATTCCAGAGATTTACACAACGTCGCCAGTTCGGTAAATCTTCAAGAAGAGACATGAGGAAATCAGAATCTTCATCTGAGGACTACAAGAAACGAACCTGTCACAAGTGCAAGAAATCAGGTCATTACATTGCTGATTGTCCCCGTTGAGGAAAAGAATCAAAGAAGAAGAAATACAAGGATGACAGTTCTGATGACTTGAAGAAGAAGAAGAAATCTTCAAAATCCTCATCTTCAAAGCCCTCATCGCACAAGAAGACTAGTTTCAGAAAGGCTCGGGCACTTATTGGCAAGGAAATGGACTCCGAGGCAGAATCAGAGGAATGTGATGAAGAAGAGGGTTCTGGTAAAATTCTAAAAATCTCCTATTCACCCCCCTCTAGTCGATATAACGCACTTTCATTATCTTCTAGTCTTAGGCTGTGGGTTATCAAGATCAGGTTCAATCTCCACATCCTTTTCGTTGCTAGGTTGAGCATCTTCATGAACATCACTATTGATATTATCATTAGGCTCATGTTCATCACCGGATTGTGTTTCAGCATCAGAGACAGAGACATCGTTTGGATTCTCAGGTGTAGCAGCAACAGGGTTGCTAGCGTGCAGGTTCGTGTCATCTTTCTTCTTCTTTCTAGGATGACTAGGTACATCAGTGCTAACTCCTTGAGAATCTTGTTCAACTCTCTTCGGATGACCCTCAGGATACACAGGTTCCTGGGTCATTCTACCGCCTCTAGTGACGACTCTGACGGAATTGTCACTCAACTCATTGAGCAAGTCATTCTGAGCTTTAAGTACTTGTTCTACCTGAGTAGTAACCATAGAGGCATGTTTACTCAGAAGCTTAAGATCATTGACATTTTTGTCCACACAAGCACTTAAATGACTAAGCATACGAGCATTCTTTTCCAATTGTCCGCTAACATAATCATTGAAACTTTGTTGTTTGACAACGAAGTTATCAAATTCATCCATACATAAGCTAGCAGGTTTATCAAAAGGAATATCACTCTCATCAAACCTACGCAGAGAATTTACTTGTACTACCTGTATTGGGTTATCGAGACCATGGATCTCTTCGATAGGTGGTAGATTTTTGACATCTTCTGATTTAATGCCTTTCTCTCGCATAGATTTCCTGGCTTCTTGCATATCTTCAGGACTGAGGAATAGAATACCTCTTTTCTACGGAGTTGGCTTAGGAGGTGGTTCGGGAATAGTCCAAGCATTCTCATTACACAAGATGTTATTCAGTAGAATCTCAGCTTGTTCTACGGTCCGTTCCCTGAAAACACAACTGGCACAACTATCTAGCTGGTCTTTGGAAGCATCGGTAAGTCCATTATAGAAGATATCAAGTATTTCATTCTTCTCAAGAGGGTGATCAGGCAAAGCATTCAGTAGCTGGATGAGCCTCCCCCAAGGTTGTGGGAGACTCTCTTCTTCAGCTTGAGCAAAGTTGTATATTTCCTGCAAGGCATCTTTCTTCTTATGGGCAGGGAAATATTTTTTAGAGAAGTAGTAGACCATATCCTAGGGACTACGCACACAACCAGGAGCAAGAGAAGTGAACCAGGTCTTAGCATCATCCTTTAGCAAAAAAGGAAACAACTTGAGCATATAGTAGTGGCGGATCTTTTCCTCACTAGTGAATAGGGTGGCTATATCGTGCACTTTGGTAAGATGGGCTACAACCGTTTCAGACTCATAACCGTGAAAAGGATCAGATTCGACCAGAGTGATTAACTCAGGGTCGACAGAGAATTCATAATCCTTATCGGTCACAAAGATAGGCGAAGTAGCAAACTTTGGGTCGTATTTCATCCTAGCGTTCATATATTTTTCTTTCCACTTGCGCAGAAGTTTCTCAACATAATAGCTGTCCTTACACGCAAGAAAATCCTCAGCTATCTCTCCCTCCATAACATAGCGCGTATCAGGCATAAGAGGCAATTCAGGAATAGTAGCAGGTTCTACTTCAATAGTATCAGCAGTTTCAGAAGTATCATCACATCTAGCAGCAACTCTAGCAATATGTGCATCAAGGAATGCACCTAGTGGCAAAGCAGTATCAGGCATAGTATCAAGCATAGCATCATCAGGCATAGTATCAAGCATAGCATCATGGGGCATAGTATCAAGCATAACATCATCATAAGCATCATGGACAGCAGAAGTAGCATTGATACGTCCATTTTGCATCATGCTTTCATGTTGATATTTATTGCTTTCTTGGCTGTTATATTACTTGTGGTACCATATTTATGCCTTTTCTCTCTTATTTTGCAAGTTTTATTTGAAGAGGGAGAATTCAGGCAGCTGGAATTCTGGACTGGAAAAGGAGAAAATCCTAGTCCACTATTTTGCACATCTCCAAATGCACTGAAAAGTTACCTGGATTTTTTTTGGAATATATAAAAAATACTGGGCGAAAGAACTACCGGAGGGGGGCCACCAGGGCTCCACAAGCCCCCACTCCGCCACCACCCCCCCCCCTTGGTGGCGCAGGGCAAGCTTGTGGGCTGCCTGGCGTCCCACTAGCTCCCCCCTTTTGCTATATGAAGGGTTTTGTTCCGGAAAAAATCAAGAGGGAGCTTTTTCATGGTTTCTGCGCCGCCACGAGGCGGAACTTGAGCAGATCCAATCTAGAGCTCCGGCAGGACGATCCTGCCGAGGAAACTTCCCTCTCGGAGGGGGAAATCAACGCCATCGTCATCACCAACACTCCTCTCGTCGAAGGGGAGGCATCTTCATCAACATCTTCATCAGCACCATCTCCTCTCCAATCCCTAGTTCATCTCTTGTAACCAATCTTCGTCTCGCGACTCTGATTGGTACTTGTAAGGTTGCTAGTAGTGTTGATTACTCTTTGTAGTTGATGCTAGTTGGATTACTTGGTGGAAGAGTTTATGTTTAGATCCTTCATGCTATTCATTACACCTATGATCATGATTATGATTATGTCTTGTGAGTAGTTACTTTTGTTCCTGAGGACATGGGATAAGTCATGTTAATAATATTCATGTGAATTTGATATTCATTCGGTATTTTGATATGTTGTATGTTGTTTTTCCTCTAGTGGTGGTATGTGAACGTCGACTACATAACACTTCACCATATTTGGGCCTAGAGGAAGGCATTGGGAAGTAGTAAGTAGATGATGGGTTGCTGGAGTGACAGAAGCTTAAACCCGAGTCTATGTGTTGCTTCGTGAGGGGCTGATTTGGATCCACTAGTTTAATGCTATGGTTAGACTTTGTCTTAATTCCTCTTTTGTAGTTGCGGATGCTTGCGAGAGAGGTTAATCATAAGTGGTATGCTTGTCCAAGTAAGGGCAGTACCCAAGCGCTGGTTCACCCACATATCAAACTATCAAAGTAACGAACGCGAATCATATGAACATGATGAAACTAGCATGACAGAAATTTTTTCATCCTATAAGACTTTTTTCAGGCTTGTCCCTTGCTACAAAATGGATTGGGCCACTTGCTGCACCGTTGCTACTACTTGTAGATTGTTACTCTTTGCTTGCTACGTTTCACCTTGCTACACAATCACCTGTTACCGCTACTTTCAGTGCTTGCAGTTATTACCTTGCTGAAATCCGCTTATCAGAGCCTTCTGCTCCTCGTTGGGTTCGACACTCTTACTTATTGAAAGGACTACGATTGATCCCTTATACTTGTGGGTCATCAAGACTCTTTTCTCGCGCCGTTGCCGGGGAGTGAAGCGCCTTTGGTAAGTGGAAATTGCTAAGGAAACATTTTTATATTGTGCTGAAATTTATGTCACTTGTCACTATGGAAACTATTCCTTTGAGGAGTTTGTTCGGGGTATCTTCACCATGGACGGAAGCACGAGGAGTTGCTCCTCAAGCTGAGGTACCTACTGAAAATATCTTTTATTAAATTCCTTTGGGTATGCTTGAGAAACTGCTGGCTAATCCTTTCACAGGAGATGGATCTTCACATCCAGACTTGCATCTGATCTTTGTAGATGAAGTTTGTGGTTTATTTAAGCTTGCAGGTTTGCCCGAGGATGAGGTAAAGAAGAAAGTCTTTCCTTTATCTTTGAAGGATAAGGCGTTGACATGGTATAGGCTATGTGATGATGCTGGATCATGGGGCTACAATCGGTTGAAATTGGAATTTCATCAAAAGTTCTATCCTATGCATTTAGTACATCGTGATCGGAACTTTATTTATAACTTTTGGCCTCGTGACAGGGAAAGCATAGCTAAAGCTTGGGGGAGGATTAAATCAATTCTATATTCATGCCCCAATCATGAGCTCTCGAGAGAAATCATCACTCAAAACTTTTATGCTCGGCTTTCTCATGAAGATCGTACCATGCTTGACACTTCTTGTGCCGGTTCTTCTATGAAGAAGGATATTGATCACAAGTGGAATTTATTGGAGAGAATCAAACGCAACTCTGAAGATGGGAAGATGGAGGAAGGTAAGGAGTCAGGTATGAATTTCCAGTTTGATTGCATTAAATATTTTGTTGAGACAAACACTTCTCGAGATTTTAGCACTAATTATGGACTTGACTCTGAGATAGTAGCTTCTCTATGTGAATCTTTTGCTGCTCATCTTGATCTTCCCAAAGAGAAGTGGTTTAAATACCATCCTCCTGTAAAAAGCAACATAGCCAAAACCAATCTAGTTGAGGAGAAAATCATAGCTTTTAGTGATCCTGTTGTTCCTTGTACTTACACTGAGAAACCACCATTAGACCACTTGCACCCCCTGAGGAGATTAGAGTTGAACCTAGTGTTGCTATTATCAAAGATCTCCTAGCCGAAGACATAGACGGGCATGTTATCAAATTCTGTGAGGACTCCGCTAGAATTGCTAAACCTCACGCGAAAGACAAGCACGGACCTGTAGTTCGCCTGCCTGTTGTTTCTGTTAAGATAGGAGATCACTGTTACCATGGTTTATGTGATATGGGAGCTAGTGTTAGTGCAATACCCCGTTCTCTATTTGATGAAATCAAAGATGAGATTGCACCTGCTGAGTTAGAACCCATTGATGTCACTATTACGCTAGCTAATAGAGACACTACCTGCCCTCTGGGAATTGTGAGAGACGTAGAAGTCCTGTGTGTCAAGACGAAGTATCCTACTGATTTCCTCGTCCTTGGTACTGCACAAGATAGCTTTTGTCCCATCATATTCGGTAGACCCTTTCTCAACACTGTCAATGCTCACATTGATTGCATTAAGCAGACTGTCACAGTAAGTTTCGAGGGTGTGTCTCATGAATTTAACTTCTCCAAGTTTGGAAGACAAACCCATGAAAGAGAGTCGTCTGGTAGAGATGAAATCATTGCTCTTGCCTCTATTGCCGTACCTCCTACGGATCCTTTAGAGCAATATATGCTTGAGCATGAAAATGATATGCATATGGAGGAGAGAGATGAGATAGATAAAATTGTCTTAGAACAATATCCTATTCTCAAGAATAATCTGCCTGTTGAACTGCTTGGGGATCCTCCCCCACCAAAGGGTGATCCTCTGTTCAAGCTTAAACAGTTGCCTGATACTCTTAAGTATGCCTATCTTGATGAGACGGAGATATATCCTATCATTATTAGTGCTCTCCTCTCAGAGCGCGAAGAGAAGAAGTTACTAAAAACTCTGACGAAGCACCGCGCTGCTATTGGATATACTCTTGATGATCTTAAGGGTATTAGTCCTACTCTATGTCAGCACAAGATTAAAACCGATCCTGACTTTAAACCAGTTGTTGATCATCAAAGGAGATTAAATCCTAAGATGAAAGAGGTCGTTAGAAAAGAAATAATAAAGCTTCTGGAAGCAGGAATCATTTATCATGTTGCTCATAGTGATTGGGTAAGTCCAGTACATTGCGTACCTAAGAAGGGAGGTATCACCGTCGATCCTAATGATAAGGATGAACTAATCCCACAAAGGATTATTACCGGCTATAGAATGGTGATAGACTTACGAAAACTGAACAAGGCAACCAGGAAAGATCATTATCCTTTGCGTTCATCGATCAAATGCTAGAAAGGCTATCAAAGCACACACATTTCTGCTTTCTAGACGGTTATTCAGGTTTCTCGGAGATACCTGTTGCACAATTTGATCAAGAGAAAACCACTTTCACCTGCCCTTTCGGTACCTTTGCCTACAGACGTATGCATTTTGTCTTATGTAATGCACCTGCCACCTTCCAAAAATGTATGATGGCTATATTCTTTGACTTTTGTGAAAAGATTGTTGAGGTTTTCATGGATGACTTCTCCGTTTATGGGTCTTCCTTTGATGATTGCCTCAGTAACCTTGATCGAGTCTTACAGAGATGCGAGGAGATCAACCTCGTCTTGAATTGGGAGAAGTGCCAATTTATGGTTAATGAAGGCATTGTCTTAGGACACAAAATTTCTGAGAGAGGCATTGAAGTTGATAAGGCTAAGGTTGATGCAATTGAGAAAATGCCTTGCCCCACAAATATCAGAGGTATACGAAGTTTCCTAGGTCATGCTGGTTTCTATAGAAGGTTCATTAAAGACTTCTCTAAGATTTGTAGGCATCTTACCAACCTCTTGCAGAAGGATGTTCCTTTTGTTTTTGATGAGGATTGTGAGGAAGCTTTCGAAATACTTAAGAAGGCTTTGATAACCGCACCTATTGTTCAACCACCTGACTGGAACTTGCCCTTTGAAATCATGTGTGACCCTAGTGATTATGCTGTTGGTGCTGTTCTAGGACAAATAGTTGACAAGAAGTTAAATGTCATTCACTACGCTAGTAAAACTCTAGACAGTGCTCAAAGAAACTATGCCACTACGGATAAGGAATTTTTAGCAGTCGTGTTTGCATGTGAAAAGTTCAGATCTTAAATAGTTGACTCCAAATTCACTATTCACTCTGATCATACCGCTATTAAGTACCTCATGGAGAAGACGGACGCTAAGCCTAGGCTGATCAGATGGGTTCTCCTGCTACAGGAATTTGATTTGCACGTCGTTGACTGAAAGGGTGCTGATAACCCTGTAGCAGATAACTTGTCTAGGCTAGAGAATGTCCTTGATGACCCACTACCTATTGATAATAGCTTTCCTGATGAACAATTAAATGTCATCCGCACTTCACATAGTGCACCGTGGTATGCCGATTATGCAAACTATATCGTAGCCAAATACATACCACCCAGTTTCACCTATCAACAAAAGAAGAAATTCTTATTTGATTTGAGACATTACTTTTGGGATGATCCTCACCTTTATAAGGAAGGAGTAGATGGTGTTATTAGACGTTGTGTGCCTGAACATGAACACGGACAGATCCTGCAGAAGTGTCATTCCGAAGCCTACGGAGGACACCATGATGGAGATAGAACTGCCCATAAGGTATTGCAATCAGGTTTCTATTGGCCCACTCTCTTCAACGATGCTCGTAAGTTTGTCTTGTCCTGTGACGAATGCCAAAGGATAGGGAACATCAGTAAGCGTCAGGAAATGCCTATGAACTATTCACTTGTCACTGAACCATTTGATGTCTGGGCTTTGATTATATGGGACCCTTCCCGAGTTCCAATGGGTACACTCACATCTTAGTTGCTGTGGATTACGTTACTAAGTGGGTAGAAGTTATCCCCACTAAAAATGTTGATCAGCACACCTCTATTAAGATGCTTAAAGAAGTCATATTCCCAAGATTTGGAGTCCCTAGATACTTGATGACTGATGGCGGTTCACACTTCATTCATGGCGTTTGCCGCAAGATCCTAGCTAAGTATGATGTCCACCATAGAGTTGCATCTCCTTATCATCCTCAGTCTAGTGGTCAAGTGGAGTTGAGTAATAGGGAGATCAAGTTGATCCTACAAAAGACCGTCAATAGATCTCGAAAGAACTGGTCTAGCAAACTTGACGATGCACTATGGGCTTATAGGACTGCTTATAAGAATCCCATGGGCATGTCACTGTATAAAATGGTAGACGGTAAGGCATGTCATTTACCTCTTGAGCTGGAACACCAAGCTTATTTGGCAATCAAAGAGCTCAACTTTGATTTCAAACTTGCCGGTGAGAAGCGGTTGTTTGATATCAGTTCGTTAGATGAATGGAGAGCCGAGGCATACGAGAATGCCAGGTTGTTCAAGGAAAAGTTTAAGAGATGGCACGACAAACGAATACAGAAACGAGAGTTCAGTGTAGTTGATTATGTCTTGCTATACAATTCTCGTTTGAGATTCTTTGCAGGCAAGCTTCTCTCTAAATGGGAAGGTCCCTATGTTGTCGAGGAAGTATATCGTTCCGGTGCCATCAAAATCAATAACACGGAAGGAAATTTTCCTAGAGTGGTAAATGGGAAAAGAATCAAGCATTACATCTCTGGTACTCCCATAAATGTTGAGACCAATATCATCAATGTCATAACTCCAGAGGAGTACACAAGGGATGTTTATCAGCCTGTTTCAGACCTTGAAAACGAAGATGTATCTGTTCCGGCAAGAAATTGGACTCCGATACTTTTCCAATAGGAAATTTCCTCAGTTTTGGAATTTTTGGAAAATTAGAAAAATAAAAAGTAGTCCGGAGAGCGAACGAGGCGGCCACAAGCCCTGCCACCGCCCCCTACCCCCTGGTGGCGGTGGGCAAGCTTGTGGGCACCTCGTGTGCCTCCCGGACTCCGTTTTCTTGCGGAGAACTCCTTCTGGCCCAGAAAAAATCAATATATAGTTGCCCGAAGGTTTTAATCTCTGTATCGCGTAGTTTTCCTCTTTTTTTGTTTCGAGCTTGTTGTCTGCCGCAGATTTAGAGCAAAGATGTCTCAGGAATCTGTTGGGGAGAATGATCTTCACCAAGTTCATGAGGAAGTAGATGCTAATCTGAAAAGAGTAGAAGTCACGGAAGCCAGGGACCAAACTAAGGAGAAAACCCAAGCTAGGGAGGAAGTTCAACCTATGTTCAACATTGAAGACGTTGAAGGAGTAGATTTTCTCCAACCCTTCCTCCACTTGTTGTCTCAATCCTTGATTGAACTCTTGAGGTTTTGCGAAACAACTCGTGCTCGCAATATTTCTCTTTCTCGTGTGAACTTATTTTGCTGGAAAACCATGTCACAGATCTCAAAGGTATAAATCAAAGATTGATAGCTCTCTTGGAAGCAAAGGCGACAACAACACCACCATCACCACCAAAGGAAGACAACTAGGCATTGGTATGGGCAATCCCCTTGGCTTTTGCCAAGCTTGGGGGCGTTTCCCTCGTATCGTATCACCTTTATATCTTTTGCTTTTACCTTTGTTTTAGTTATTTCCTTTTCAGTTTTTATTTCTTACTTTAGAGGAATAAGTCTTTAGTTTTTAGTTTGAGTCTTTTTCTTTTGTCTCTCCCCCGATGTATTCGAGCTTACGAGCTATATAATAAAGAGTTTCTTAGTCAAGGGCTTTGCTTTGTACCAGGATCAATAGTATGAAAAGAACGATAGCATGAAAGATCATGAGACGATCTTATGGAAAGTGATAACTTCACTTATGACATGTATGATGATTGAAACTTGTTGAGAATAAATCAACATAGACATTAGTCATTGTTGCAACTAATAAGAAGTAATAAGGAAAGAGAGGTTCACATATAAATATATCATCTTAGACACTTTTTACAATTGTGAGCACTCACCAAACTATTACATGCCTAGGAGTAGATGTTGGACAACGAAGACAACATAATGAATTGTGTTTGCTTGGTTCCAAACAATGTTATATGATTAGAGATCCCTTAGCATGTGACAATTGCTTCCACCTCATATTAGCCAAAACTCCCGCACCAAGTAGAGATACTACTTATGCATCCATAAACCTCCAACCCAGTTTTGCCAGGAGAGTCCACCATACCTACCTATGGATTGAATAAGATCCTTCAAGTAAGTTGTCATCGGTGCAAGCAATAAAAATTGCTCTCTAATATGTATGATCTATTAGTGTGTGGAAAATAAGCTTTGTACGAACCTGTGATGAGGAAGACATAAAAGCAACAGACTGCATAATAAAGTTCTTTATCACAGGAGGCAATATGAAGTGACGTTCCTCCGCACTAAGAGGACACGCATTCAAACCTCAAAAGCACATGACAACGTCTGCTCCCCTCTACGAAGGGCCTATCTTGTACCTTTACTTTTTGCCCTTGTAAGAGTCATGGTGATCTTCACCAATTCCCTTTTTGCCTTTGTCTTGGCTACCGTCACATGTTTGGGAAAGATCTATATTCATATATCAACTTGGAGTTGAGTACTTATGCTTTATTGTTGTTGACTTTACCCTTGAGTTAAATGGTTGGGAGGCAAAACTATAGGCCCCTATCTTGCTTTGTGTCCAGCTGAAACTTTGACACCATGAGTACCACGTGAGTTGTAACAATTGTGGAAAACAAAAGAGATGATTGAGTATGTGGGTTTGCCTTACAAGCTCTTATTTGACTCTTTGTGATGTTGTGATAAATTGCAATTGCTTAAATGACTATGGACTATTGTTGGTTACTTCTCGGTAAGGTTTTTGCTTCATGCTTTGCTTTGTGAAGGAATTGTTACTTTCCCATAAGAATATCTATGATGTATTGCTATTCTATGTGTGATCATGATGCCCTCATGTCCGTATTATGTTTTATCGACACCTTCGTCCCTCAACATGTGGACATGTTTATGGAACTTGGTTTTCGCTTGAGGACAAGCGAGGTCTAAGCTTGGGGGAGTTGATACGTCCATTTTGCATCATGCTTTCATGTTGATATTTATTGCTTTTTGGGCTGTTATATTACTTGTGGTACCATATTTATGCCTTTTCTCTCTTATTTTGCAAGGTTTATTTGAAGAGGGAGAATTCAGGCAGCTGGAATTCTAGACTAGAAAGGGAGAAAATCCTAGTCCACTATTCTGCACATCTCCAAACGCCCTGAAAAGTTACATGGATTTTTTCTGGAATATATAAAACATACTGGGCGAAAGAACTACCGGAGGGGGCCACCAGGGCTCCACAAGCCCCCACTCCGCCACCACCCCCCTGGTGGCGCAGGGCAAGCTTGTGGGCTTCCTGACGGACCACTAGCTCCCCCCTTTTGCTATATGAAGGGTTTTGGTCTGGAAAAAATCAAGAGGGAGCTTTTTCGTGGTTTCGCCGCTGCCACGAGGCGGAACTTGAGCAAATCCAAACTAGAGCTCCGGCAGGACGATCCTGCCAGGGAAATTTCCCTCCCGGAGGGAGAAATCGTCGCCATCGTCATCACCAACACTCTTCTCGTCGGAGGGGAGGCATCTTCATGAACATCTTCATCAGCACCATCTCCTCTCCAATCCCTAGTTCATCTCTTGTAACCTATCTTCGTCTCGCGACTCCAATTGGTACTTGTAAGGTTGCTAGTAGTGTTGATTACTCTTTGTAGTTGATGCTAGTTGGATTACTTGGTGGAAGAGTTTATGTTCATATCCTTGATGCTATTCATTACACCTCTGATCATGATTATGATTATGTCTTGTGAGTAGTTACTTTTGTTCCCGAGGACATGGGATAAGTCCTATTAATAATAGTCATGTGAATTTCATATTCGTTCGGTATTTTGATATGTTGTATGTTGTTTTTCCTCTAGTGGTGTTATGTGAACGTCAACTTCATAACACTTCACCATATTTGGGCCTAGAGGAAGGCATGGTGAAGTAGTAAGTAGATGATGGGTTGCTGGAATGATAGAAGTTTAAACCCAGTCTATGCGTTGCTTCGTGAGGGGCTAATTTGGATCCACTAGTTTAATGCTATGGTTAGACTTTGTCTTAATTCTTCTTTTGTAGTTGTGGATGCTTGCGAGAGAGGTTAATCATAAGTGGGATGCTTGTCCAATTAAGGGCAGTACCCAAGCGCCGATTCACCCACATATCAAACTATCAAAGTAACGAACGCGAATCATATCAACATGATGAAACTAGCATGACAGAAATTCTCGTGTGTCCTCGGGAGTGTTTTTCCTCCTATAAGACTTTGTTCAGGCTTGTCCCTTGCTACAAAAGGGATTGGGCCACTTGCTGCACCATTGCTACTACTTGTTACGTGTTACTCTTTGCTAGCTACGTTTCACCTCGCTACACAATCACATGTTACCGCTACTTTCAGTGCTTGCAGTTATTACCTTGCTGAAATCCGCTTATCACAGCCTTCTGCTCCTCGTTGGGTTCGACACTCTTACTTATCGAAAGGACTACGATTGATCCCCTATACTTGTGGGTCATCAAGCATCATCAAGCACATGCGACATATCAAGATTTCTAGCAGGAGGCGAAGTCACACACTTACTCAAAACTGAAGGTGAATCAAGTGCAGAGCTAGATGGCAATTCCTTACCTCTCCTCGTAGTGGAAGGTAGGATTTTAGTTCTTGGATCCTTCGGATTCCTCATAGTGATCAGCAGACGTAAATCCCAAGTGACTCAGAGAATATAGATGTGCCTCCCCGGCAACGGCGCCAGAAAAATCCATGATGTCCCACAAGCGTATGGGATCGCAACAGTTTTCGAGGGTAGAGTATTCAACCCAAATTTATTGATTCGCCAAGACAGGAAGCGAAAGAATATTCTCAAGTATTAGCAGTTGAATGTGTCAGATTCAACCACACCTGAAATATTAGTGTCTGCAAGCAAAGTATCTGTAGCAAGATAGTATGATAGCAACGGTGCCAGAAACGATCTGTTGACGGCAGACTATTCCTAACTGTTGTATCAATGGCGCCAGCACGTGGACGGGGGATTATTCTTGAGAAGAATGCTTCCCCGGCTAGGGCTCCAACAAAGTCCTGCAACAAGTAACAGCGGAGTAGCAAGGAACAGCAGTAGCAGCAGCAGCAAAGTAACAAGTAACAACACCAGCAAAGTGACAAGTAGCAGCAGTAGCAAAGTGGCCCAATCCCTTTTGTAGCAAGGGACAAGCCTAGACAAAGTAACGTAGCGAGGACTAGTAGTAAAAGACTCGTAGGCAGTGGATCGGTGATGGATGAGTATGACGGATGTGATTCATCATGTAACAGCTATAACACAGAGAGATATGTAACTAGCTCCCGTTCGTCAATCTAATGTAGGCATGTATTTCGTATGTAGTCATACGTGCTTAGGGAAAACAACCTGCATGACATCTATTGTCCATCCCTCCCGTGGCAGAGGGGTCCTAATGGAAACTACAGGATATTAAGGTTCTCCTTTTAATAAAGAACCGGACCAACGCATTAACACGCGGTGAATACATGAACTCCTCATACTATGGTCATCTCCGGGAGTGGTTCCGGCTATTGTCACTTTGGGGTTGTCGGGTCATAACACATAGTAGGTGACTACAACTTGCAAGAT
Source organism: Hordeum vulgare subsp. vulgare (assembly GCF_904849725.1). Taxonomy (NCBI): domain Eukaryota; kingdom Viridiplantae; phylum Streptophyta; class Magnoliopsida; order Poales; family Poaceae; genus Hordeum; species Hordeum vulgare. The sequence goes on along the minus strand of NC_058524.1, from coordinate 542,729,351 downwards.
AGGATCTAAAACACACATATATTGGTGACAACATAATAGGTTCAGATCTGAAATCATGGCACTCGGGCCCTAGTGACAAGCATTAAGCATAGCCAAGTAGTAGCAACAACAATATAGAACATAGTGGATACTAGGGATCAATCCCCGTCAAAAACTAACTCGATTACATGATAGATCTCATCCAACTCATCACCGTCTAGCAAGCCTACGATGAGATTACTCACGAACGACGAAGAGCATCATGGAATTGTCGATGGAGAAGGGTTGATGATGACGACGGAGACGATTTCCCCTCTCCGGAGCCCCAAACGTACTCCAGATCTGCCCTCCAGATGAAGAACAGGATGTGGCGGCGCCTCCGTATCGCAAAACGCGACGAAACCTTCTCTCTGATTTTTTTCCAGGCGAAACGGAAGATATAGAGCTGAGATTAGGGGCGGCGGTGCCACGTGGGCCCGACAAGCCTGCACGGCGCGGCCATACGGGGTGTCCGCGGCCTGTGGGCTTATGGCCCACTGGCACGCCCCCTTCGGTGGATCTTTGCGCAGGTATTTTTCTTTTAGTCCAAAAAAAATCTCCGTAAATTTTCAGGACATTCCGAGAACTTTTATTTCTGCACAAAAACAACACCATGGCAATTCTGCTGAAAATAGCGTCACTCCGGGTAAGTTCCATTCAAATCATGCAAATTAGAGTCCAAAACAAGGGCAAAAGAGTTCGGAAAAGTAGATACAACGGAGACGTATCAGTGTGCATGTGACTTGTTGGAGATCATACATACTGATGTGTGCGGTCCAATGAGTGTGGAGGCGCGCGGCGGATATCGTTATTTTCTCACCTTTACTGATGATTTGAGTAGGTATGGATATATCTAGTTGATGAAGGACAAGTCTGAAATGTTTGAAAAGTTCAAGCAATTTCAGAGTGAAGTTCAGAATCATCGTAACTAGAAGATCAAGTTCCTACGATCTGATCGAGGGGGCGAATATCTGAGTTCGAGTTTGGTGCTCACTTAAGACAATGTGGAATCGTTGCACAGTTGACACCCCCTGGAACAACATAGCGTAATGGTGTGTCCGAACGTCGTAATCATACTTTGTTAGATATGGTGCGATTTATGATGTCTCTTACCGATTTTCTATTACCGTTTTGGGGTTATGCATTAGAGACAACTGCATTCACTTTAAATAGGGCACCATCAAAATCCATTGAGACGACAACATATGAGGTATGGCATGGCAAGAGGCCAAAGTTGTCGTTTCTTAAAGTTTGGGGATGCGATGCTTATGTCAAAAAGCTTCAGCCTGAAAAGCTGGAACCTAAAGAGGAAAAGTGTGTCTTCATAGGTTACCCAAAAGAGACAGTTGGGTACACCTTCTATCTTAGATCCGAGGGCAAAGTGTTTGTTTCTAACAACGGAGCTTTTCTTGAGAAGGAGTTTCTCTCGAAAGAATTGAGTGGGAGGAAGATAGAACTTGATGAGGTTGTGGAACCTCTGCTCCCTCTAGATGGTGGCGCAGGGCAGAGGGAAATGTTTGTCGAGGCAACACCGGTTGAGGAGGAAGCTAATGATGATGTTCGTGATCCTTCGGATCAAGTTACTTTCGGATCTTGGAAGTCGACAAGATCACGTACTGCTCCTGAGTGGTACGGGAATCCTGTCTTATCCATCATGTTGTTAGACAACAATGAGCCTGCGAATTATGAAGAAGCAATGGTGGGCACGGATTCCAACAGATTGTTAGAAGCCATGAAGTCCGAGATAGGATCTATGTATGAAAACAAAGTGTGGACTTTGGAAGTATTACGTGAAGGTCTCAAGGCTATTCAGAATAAATGGATCTTTAAGAATAAGACACACGCGGACGGTAGTGTGACCGTTTATAAATCTCGACTTGTGGCAAAGGGTTTTTCACAAGTTCAAGGAGTTGACTACGATGAGACATTCTCACCGGTAGCGATGCTTAAGTCCGTCTGAATCATGTTAGCAATAGCTGCATTTTTTGATTATGAAATCTCGCAGATGGATGTCAAAATGGCGTTCCTTAACAGTTTTCTTAAGGAAGAGTTGTATATGATGCAACCCGAAGGTTTTGTTAATCCAAAGAATGCTAACAAAGTATGCAAGCTCCATCGATCCATTTATGGACTGGTGCAAGCATCTCGGAGTTGGAATAAGCGCTTTGATGAGGTGATCAAGGCATTTGGGTTTATACAAGTTGTTGGAGAATCTTGTATTTACAAGAAAGTGAGTGGGAGGTCTGTAGCATTTTTAATATTATATGTGGATGACATATTGCTGATTGGAAACAATGTGGAGTTTTTAGACAGCGTAAAGGATTACTTGAACAAATGTTTTTCAATGAAAGAACTAGGAGAAGCTACTTACATATTAGGCATTAAGATCTATAGGGATAGATCGAGGCGCCTAATAGGACTTTCACAAAGCACATACCTTGGTAAAGTTTTGAAGAAGTTCAAAGTGGAGAAGTCTAAGAAGGGGTTCTTGCCAGTGTTACAAGGTATAAAGTTGAGTAAGACTCAGTGTCCAGTAACTGCGGAAGATAGAAAAATATGGGTACCGTCCCCTATGCTTCAGCCATAGGTCTATCATGTATGCAATGTTGTGCACAAGACCAGACGTCAGCCTGGCCATAAGTATGGCAGGCAGGCTTCAAAGTGATCCAGGAGTGGAACACTGGGCGGCGGTCAAGAATATTCTCAAGTACCTGAAAAGGACTAAGGAAATGTTTCTCGTTTATGGAGGTGACGAAGATCTCGTCATAAAGGGTTACGTCGATGCAAGCTTTGACACTGATCCGGATGACTCTAAGTCTCAAAACGGATACGTATTTATTCTTAATGGGGGTGCAGTAAGCTGGTGCAGTTCCAAGCAGAGCGTCGTAGCGGATTCTACATGTGAAGCGGAGTACATGGATGCCTCAGAGGCAGCTAAGGATGGTGTGTGGATGAAGCAGTTCATGACGGATCTTGGAGTTGTGCCAAGCGCAAAATATCCAATAACCCTATTCTATGACAACACTAGCGCCATTGCTCTAGCAAAGGAACCAAGGTTTCACTAGAAGACCAGACACATCAAACGACGCTTCAACCTCATCCGCGACTATGTCGAAGGAGAGGACGTAAATATTTGCAAAGTGCACACGGATCTGAATGTTGCAGATCCGCTAACTAAACCTCTTCCACGAGCGAAGCATGATCAACACCAGAACTATACTGGGTGTTAGATTCATTCCAATAGCATAGCGATGTGAGACTAGATTATTGACTCTAGTGCACTGATACGTCTCCAATGTATCTATAATTTTTTATAGTTCCATGTTATTATCTTGTCAAACTTTGGACGTTTTGTATGCCTTTTATATCTTTTTTGGGACTAACTTATTAACTCAGTGCCCAGTGCGAGTTCCTGTTTTTTCCGTGTTTTTGACCCTTTTCAGAGGAGGATTTTAAACAGTGTCCAAATGGAATAAAACATCAGAAAAGATTTTTTTCCGGAACAGAAGATACGCGCCAGACTTGAGAACCAAGGGAGGGTCCAACACGGGACCCCACAAGCCCCCTAGGCGCGACCACAGGGAGGGCCCGCGCCTAGCAGGATTGTGGGCTCCCTGTGGCACGTCTGCCCTACCTCTTCCACCTATAAATCCAGAAAAAATCCAAAACTGTGAAAGCAATCCACGAAAATACTTTTCCGCCGCCGCAAGCTTCTGTCTCCGCAAGATCCCATCTGGGGCACGTTCTAGTGCCCTACCGGAGGGGGGATTCGGATACGGGGGGCTTCTTCATCAACACCGTGACCTCTCTGATGATGCGTGAGTACTTCACCATAGACCTTCAGGTCCATATATAGTAGCTAGATGGCTTCTTCTCTCTCTTGGATCTTCAATACAAAGTTCTCCATGATCTTCACGAAGATCTATCCGATGTAATCTTATTTTGCGGTGTGTTTGTCGAGATCCGATGAATTGTGGATTTATGATCAGATTATCTATGAATCTTATTTGAGTTTCTTCTGATTTCTCTTATATGCATGATTTCATATCCTTGTAATTCTCTTCGAGTTGTGGGTTTTGTTTGGCCAACTTGATCTATGATTCTTGCAATGGGAGAGGTGCTTAGTTTTGGGTTCATACCGTGCGGTGACCTCACCCAGTGACAGAAGGGGTAGCGAGGCACGTATCATGTTGTTGCCATCAAGGGTAAAAAGATGGGGTTTTCATCATTGGTTTGAGTTTATCCCTCTACATCATGTCATCTTGCTTAAGGCGTTACTCTGTTCGTCATGAACTCAATACACTAGATGCGTGTTGGATAGCGGTCGATGTGTGGAGTAATAATAGTAGATGCAGAAAGTATCGGTCTACTTGTCTCGGACATTATGCCTATATGTATGATCATTGCCTTAGATATCGTCATGACTTTGCGCGGTTCTATCAATTGCTCGAGAGTAATTTGTTCACTCACCATAATATTTGCTATTTTGAGAGAAGCCTCTAGTGAACACTATGGCCCCCAGGTCTACTTCACACCATATTTTCAGCCTTACTATTTTACTTCGTTGCACTTGCTGCCTTCAGACCTCACTTTTCAATCTATCTTGAAGGGATTGACAACCCCTTTATAGCGTTGGGTGCAAGCTCTTTTGTGTTTGCGTAGGTAGTCTGGACTTGACGCGATTCTCCTACTGGATTGATACCTTGGTTCTATAACTGAGGGAAATACTTACTGCTCCTCTGCTGCATCACCCTTTCGTCTTCAAGGGAAAAACCAGCGCAAGCTGAAGAGGCAGCAGAAGGATTTCTGGTGCCGTTGCCGGGGAGGATCAAGTCAAGAACTCATCCAAGTAAGTGTCGCAAACTCATCTCTTGCATTTACTTTTTTTCCTCTCGTTTTCCTCTCCCCCACTTTTGAAAAACAAAAATTTACAAACATATTTTCCTTTTTCTTTGCCTTTTTCGTTTGCCCTTTTCTCTCGTTTTCCTTTCCTTTGCTTGTGTGCTATGTGCCTTCAATATGCTTGCATCTTGCTTGCTAAAATCTATTGATATGTATCCTCATCCACTTGCTAATCGTGAACCAATGGCTAGTGAGTTGAGTGCACTTGACTATCTTTATGGAGTTTTGCTTGAGATGCGTGAATCTTAAAATCGTGATGAAGAAATTTGTGAAGTGATTCAAGAGGTCTCCTTGAATGAAAAGCATGATTGCAATGGTTTCACTATAAATCCTATTAGTGTCAATCATGCTAAAAATATGCAAAACGCTAAGCTTGGGGATGCTACTTCTGCTATGTCCACTACTTGTTGCAATGATCATGATTGGGGTAATGATTTTTCTTATGATCTTAAAAATTTGTTTAATCCTCACGATGAATATGATATTTGCAATAATATTGAAGGTGGGTTTGGAGAACTCATGACTTCAGTTGATGATAATGCCACTATTTTTGAAGAACGCCAACTTTGCATGCATGTGGATCATGAAAAGAATATCCTTTGTGATGGCTATATTGTTGAATTTGATTATGATCCCACATGTAATTGCTATGAGAGAGGAAAATATTGTGGTAGAAACTTTCATGTTACCAAATTACCTCTCGTTATGTTGAGATTGCTATTGTCTCTTTCTTCTTCCTTGCATTCGGTAACTATTGGTTGTCTTGCCAATTTGTTTTCCTATAAAATGTCTATGCATAGGAAGTATGTTAGACTTAGATGTGATTTTCACATGCTTTATGATGCTCTCGTTGTGCTTCAATTCTTATCTTTTGTGTGAGCATCATTGAATTATCAATGCCTAGCTAAGGACGTTAAACAATAGCGCTTGTTGGGAGGCAACCAAATGAATTTATCTTTTTCTTTCTGTTTTGTTGCGTCCACACCATCATAATTATGTTATTATTGTGTCTTTTGTGTTTCTTTTTGTGTTTGAGCCAAGAAAAACCTTTATGACTAGTTTTTCTAATGGTTGTTTGATCCTGCTGGAAAAAGACACAAACTTTTCGCTCACGAAGTTATTTTTTATTTTTATTCAGAAAGAGATTTTGAGTTGATTCTATTTTTTTTGCTGGGTGATATGCCTTTTTCCTAGGCATTCGTAATTTGTAATAATTTTTTAGGTACAAGAAGTACACGAAGTATACAGATTGCTACAGACTGGTCTGTTTTTGACAGATTCTGTTTTTGTTGAGTTGGTTGCTTGTTTTGATGAAACTATGGATAGTATCGGGGGGTACTAGCCATGGAAAACTGAGAATACAGTAATCTAACACCAATATAAATAGAAATCAAGATTTCTACAATACCTAAAGAGGTGGTAGTTTGTGTTCTTGTGCTAATGATATCACGAGTTTCTGTTTAAGTTTTGTGTTGTGAAGTTTTCAAGTTTTGGCTGATGTTCTCATGAACAAAGGGATAAAGAGTGGAAAGAGCTCAAGCTTGGGGATGCCCAAGTGATCCCAAGCCAAATTCAAGGACACCAAAAAGCCTAAGCTTGGGGATGCCCCGGAAAGGCATCCCCTCTTTCGTCTTCAATCCATCGGTAACATTACTTGGAGCTATATTTTTATTCACCACATGATATGTGTTTTGCTTGGAGCGTCTTGTATCGTAGGAGTATTTTCTTTTTGTTGTGTCACAATCATCCTTGCTGCACACCTTTTCAGAGATAGAGACATGCACTCATCGTGAATTTGCTAGAATGTTCATCGTGGTTCACTTATATCTTTTTGAGCTAGCTAATTTTGCTCTATGTGCTTCACTTAGATATTTTAGAGCACGGTGGCGCGTGACTTGGTAGTTGGTTTGTGCTATGAAAGTAGTCCCAAAGGTGATAGGTACCGAAAGAGGATACAAAAACTTCCATCTTCATGTGCATTGAGTAGAAAAAGAAGTTTGATTCCTCTCAATTAGTTTTGAGACATGGATTTGGTAATATTAAGAGTTATGTTAGTAGGGTGTTGTGAATCTGGAAATACTTGTGTCCAAGTTAGTCATTCCCGTAAGATGAACGTATGGTGAACCGCTATGTTAGGAATTCGGAGCATAATTGATCTATTGATTGTCATTCTTTGTGTTGCGGTCGGGATCACGCGATGGTTCACGCCTACCAACCCTTCCCCTAGGAGTATGCGTTTAGCACTTTGTTTTGATTACTAATAAAAACTTTAGCAAGAGGTATGTGAGTTCTTCATGACTAATGTGAGTCCATGGTATAGATGCACTTTCACCTTCCAGCATTGCTAGCCTCTCTAGTGCCGCGCAATTTTCGCCGGTGCACAAACCCACCATATGCCTTCCTCAAAACCGCCACCATACCTACCTACTATGGCATTTTCATAGCCATTCCGAGATATATTGCCATGCAACTCCCACCGTTTCGTCACATGACTTGTGCCATCACTCTCATGTTGCCATTGCATGATCGTAAGATAGCTAGCGAGATGTTTCAACGTCATACGCCAAGCTAGATCGTTGCACATCCCGGTACACTACCGGAGGCATTTCCTATAGAGTCATCATCGTTCTAAGCTTTGAGCTGTGAGTAAATAAAAGTGTGATGATCATCATTATTAGAGCATTGTCCCATGTGAGGAAACAAAAAAAAGAGGCCAAAGTTGCCCACATAAAAAAAGAGAAAAAAAGAGAAAAAAAAAAGAGCCCAAATAAAAAAAGAGAAAAAGAGAGAAGGGACAATGCTACTATCTTTTTCCACACTTGTGCTTCATAATAGCACCATGTTCTTCATGATTGAGAGCTTCTTGCTTTGTCACCACCATATACTAGTGGGAATCTTTATTATATAACTTGGCTTGTATATTCCAATGATGGGCTTCCTCAAAATTTCCCTAGGTCTTCGTGAGCAAGCAAGTTGGATGCACACCCACTAGTTCTCCTTTTGAGCTTTCACATACTTATAGCTCTAGTCAATCCTTTGTATGGAAATCCCTACTCATTCACATTGATATCTATTAATGGGCATCTCCATAACCCTTTGATACGCCGAGTCGATGTGACCATCTCCTCCTTTTTTGTCTCACAACTACCACCACACTCTATTCCACCTATAGTGCTATATCCATGGCTCACGCTCATGTATTGCGTGATAGTTGAAAAAGGTTTGAGAAAGTAAGAGTGCGAAAACAATTACTTGGCCAATACCGGGGTTGTGCATGATTTAAATTAGTTGTGTGGGAATGATGGAGCATAGCCAGACTATATGATTTTGTAGGGATAACTTTCTGTGGCCTTGTTATTCCGAAAGTTCATGATTACCTTGCTAGTTTGCTTGAAGTATTATTGTTTTCATGTCAATAGCAAACTATTATTTTGAATCTTACGAATATGAACATTCATGTCACATAAAAGAAGTTACAAAGGACAACTATGCTAGGTAGCATTCCACATCAAAAATTCAGTCTTTATCACTTCCCTACTCGAGGACGAGCAGGAATTAAGCTTGGGGATGCTTGATACGTCTCCAACGTATCTATAATTTTTTATAGTTCCATGCTATTATCTTGTCAAACTTTGGATGTTTTGTATGCCTTTTATATCTTTTTCGGGACTAATTTATTAACTCAGTGCCAAGTGTCAGTCCCTGTTTTTCCGTGTTTTTGACCCTTTTCAAAGGAGGATTTTAAACGGTGTCCAAACGGAATAAAACTTCCCAAAAGATTTTTCCGGAGCAGAAGATACGCGCCAGACTTGAGAACCAAGGCAGGCGCCAGTAGGGGACCCCACAAGCCCCCTAGGCGCGACCAGGGGGGCCGCGCCTAGTAGGCTTGTGGGCTTCCTGTGGCATGTCTGCCCTACCTCTTCCGCCTATAAATCCAGAAAAATTCCAAAACTGCGCAAGAGATCCACGAAAATACTTTTCCGCCGCCGCAAGCTTCTGTCTCCGCAAGATCCCATCTGGGGCACGTTCTGGTGCCCTGCCGGAGGGGGGATTCGGATACAGAGGGCTTCTTCATCAACACCATGACCTCTCCGATGATGCGTGAGTAGTTCACCATAGACCTTCGGGTCCATAGCTAGTAGCTATATGGCTTCTTCTCTCTCTTGGATCTTCAATAAAAAGTTCTCCATGATCTTCATGGAGATCTATCCGATGTAATCTTCTTCTGCGGTGTGTTTGTCGAGATCCGATGCATTGTGGATTTATGATCAGATTATCTATGAATCTTATTTGAGTTTCTTCTCATCTCTCTTATATGCATGATTTCATATCCTTGTAATTCTCTTCGAGTTGTGGGTTTTGTTTGGCCAACTTGATCTATGATTCTTGCAATGGGAGAAGTGCTAGGTTTTGGGTTCATACCGTGCGGTGACCTCACTAAGTGACAGAAGGGGTAGCGAGGCATGTATCGTGTTGTTGCCATCAAGGGTAAAAAGATGGGGTTTTCATCATTGGTTTGAGTTTATCCCTCTACATCACGTCATCTTGCTTAAGGCGTTACTCTGTTCGTCATGAACTCAATTCACTAGATGCATGTTGGATAGCGGTCGATATGTGGAGTAATAGTAGTAGATGCAGAAAGTATCGGTCTACTTATCTCGGACGTGATGGCTATATGTATGATCATTTCCTTAGATATCGTCATGACTTTGCGTGGTTCTATCAATTGCTCGACAGTAATTTGTTCACCCACCATAATATTTTCTATTTTGAGAGAAGCCTCTAGTGAACACTATGGCCCCCGGGTCTACTTCACACCATATTTTCAGCCTTACTCTTTTACTTCGTTGCACTTTCCTCCTTCAGACCTCACTTTGCAATCAATCTTGAAGGGATTGACAACCCCTTTATAGCGTTGGGTGCAAGCTCTTCTGTGTTTGCGTAGGTAGTCTGGACTTGACGCGATTCTCCTACTGGATTGATACCTTGGTTCTCAAACTGAGGGAAATACTTACTGCTCCGGTGCTGCATCACCCTTTCCTCTTCAAGGAGAAAACCAACGCAAGCTCAAGAGGCAGCAAGAGACTGTTGGAAATATGCCCTAGAGGCAATGATAAAATAGTTATTATTATATTTCCTATTTCAAGATAATCGTTTATTATCCATGCTATAATTGTATTGAATGAAAACGTAAATGCATGTGTGGATATATAGACAAAACAATGTCCCTAGTAAGCCTCTAGTTGACTAGCCAGTTGATCAAGGATGGTTAAGGTTTTTTGACCATAGGCAAGTGTTGTCACTTGATGACTGGTGTCGTGGGTATAAGCCTGATAGTAGATGTGTAGGGTACGAAAGGATGGGCAGAGCCTTAGCTACGACGAGGTTGTATGAGTTCAGGCCCCTCTGCGGTGGAGGTAATAGCCCTACGTCTCAGTGCTCAGGGATCTTGTTGTCGAGTGGAATATAGAATACATTGAATTGCTAACCCTTGCGCCAGTGGGAGAGGGTGGCTTATATAGAGTGCGCTGCCCTCCACAACGGTTCGGTGCATAGGGGTGGAGTAGTGGCGAATAAATGCCTACGTTACAGGTAACGTACGTCTTAAATGCTAATAAAGGCACATAGAAACGTATGACCGTTTCCCTCCACGGGGGTTACGATGCACAGAGTGGAATCCAGTCGGTTAGTTTGATAAACTCCGAATGCTAATCTCCGACTGGACGGTCGAGGATCCATTACCGACTGGATGAAGGGAACTCCTTAGTTCAGTCGGAACTGACTAAGGGCCTTGTCCCTTATGAGGGGTAGTCCTTGGGTTGGACCTTCAGGGCAGGCCTATGACCCTACCCTAGGACTATAACCCCATCATTAGTCCCCGAATGGATTGGGGTTGGAACGACGAAGCGATGCTTGAAGTTTGGATCCGACTGGAACGGATGTGACTTTGGCGTTGCTTGCCTCGATCCATTTTGTCTTTTCTGACCAACGATCCGAGTGGAAGTATTGGTGGAACAAACTGTCAGAAACCGAGTGCTTCCAGGGTATCTCCTGACGTGACCAGTCAACTGAAGCGGCGGATTTTCCGGGATCCTCAAATTTCGGTTACCGCGCACTCAGCGGGGATGACGACATCGCGCTCGAATAGCGCCTGACGCCTCGATTCCCGCACCTTCATCTTCTCCACTGATATCGCCGCGGTTGGTCGGGGGATAAGGTTTCGGGGCCACCTGCCAGTGACGCGGTCGAAACCTTACTTAAACCTCAGCGGCGAGGGTTTTCTCGTTACGCTCGCCGGATCTCTTGCCTTTGATTGCTCCGCTCCTCTCGCCTCCTCATACGCACCCAAGCTCCTTCCTTTTCCTTCTCCTCCGCAGACCCATAGCTTCCGGCATGACCAAGGGACAAACTAGCAAGCTGGAGGCGAAGAAGAAGAAGGGGAAGGCGGCGGCTCCTGCTCAACGGCGGAAGCGAGCATTGCCGGCGGGGTGGATCCAGGGGGACTTCCTCCCCTCCACGGTGACGGAGGGGGGTCTGCTGGAGCTGGTGGAGCACGGGATGATCGTGCACAAGTCATGGAGGTTGCCCGCGGAGAATGAGATCGAGCCGACGCCCCGGGAGGGGGAGCGCGTCCTGCTGCTCAGCCACGTATACCGAGGCTTCTCCCTGCCCCCGCATCCTTTCTTCAAAGGCATAATGAACCAGTTCGGGGCGCAGCTTCACCACTTTCCCCCGAATGCTATAGCTCATCTCTCTGCTTTCATAGTCTTGTGCGAGTGCTTCATCGGCTGTCCCCCCCATTGGGGGCTTTTCAAACATATTTTCTCCGCTAGATCCCAAACTATCAAACGACTTCACCAGTCGGATGATAAGACACACCTTCTCCAGCTCTGCGGAGGCTTAGGTTTCCAGAAGAAGAGTAGAAGTAGTTATCCTGCTCTTCAGCTGAGTGAGTCGGTTAGGAACTGGAAGTCGACATGGTTCTACTGCCAGGACATTGCTTGCCCGAATGCCACGACAGGGTTGCCTCCTTTTAGCTTAGATCGACCCGCTCCGCCTAAGCAGCTTGCACTCACGAAGGCGGAGAAGATCGACATCCAGCCTCTGGTCGACGCACTCGTAGATGTCGTCAGGAGGGGAGTCACCGGCATAGATTTGCTGGAGGTTTTCCTCGGTCGGCGCATCCAACCACTGCAGGCTCGCGACCACGCCATGTGGCACTACACGGGGCCCGAAGACTCCACTCGGACCAACGTCTTGGGCATGACCGAGGAGAAGGTGGCGTCGTGGGTGCTCCAGATCACAGGCGCCTGCGAGAACCCCAGAGGGTCCCGGCGAGTGAGGGCTTTCTGCGCGGACAACCCTCCTCCGAACGAGGTGAGTACCACTTGTCGAGTGCACGTGACTATCTTAGTTTTATCGCTTTCTTTTTGTGAGATCTCACGCCGTTTGGTCTGGCTTCCCTCAGGGGTGATTTATGTGGATGAGGGTGACCAGGGGAGATCTGAGCAAGCTGCGGTGCCTGTCCTTGAGGCTGTTCCGCCAGTTACTGCTCTCGCTGCGGACGTGTCGCCGACTGAAGCGATGCCGTCGACTGAAGCGACGCTGGTTGCTGCTGAACCGACTGGAGCAAGCCTTGGGATGCCCAAGGAGCCTCCAACGATGCGAGGCCCGTCGAATGTCGAGTATAACGTCCAGCGCCTCCCAGAGGATAAGGTGGGAGCGGCCAAGGGGTCCATGGTGCAGGCGGAGCTGATGGCGGGAGAAGCCAAGAAGGCGTACGACTCCATCGCATCCCTGTACCAGCGGAGCTTGGAGCTGCGGGACGATATCCGAGTAAGTGGGCTAGTAAGTATTTACTTTTCTCTTGTAACCCACTGGGTGTGCTCGGATACCGTATGATTTTTGGAATGGGTTCACTCTTAGTGAACCCAGTGGGTGTAGTCCCTGAGACTTCTGTCGAGTGCTTGCACCGGCAGTTCTCTTTATACATATTGTCTTTGACGTGATCAGATCCATAATTAATCTGGTCGAATACTAACAGTTGGTGCACTCAGAGTGCACCTACTGTAAGAGTCCCCGAGAGTAATTTTACTCAGGTCGGGTAGTATTAGCCTCGTAGGCATAGGTGTTGTCATGTAGCTCAATAGGGCGGACCTGTTTGAGTTTCAAGCCAGTGGGGTCACTCTCAGAGAACCCACTGGGTGTAGTCCCCGAGACCGCTGTCGACTGCTTGCGTCGGCAGGGGTCTGAAGAACTTAGTCTTTTTATTGTCGGATTTGTCTGATCGTCTCTTGGCGCTGGCTGGCAGAAAACTTGCGAGATTGGGATAGCGTACGAGACTCTTAGGGCTGAAAAGGTTCAGTTTGCTGGTGAGCTGGATGCGGCACTGGTTGCAATGGTTGGCATGAAGGATGTTCTGGTGGAACGAGAGAAGTCGTTGGACCAGGCCCATGAAGCAAACAAGGCACTGACTGCTGAAGTTGAGCAGATGAAGGCGCATAGGTCTGAGCTGATGGGGCAAATGAATGTGCTGAACAAGCGGTGTATAGCGCAGGAAAAATACGTCAGTGATTGGGCCCGGCAGATGATAACGCGTCTGGGTGGTAAGTCCTGTTTTTCCGAGTGCTTGTGGTATGTGCGTTACACTCGGCGCTTATTGTTTGCTTGTCCTGTGTTTGCAGATTTTTGCATGGACACTGAGGCTGAAGCAGCTGACGTGGAGTGGTCGATTCGCGAGAACATTCCACTCGGCGAGGACGCCAATCGAGATCTTCTCCGAGCGCACATTCGCTTGGGCAAAGTTGGGCCTTTCATCGGTCGACTGAGAGAAGTCGTCGGCCGGATCGACAAGGAGCTTTGGCCTGAAGACAAGTCTCGTATGAGATGGAAGGCTTGATGACTCGGCTGGAGGAGGTCCCAAACCGAGTGCAGTCATGGAAGAAATCTGCGGCTCGATGTGGTGCAGACGTTGCGATGTCCCTGGTCCGAGTGCATTGCAAGGAGGTGCGTGAAGAGAAGCTGAAAGCGTTGAAGGTCGCCAACACGAAGAAATTTCGATTCGAAGACTTCATGGAAACCTTCCTTGAGAGTGCCACCTGCATCGCCGACGGGATCGACCTGGACACATTCGTGGAGCCCTCCAGTCCTGGCGCCAATCCGGACGACGCTTAAGAAAACTTTTACCTCGGTATGCCGAGTGTTGGTTGTAAGAAACCTTGGCCACTTCTGTTGGCCGTCACATTCTTGGTTCGGTGTGGGTAAGCTTGATCCGCACCGAGTCAACTATCCTTAGGTGAACTTCGAATTTAAATCAAATCTTTTGCTCTTCTGTTGCCAAAGAGTTGTTGACACCATTTTGGCTCGAGTTTTTGTTTGGCTTTTCTTGTTGAAGCCAATGGCAAACATGCGGAGCATGTAATTGTCAGTTTCCTTGACATCTGTGTGAGCCTCTCTGAGGGTCTGCCAAGTCGCCGAGTGGATCTGTAGGATACACTCGAGGGTAATAGAGAACTTAGGCGATTCATGATCGCGACTAAGTCTTCGAGTGCGACGGATATGCCGCACTCGGAACGAGTTGTTACTCATGTAATTGTCAGTGGTCTTGACATCCACATGAGCCTCAATGAGGGTCTGCTGAGTCCCCGAGTGGATCTGTAGGATACACTCGAAGGTAATAGAGTACTTAGGCGATTCATGATCGCGGCTAAGTCTTCGAGTGCGACGGACATGCTGCACTCGGAGCGAGTTGTTACTCATGTAATTGTCTGTTATCTTGACATCCACATGAGCCTCAATGAGGGTCTGCTACTCATGTAATTGTCAATGGTCTTGACATCCACATGAGCCTCAATGAGGGTCTGCTGAGTCCCCCAGTGTATCTGTAGGATACAGTCGCGGGAAGCTTTCCCATTTCAGCGATTCTTGATCGCAATTAAGTCTTCGAGTGTGACGAGTAGTGCACGCTCGGAGAAAGTTATTACTTAGGCGATTCTTGATCGCAGCTAAGTCCCCGAGTGCGACGTTTAGTGCACACTCGGATAAAATTAGTACTTAGGTGATTCTTGATCGCAGCTAAGTCCCCGAGTGCGACGTTCAGTGCACACTCGCAGAAAGTTAGTACTTAGGCGATTCTTGATCGCAGCTAAGTCTCCGAATGCGACGTTTAGTGCACACTCGGAGAAAGTTATTACTTAGGCGATTCTTGATCGCAGCTAAGTCCCCGAGTGCGACGTTTAGTGCACACTCGGAGAAAGTTAGTACTTAGGCGATTCTTGATCGCAGCTAAGTCTTCGAGTGCGACGTTTAGTGCACACTCGGAGAAAGTGAGTACTTAGGCGATTCTTGATTGCAGCTAAGTCCCCGAGTGCGACGTTTAGTGCACACTCGGAGAGAGTTAGTACTTAGGCGATTCTTGATCGCAGCTAAGTCTCCGAGTGCGACGTTTAGTGCACACTCGGAGAAAGTTAGTACTTAGGCGATTCTTGATCGCAGCTAAGTCCCCGAGTGCGATGTTTAGTGCACACTCGGAGAAAGTTAGTACTTAGGCGATTCTTGATCGCAGCTAAGTCTCCGAGTGCGACGTTTAGTGCACACTTGGAGAAAGTTAGTACTTAGGCGATTCTTGATCGCAGCTAAGTCCCCGAGTGCGACGTTTAGTGCACACTCGGAGAAAGTGAGTACTTAGGCGATTCTTGATCGCAGCTAAGTCCCCGAGTGCGACGTTTAGTGCACACTCGGAGAGAGTTAGTACTTAGGCGATTCTTGATCCCAACTAAGTCTCCGAGTGCGATGTTTAGTGCACACTCGGAGAAAGTTATTACTTAGGCGATTCTTGATCGCAGCTAAGTCCACGAGTGCGACGTTTAGTGCACACTCGGAGAAAGTTAGTACTTAGGCGGTTCTTGATCGCAGCTAAGTCTCCGAGTGCGACGTTTAGTGCACACTCGGAGAAAGTTATTACTTAGGCGATTCTTGATCGTACCTAAGTCCCCGAGTGCGACGTTTAGTGCACACTCGTATAAAGTTAGTACTTAGGCGATTCTTGATCGCAGCTAAGTCTCCGAGTGCGACGTTTAGTGCACACTCGGAGAAAGTGAGTACTTAGGCGATTCTTGATCGCAGCTAAGTCCCCGAGTGCGACGTTTAGTGCACACTCGGAGAAAGTGAGTACTTAGGCGATTCTTGATCGCAGCTAAGTCCCCGAGTGCGACGTTTAGTGCACACTCAGAGAAAGTTAGTACTTAGGCAATTCTTGATCGCAGCTAAGTCTCCGAGTGCGACGTTTAGTGCACACTCGGAGAAAGTTATTACTTAGGCGATTCTTGATCGCAGCTAAGTCCCTGAGTGCGACGTTTAGTGCACACTCGGAGAAAGTTATTACTTAGGCGATTCTTGATCGCAGCTAAGTCCCCGAGTGCGACGTTTAGTGCACACTCGGAGAAAGTCAGTACTTAGGCGATTCTTGATCGCAGCTAAGTCTCCGAGTGCGACGTTTAGTGCACACTCGAAGAAAGTTATTACTTAGGCGATTTTTGATCACAGCTAAGTCCCCGAGTGCGACGTTTAGTGCACACTCGGAGAAAGTTAGTACGTAGGCGATTCTTGATCGCAGCTAAGTCTCCGAGTGCGATGCTTAGTGCACACTCGGAGAAAGTTATTACTTAGGCGATTCTTGATCGCAGCTAAGTCCCCGAGTGCGACGTTTAGTGCACACTCAGAGAAAGTTAGTACTTAGGCGATTCTTGATCGCAGCTAAGTCCCCGAGTGTGACGTTTAGTGCACACTCGGAGAAAGTGAGTACTTAGGTGATTCTTGATCGCAGCTAAGTCCCCGAGTGCGACGTTTAGTGCACACTCGGAGAAAGTTAGTACTTGGGCGATTCTGGATCGCAGCTATGTTTTTTTTTTAGACCGGAGTCTGCGACCGCGGAAGAATTTTGGATCTGCAAAAGCTCAATCTGCTTTATATTATTTCACCAATACTTGTTCTTTACATTGCTTTAGTCGACGATCACGTGTAGAAGCGCTATAGGAGATCTCCGTTCCATGCTCCCGTCTCGTCTGTCTCCCTGTCGATGTTGTAGAGTCTGTATGCTCTGTTGTTCAGCACCTTGGAGATGATGAAGGGTACTTCCCAGGTAGGAGCCAACTTGTGAGGTCTTTGCTGATCCACTCGGAGCACCAGGTCGCCTACTTGTAACGTGCGACTCCTGACGTGTCGTGCGTGAAAACACCGTAGATCTTGTTGATAAATGGTTGAGCGAGTCAGTGCCATCTCACGCTGCTCCTCTAGAAGGTCCACTTCGTCTTGCCTTGCTTGTTCTGCTTCAGCTTCGGAGAAGAGTTCGACTCGTGGAGCATTGTGAAGCAAGTCACTCAGAAGGACTGCTTCTGCTCCGTAAACGAGGAAGAACGATGATCGCCCTATAGATCTGTTCGGGGTTGTGCGAAGACCCCAAAGCAGTGAAGGTAGCTCGGTGACCCATGCGCCAGCGGCATGTCCCACCTCTCGCAGGAGTCGGGGCTTCAAACCTTGCAGAATAAGTCCATTCGCCCGCTCTGCTTGTCCATTGGATTGAGGATGCGCCACAGATGCAAAATCCACTCGGATACCTTGGCTTGCACAGAAACCTTTGAATATGTCCGAGTCAAAGTTTGTCCCGTTGTCCGTGATTATGCTGTGAGGTACACCGAATCTGGAGATGATGTCCCTGACAAACTTGATGGCTGTTAGGGCGTCGAGCTTCTTGATGGGCTTGGCTTCAATCCATTTTGTGAACTTGTCGACTGCCACCAACAAATGTGTGTATCCTCCTTGGCCTGTCCTGAATGGACCGACTGTATCTAATCCCCATACTGCAAACGGCCACACAAGAGGGATTGTGTTCAACACAGATGTTGGATTGTGGGACTTGTTGGAGTAGAACTGACAGCCTTCACATCGGTCGACCATATCTTTAGCCATTTCGTTTGCCTGCAACCACAAGAAACCAGCTCTGAATGCTTTGGCGACGATCGCTCTCGAAGAGGCATGATGACCACAGGTTCCCGAGTGAATATCCCCTCCTCTGGGGAGATGCATCGTTGAAGAACGCCTGAAACGCTTTCCTTGTACAACTGGCCATCAATGACAGTGAATGACTTCGACCTGCGGACTATCTGCCTGGCCTGGACTTCGTCTTCTGGTAATTCCCGCCTCAGGATATATGCAATGATCGGCACAGTCCAATCGGGGATGACAGCAAGAATCTCCATGATCAGATCAACCACAGCAGGTACGTCGACTTCAGTCAGATCTGTCGAACTCTTTGATTGTACTGGTTCCTCTGTGAAAGGATCTTCTTTGACTGAGGGAAGGTGGAGGTGCTCGAGGCAGACGTCACTCGGGACTGGTTTCCGAGTGGATCCGAGTTTTGCCAACTCATCAGCTACTTGGTTCTTCAGTCGCGGAACATGGTGGAGTTCTAGACCTTCAAACTTCTTCTCGAGCTTCCTCACTGCATTGTAGTATGTGGTCATGGTGGGGTTCCTGACGTCCCACTCTTTCATCACTTGATTAACCACCAAATCTGAATCGCCATAGACCATCAGGCGACGGACGCCGAGTGCGATGGCCATACGCAGTCCATAAAGGAGAGCTTCATACTCTGCCTCATTGTTGGAGGAATCAAAGTGTATCTACAGCACATATTTGAGTTTGCGCCCTTTGGCGATACGATCACAACGCCAGCGCCGGAGCCATTCAACATCTTGGACCCATCGAAGAACATTGTCCAATGAGCCGAGTAGATGTGGGTCGGTTGCTGCTGTTCTACCCATTCTGCTATGAAGTCAGCCAGGGCTTGAGACTTTATAGCTTTCTTGGCCTTGAACTTGATATCGCAGTACAACATCTCCATTGCCCACTTCGCCACTCGGTCTGATGCATCCCGATTGTGGAGGATTTCCGCCAACGGAGCATCAGAAACGACAGACACCGAGTGGTCTTGGAAATAATGGGCTACCTTCTTCGCAGTCATGTAAATCCCATAGATAAGTTTTTGATAGTGGGGATACCTCTTCTTGGAAGGAGTCAGGACTTCGGAGACGTAATACACTGGCCGCTGAACTTTGTATGCTTTGCCTTCTTCTTCTCGTTCAACTGTAAGAACAGTGCTGACGACTTGATTTGTAGCCGCGATATACAGAAGAAGGGGCTCTTTACTGAGCGGAGCAGTAAGAATCGTCTGGGTGGAAAGTAGAACTTTGAGGTTGTCGAATGTGACTTGGGCTTCGTCTGTCCACTCGAAAGTATCTGATTTCTTCATGAGTCGGTACAGAGGAAGTGCTTTCTCACCGAGTCGACTGATGAACCTGCTCAAAGCCGCTAGGCAACCTGTGAGCCGTTGAACATCGTGTATTCTGACCGGCCTCTCCATTCGGACGATGGTCCCGATCTTTTCGGGGTTGACATCGATCCCTCGTTCGGAAATGAAGAAACCGAGTAACTTTCCGCTGGGAACGCCAAATGAACATTTGGCGGGGTTGAGCTTGATATCGTACCTATGAAGATTGGCGAATGTTTCTGCCAAGTCAGTCAGCAGGTCGGAACCTTTGCGTGACTTGACTACGATATCATCCATATACGCCTCCACATTCCGACCGATCTGGTCGAGGAGGCATTTTTGGATCATGCGCATAAAGGTAGCTCCTGCATTCTTCAAACCGAATGGCATAGTGATGTAGCAGAAGCACCCGAATGGGGTGATGAAGGCTGTTTTTAATTCATCGGGGCCATACAGACGGATCTGATGATAGCCCGAGTAGGCATCAAGAAATGACAAATGCTCGCAACCCGCAGTCGAATCGACAATTTGATCGATGCGGGGGAGCGGAAAATGGTCTTTCGGGGGGACCTTATTGAGGTGCTTGAAGTCGATGCACATTCGTAGCGACTTGTCCTTCTTCGGAACCATGACAACATTGGCGAGCAACTCGGAGTGGTGAACCTCGCGAATGAAGTTGGCTGCCAAAAGCTTGGCTACCTCTTCTCTGATTTCCTTCCTCTTATGCGCGGCGGACCGACGCAGGCGTTCTCGGACAGGCCGAGCGGTGGGATCCACATGCAGTCGGTGCTCAGCCAACTCCCTGGGTACACCTGGCATGTCGGAGGGTTTCCATGCGAAGATGTCCCAGATCTCATGGAGGAATTGGGTGAGCTCGGCTTCCTATTTAGGATCGAGGGTGGTGGAGATGTTCGTCGGGGCAGCAATGTCGTCCGTCGGGTGGATGCTGACCTTCTTCGTCTCTCCCGCCGACTGGAATGCAGACTCCAAAGTTGGCTTCTTCGAACGCATCAAGTTAGCGGGGTCGACTGTTTTCTTGTACTCATCAAGCTCGAGGATGGCCATCTGCTGGTCGGCGATTCTTGATCCCTGCTGCAGACACTCTTCGGCCCGCTGTCAATTGCCCGTGATGGTGATCACACCTTTCGGGCCTGGCATCTTCAGCTTCAGGTATACGTAACACGGACGGGCCATGAAATGCGCATACGCTGGGCGTCCCAGAATTGTGTGGTAAGCGCTCTGGAAGTCCACCACTTCGTACGTCAGCTTTTCCTTGCGGAAGTTCTTGTCGGAGCCGAAAACGACGTCCAACGCGATCTGGCCGAGTGACTTGGCCTTCCGTCCAGGGACGACTCCATGGAACTGCATGCTGCTCTCACTGAGTTTGGACATCGGAATGCCCATCCCCTTGAGAGTGTCGGCGTACATGATGTTCAAGCCACTGCCACCGTCCATGAGGACTTTGCGCAGTCGGACTCCTTCCACCACTGGATCGACGACCAGAGCCTGTCTCCCTGGGGTGGGTACGTGCGCCGGATGATCCGACTGGTCAAAGGTGATCGCAGTCGGAGACCATTTGAGGAACTTGGGGTTGGTAGGGGTGGCCATGTTCACCTCCCTGTTCACCAGCTTCAATCGACTCTTGCTCTCAATGTCAGCAAAAATCATCAGTGTTGCATGGACTTGGGGGAACGGATCCTCCTTATCTTCCGCATCCTGTTCATTGTCCTCTTTACTCGGTTGCCCTTCGCCGAACCCCTGGATCAGGAGGCGACACTGCCGAGTGGTATGCTTCGGATATATGGGGTTGCCCTCTTCATCCATCTTCGTATGAACCGGACATGGCTGGTCCAGGATGGGATTATTGAACTGCTTCTTCTTGGGGGTGAACTGAGCCTTCCCTTTGCCCTTGAACTTGGCATTGGTTACGGCTGCAGCTTCTGCCTGCAGAGTGGACGGAGCTTTCTGCTTCTGCTTCCGAGTGTTACTCCCATCTCCATCGGCGACTGTTTTGTGCTTGCCGCTTCGGATGCGGTCCTCTTCTTCGCCATTTGCATAGCGTGCTGCTATCTCCATCATCTTGCTCATGGAGATGTCACCTATTCGGCCGAACTTCAGGTACAGATCCCTGTACCGCACGCTTGCCTTGAAGGCGCAGACTGCTTGATGCTCTGTGACGTTCTCCACCGTGTGGTAGAGAGTTGTCCAATGCTGAATGAAATCACGCAGGGGCTCATTCTGCTTCTGGACGCAGTGCTGGAGCTCCACGAGGCCAGCAGGGCGCTTGCACGTCCCTTCGAAGGTCCTGATGAACACTCGGGCCAGATCTGCCCAGCTGTAGATGCTTGAGGGGGCAAACTGGTTCAGCCACGCTCGCGCCGAGCCATCGAGCATCAGAGGGAGGTGCGTCATGGCAACATGGTCATCTCCTCCTCCGATCTGAACTGCCACTCGGTAATCATCCAACCACGTTTCTGGCTTGGACTCTCCTGTAAACTTGCTAATTCCCGTCGCCAATCGGAAGTTGGGAGGGATGTCAGCCGAACGGATGGCTCGACTGAAACACTCGGGACCAGAAACGATGGTCCTGCTTCCGCTCGGACGGTCAATATCATAACCATCGCGGTGGGCTCGACCCCTGTCGACCCTCCGCTGGGCGATATGCCCTCTCGCGTCGGGCCTTGGGTCATAAGTGTCACCGACATAACGCCGATCATCATGATGTCGGGGCCCGTAGGGCCCACCCTGCGGAGGGGTGCGTGAACGGCGACGATCTTTGGGATTGATGGAACGGCTGCCTCCCCTGTGTCGCTGACGAGAACCAGGGCTGTGAACTGACCGATGCATATTCGCATGAACAGAACTATTGTGGATCATGTTGTGCGACTGGGAGACAGCCGAATTTTGCTGCTGCGCCGTGTGCAACAGGGCGCGGATTTGCTCGATCCCCCTGCCAGCTTCTCAATCAGTCCGCTGAAGGGAATCGGCTATCTTGGCAGCCGCAGCCAAGTTGAGGAGGGGTGTGCGGAACAACTCCACGTTGCTCTGCCGAGTGTGCCGACTGGCAGAACGGCGAGGCGGACGACACGCGCCGGACGTTTCGCCGATCTCGTGCTCGTTCCGGCCAGCTTGACGGGGATCTTCATGGGAGTTGGCCATGTGTACTTCTGCTGCAGGCCCGCGACCCGCGTACTCGGAAGGAAACTCAGTCGGAACCGAGTCCGAGCGCTGGGACGGCGGGGCAACCACAACCGACTCTAGAACCGCCACTTCTGAAGACGCGTTCTGGCACGCCTGGGCGTGTTGCACCCAACGCTGGAGCCGCGGACGGCGGGACCGCTTGTTACGGCGCGTGACGGCAGTGTAGGTTGACACCGGAGCCGACTGCTGGAGAAGAAGAATGCCGCGGGCGCCGGCACGGAAGTGCGTAGCCCCGCGGCGGGGAAGCGCCTCGACATCGAGAGGGGCGTCCTGAAGCCATGCCGAATCATCGACGATGAAGGAGAGAGCGCTGAAGAAGATCTCGTGACCCATGCTCGAATCTCCACCGGACGACATGACGAAATGATGTAGTCGCAAACTCGCCGGAAGTCGCTTAGACGCCTGCCCCACGGTGGGCGCCAACTGTCGTGGGTATAAGCCTAACAGTAGATGTGTAGGGTACGAAAGGATGGGCAGAGCCTTAGCTACGGCGAGGTTGTATGAGTTCAGGCCCCTCTGCGGTGGAGGTAATAGCCCTACGTCTCAGTGCTCAGGGAGCTTGTTGTCGAGTGGAATATAGAATACAGCGAATTGCTAACCCTTGCGCCAGTGGGAGAGGGTGGCTTATATAGAGTGTGCTGCCCTCCACAACGGTTCGGTGCACAGGGGTGGAGTAGTGGCGAATAAATGCCTACGTTACAGGTAACGTACGTCTTAAATACTAATAAAGGCACATAGAAATGTGTGACCGTTTCCCTCCACGGGGGTTACGATGCACAGAGTGGAATCCAGTCGGTTAGTTTGATAAACTCCGAATGCTAATCTCCGACTGGACGGTCGAGGATCTGTTACCGACTGGATGAAGGGAACTCCTTAGTTCAGTCGGAACTGACTAAGGGCCTTGTCCCTTATGAGGGGTAGTCCTTGGGTTGGACCTTCAGGGAAGGCCTATGACCCTACCCTAGGACTATAACCCCATCAACTCGATCACATCATTAGGAGAATGATGTGATGGACAAGACCCAAACTATAAACATAGCATGTGATCGTGTCATTTTGTTTCTATTGTTTTCTGCGTGTCAAGTATTCATTCCTATGACCATGAGGTCATGTAACTCACTGACACCGGAGGAATACCTTGTGTGTATCAAACGCTGCAATGTTACCGGGTGACTATAAAGGTGCTCTACAGGTATCTCCGAAGGTGTCCATTGAGTTAGCATGGATCAAGACTGGGATTTGTCACTCCGTGTGACGGAGAGGTATCTCGGGGCCCACTCAGTAATACAACATCACATATAAGCCTTGCAAGCAATGTGGCTAATGTGTTAGTTACGTGATCTTGGATTACAAAACGAGTAAAGAGACTTGTCGGCAACGAGATTGAAATAGGTATAGGGATACCGACGATCAAATCTCGGGCAACTAACATACCGAAGGACAAAGGGAATGGTATACGGGATTATATGAATCCTTAGCACACAGGTTTAACCGATAAGATATTCTTAGCATATGTAGGATCCAATATGGACATCCAAGTCCCACTGTTGGATATTGACCGGGGAGTGTCTCAGGTCATGTCTGCATAGTTCTCGAACCCGCAGGGTCTGCACACTTAAGGTTCGGTGACGTTTCGGTATAGTTGAGTTATAGGTGTTGGTGACCGAAGGTTGTTCGGAGTCCCGGATGAGATCACACACGTCATGATGGTTTCCGGAATGGTCCGGAAACAAAGATTGATATATAGGATTGTTTCATTTGGCCTCCACAAAGATTTTGGGCATTACCGGCAGTGTACCAGGAGTGACGAATGGGTTCTGGGTTTTTACCGGGAGGGGGCCACCCACCCGGGAGAGAACCCAATATCCCATGGGTGGCACACCAGCCCTTGGTGGGCTGGTGAGGCCAGCCCAATGGGCCTATGTCGGCTAGAAGAAAAATCAAAGGAGAAAAAAAAAGAGGGAGGTGGGAAGGAAGAAGGGGACTCCTCCTTCCCCAAACCGAATTGGAGTTGGAGTCCCCTCCTCCTTCCCACCTCCCTCTTTTTTTGCAACCCTTCCCCTAGGAGTATGCGTTGAATGCTCTGTTTCGATTACTAATAAAACTTTTGCAACAAGTATATGAGTTCTTCATGACTAATGTTGAGACGATGGTTTAGATGCACTTTCACCTTCCACCATCACTATCTTCTTAGTGCCGTGCAACTTTCGCCGGTGCACAAAACCCACCATTAGCCTGCCTCAAAACAGCCACCATACCTACCTACTATGGCTTTTTCAAAGTCATTCCGAGATATATTGCCATGCAACTACCACCATGACATGTGCCACCACGTCTACATTTCCATTGCATGATCATAAGATAGCCAGCATGATGTTTCCATTAATGTCTATGCCATGCTAGATCATTGTCACGGTACACTACCGAAGGCATTCCATATAGAGTCATCGTTGCTCTAAGTTTTGAGTTGAAAGTGTGATGATCATCATTAATGGAGCATTGTCCCATGTGAGGAAATAAAAGAGGCCAAAGATGCCCACCAAAAAAATATTAAAAAAATAGGCCAAACAGCCCACCAAAAAAATAAAAAAAAGAGAGAGAAAGAGAGAAGGGACAATGCTACCACCTTTCCACACTTGTGCATGTTAAGCACCATGATCTTCATGATTGAGAGTCTCTCGTTTTGTCACCACCATATAGCTAGTGGGAAATTTTCATTATATAACTTGGCTTGTATATTCCAATGATAGGCTTCCTCAAAATTGCCTTAGGTCTTCGTGAGCAAGCAAGTTGGATGCACACCCACTAGTTTTCTTTAAGAGCTTCCACATACTCTTAGCTCTAGTGCATCATTTGTATGGCAATCCCTACTCATTCACATTGATATCTATTGATGAGCATCTCCACAGCTCATTGATATGCCTAGTTAATGTGATCATCTCCTCCTTTTTTTGTCTTGCAACCTCCACCACACTCCACACCACTTATAGTGCTAAAACCATGGCTCACGCTCATGTATTGCGTGAGAGTTGAAAAGGTTTGAGAAAGTAAAGGTGTGAAACAATTACTTGACCAATACCGGGGTTGTGCATGATTTAAATTCGTTGTGCAATGATGATAGAGCATAGCCAGACTATATGCTTTTGTAGGGATAACTTTCTTTTGGCCTTGTTATTTTGAAAGTTCATGATTACCTTGCTAGTTTTCTTGAATTATTATTGTTTCCACGTCAATAGCAAACTATTGTTTTGAATCTAATGGATCTGAACATTCACGTCACATAAGAGGAGTTACAAAGGACATCTATGCTAGGTAGCATGAAAGCATCAAAAATTCATTCTTTATCACTTCCCTACTCGAGGACAAGCAGGAGTTAAGCTTGGGGATGCTTGATACGTCTCAAACGCATCTATAATTTTTTATAGTTTCATGTTGTTATCTTGTCATCCCTGGATGTTTTATGTACCTTTTATATCTTTTTTGGGACTAACTTATTAATTCAGTGCCAAGTGCCACTTCTAGTTTTTTCTGTGTTTTTGGCTCTTTTCAGATCTGATTTTGGAACGGAGTCCAAACGGAATAAAATCCCCGAAATGATTTTTTCCCGAACGGAAGAAGTTCAGGGGGCTTGTGGGCCAAGCCAGGAGGGCTACAGGGAGCCCACAAGCCCCCCATCCACCACTAGGGGGGCGGCGGTGGGCAGGCTTGTGGCCTCCCTGGCGCCCCCCTGACCTAGCTCCTCCGCCTATATATTCCCTCAAATACAGCAAAAAATCAGGGGATCCACGAAAATATTTTTCCGCCGCCGCAAGCTTCCATTTCCGCGAGATCTCATCTGGAGACCCTTCCCGGTGCCGTGCCAGAGGGGACTTTGGAGTTGGAGGGCTTCTACATGAACATCATCGCCCCTCCAATGACTCGTGAGTAGTTCACTTCAGACCTACGGGTCCGTAGTTAGTAGCTAGATGGCTTCTTCTCTCTCTTGGATCTTCAATACAAAGTTCTCCATGATCTTCATGGAGATCTATCCGATGTAATCCTCTTTGGCGGTGTGTTTGTCGAGATCCGATGAATTGTGGATTTGTGACCAGATTATCTATGCTATATATTTGAGTCTTTGCTGATTTCTTATATGCATGATTTGATATCCTTGTAAGTCTCTCCGAGTCTTGGGTTTTGTTTGGCCAACTAGATCTATGATTCTTGCAATGGGAGAAGTGCTTGGTTTTGGGTTCTTACCGTGTGGTGACCTTTCCCAGTGACAGTAGGGGCAGCAAGGCACACATCGTATAGTTGCTATCAAGGGTAACAAGGTGGGCTTTGTCGTAGATATGAGATTGTCCATCTACATCATGTCATCTTGCTTAAGGCGTTACTCTGTTCTTTTGGACTTAATACACTAGATGCATGCTGGATAGCGGTCGACGTGTGGAGTAATAGTAGCAGATGCAGAAAGTATCGGTCTACTTGTTTTGGACGTGATGCCTATAGATATAATCATTGTCATAGATGACGTCACGACTTTGCGCGGTTCTATCAATTGCTCGACAGTAATTTGTTCACCCACCGTCTACTTTCTTTCATGAGAGAAGCCACTAGTAAACACTACGGCCCCCGGGTCTATTCACACCTATCGTTTCCACTTTCGCTTTTACTTTGCTTTGTTACTTTGTTGCTTTCAGTTCTCACTTGGCGAACAATCTATAAGGGATTGACAACCCCTTCATAGCGTTGGGAGCAAGCTTTTTGTGTTTGTGCAGGCACTTGAGATACTCCTTCACTGGATCGATACCTTGGTTCTCAAACTGAGGGAAATACTTACCACCGCTATGCTACATCACCCTTTCCGCTTCGAGGGAACACCAACGCAAGGCTCCAAGGCCACGGGGGAAATCCTTTGCATATTTGCCTAGGAAGTCCCTTAAGGCGTAGCCGTAGCAGAACGATTCCTGGTGCCGTCAACACGACTATTTCTGGCGCCATTGGAAGGTCTTTTGTTGTAGTAGCAGAAGTATTTCTGGCGTTGTTGCCGGGGAAGGAGAGATCTATCCAAGTAGGTCTCACAAACTCATCTCTTGCATTTACTTTTTTTCCAGTTGCCTCTCGTTTTCCTCTCCCCCACTTCACATTTGTCGTTTTCATTTGCCTTTTCTCCTTTGCCATTTTCTTTTGCCTTTTGCCTTTTTGCCGTTTCCTTTGCCGGTTTTTATTGCTTGCTTGGGTGCTTGTTTGTTTGTTGAAGTCATCATGGCTGAAAACACCAAACTTTGCGACTTCTCGAGCACTAATAATAATGATTTTATTAGTACTCCGATTGCTCCCGCCACTAGTGCGGAATCGTATGAAATCAACGCAGCTTTGCTGAATCTTGTTATGAAAGAGCAATTCTTTGGCCTTCCTAGTGAAGATGTCGCATCCCATCTCAATACCTTCATTGAGCTTTGCGATATGCAAAAGAAAAGAGATGTGGATAATGACGTGATTAAGTTGAAACTTTTTCCTTTCTCGTTGCGAGATCGCGCAAAAACTTGGTTTTCTTATTTGCCTAAAAATAGTATCGATTCTTGGGATAAGTGCAAAGATGCTTACATATCCAAGTATTTTCCGCCGGCTAAGATCATCTCCTTACGTAACGATATCATGAATTTCAAGCAACTTGATCATGAACACGTTGCACAATCTTGGAGAGGATGAAGCTTATGATTAGAAATTGTCCCGCTCATGGCTTGAGTTTGTGGATGATTATACAAATATTTTACGATGGCCTGAATTTCGCTTCTCGCAATATCTTGGACTCCGCCTCAGGTGGAACATTCATGGAAATCAAGTTAGGAGACGCTGCAAAACTCCTAGACAATATCATGACCAACTACTCTCAGTGGCACACTGAAAGGTCACCTGCTAGCAAAAAGGTACACACTATAGAAGAGATTAACTCGCTTAGTGCTAAGATGGACGAGTTGACGAATTTGGTTGCTAGTAGAAACGCTACTATAGATCCTAATGACATGCCACTATCTTCTTTGATATAGAGTAGCAACACTAGTTTGGACGTGAATTTTGTTGGTAGGAACAATTTTGGCAACAACAATGCTTTTAGAGGAAACTATGTTGATAGGCCTTTTCCTAGTAACTTCTCTAACAACTATGGCAATTCCTACAACAACACTTATGGAAATCACAACAAATTACCCTCTTATTTAGAGAGTAATATCAAAGAGTTCATCAACTCTCAAAAGATTTTCAATGCGTCCATAGAGGAAAAACTACTCAAAATAGACGATTTGGCTAAGAGCGTTGATAGGATGTCTTGTGATATTGATGCTTTGAAAGTTAGATGCGCTCCTCCCAAGGTCAACTTGGATGAAACTTTGAAAGCTATGCGTGTCTCCATGAATGAGAGAAAAGAAAGAACCGCCCAAATTCGCGCTAGGCATGAATGGTTTAAAAGGGTGCGTTCTAGTGATGCAAAACATGAAGATCTTAAAGTGCTTGGTGTGTCTCCTCTTGAATCTTGGTTTTCGCGTGTCAAACCTATTGATGGAGGGGCCGGATATGAATCCACTTTGGTTGAAAAATGCCCCAATGATTTGGAGTCCACCCATCTTGATGATAAAGGTGTGGAGAGTGTAATAGAAGAAATCAAAATTTTGGGTAGTAATGAAACTCCCACTTTGGATTTCAAGGAATTCAATTATGATAATTGATCCTTGTTTGAATGCATTTCTTTGATGCAATCCATTGCATACTCTCCACATGCTTATAGCCAAAGCAAAGCCTTTACCGCGCATATCGTAGATGCTATGATGAAATCTCTTGAAGAGAAGCTCGAATTAAAAGTCTTTATACCTAGAAAACTTCATGATGAGTGGAAACCTACTATCAAAATCAAGATCAAAAACTATGAGTGCAATGCTTTGTGTGATTTGGGTGCTAGTGTTTCCGCGATTCCAAAGTCTTTATGTGATATTCTTGGTTTTCATGAGATTGAAGAGTGTTCTCTTAATTTGCATCTTGCGGATTCTACTGTCAAGAAACCCATGGGAAGGATCGATGATGTTCTTATTGTTGCAAATAAGAACTATGTACCCGTGGATTTCATTGTACTTGACATAGATTGCAATCCTTCATGTCCCATTATTCTTGGTAGACCTTTCCTAAGGACTATTGGTGCTATCATCGATATGAAGGAAGGGAATATTAGATTTCAATTTGCTTTAAAGAAGGGCATGGAGAACTTTCCTAGAAAGAAAATTAGATTGCCTTATGAATCTATGATGAGGGCTACTTATGGTTTGAGCACCAAAGATGACTATACGAGATTTCATCACCTTTCGTCTAGCTAAGGGCGTTAAACAAAAGTGCTTGTTGGGAGGCAACCCAACGAATCTATCATTTTTCTTTCTGTTTTGGGTTTTCCACACTTTCATAATTATGTTATGATTGTGTTTTTTGTGTTTCTTTTTGCGTTTGTGCCAAGCAAAACCGTTATGATTAGTCTTGGGGATGATCGTTTGGTCATGCTGGAAAAGACAGAAACTTTCTGCTCACGAAAATAATTTTAATTTTTTTATATAAGAGCTTTTGAGTTGATTCTTTTTGCTGCTGATTTCTATGCAAATTCTTCAGACTGTAGTAATTTTTCAGAAGTTTTGAAGTACCAGAAGTATACGAAATATACAGATTGCTACAGACTGGTCTGCTGTTAACAGATTCTGTTTTTGTTGTGTTGGTTGCTTATTTTGATGAAACTATGAATAGTACCGGGGGGTATTAGCCATGGAAGATTGAAAATACAGTAACCCAAAATCAGAATAAGTAGAATTTAAGTTTGCCACAGTACCTAAGGAAGTGGTGGTTTGCTTTCTCATACTAATCTTATCACGAGTTTTTGTTTAAGTTTCATGTTGTGAAGTTTTCAAGTTTTGGGTGAAGTTCTTATGGACAAAGAGATAAAGAGTGGAAAGAGCTCAAGCTTGGGGATGCCCAAGGCACCCCAAGAGATTCAAGGATGCCGTAAAAGCCTAAGCTTGGGGATGCCCCGGGAAGGCATCCCCTCTTTCGTCTTCAATCCATCGGTAACGTTACTTGGGGCTATATTTTTATTCACCACATGTTATGTGTTTTTGCTTGGAGCGTCTTGTATCGTAGGAGTCTTTTATTTGTTTTTTGGGTCACAGTCATCCTTGCTGCACACCTACAGAGAGAGACATGCACTCACCATGATTTTGTCGAGCTTCACTTATATCCTTTGGTAGACAAGTCAGCCCACATGTGCTTCACTTATATCTTTTGAGCTAAATACTTTTGCTCTGTGTGCTTCACTTATATCTTTTAGAGCACAGTGGTGCGTGGCTTGGTAGTTGATCTATGCTTTAAAAGTAGTCTCAAAAGGGGTAGTTATCCAAAGGGATACGAAAACTTCCACCTTCATGTGCATTGAATAGTTAGAGAAGTTTGATTCATCTCAATTAGTTTTGAGTTGTGGTTTTGGTAATATTGAAGTCATGCTAGTAAGGTGTTGTGGATCTAGAAATACTTGTGTTGAAGTTAGTGATTGTCGTAGCATGCACGTATGGTGAACCGCTATGTAATGAAATCTGAGCATGATTAGTCTATTGATTGTCATCCTTTGTGTGGCGGTCGGGATCACGCGATGGTTTATACCTACCAACCCTTCCCCTAGGAGTATGCGTTGAATGCTTTGTTTCGATTACTAATAAAACTTTTGCAACAAGTATATGAGTTCTTCATGACTAATGTTGAGTCGATGGTTTAGATGCACTTTCACCTTCCACCATCACTATCTTCTTAGTGTTGTGCAACTTTCGCCGGTGCACAAAACCCACCATTAGCCTCCCTCAAAACAGCCAGCATACCTACCTACTATGGCTTTTTCAAAGTCATTCCGAGATATATTGCCATGCAACTACCACCATGACATGTGCCACCACGTCTACATTGCCATTGCATGATCGTAAGATAGCTAGCATGGTGTTTCCATTAATGTCTATGCCATGCTAGATCATTGTCACGGTACACTATCGAAGGCATTCCATATAGAGTCATCTTTGCTCTAAGTTTTGAGTTGAAAGTGTGATGATCATCATTAATGGAGCATTGTCCCATGTGAGGAAATAAAAGAGGCCAAAGATGCCCACCAAAATATATATATATATATATATATATATATATATATATATATATATATATATATATATATATATAAAGGAGGCCAAAGAGCCCACCAAAAAAATATAAAAAAATGAGAGAAAAAGAGAGAAGGGACAATGCTACCACCTTTCCACACTTGTGCATGTTAAGCACCATGATCTTCATGATTGAGAGTCTCTCATTTTGTCACCACCATATAGCTAGTGGGAAATTTTCATTATATAACTTGGCTTGTATATTCCAATGATAGGCTTCCTCAAAATTGCCTTAGGTCTTCGTGAGCAAGCAAGTTGGATGCACACCCACTAGTTTTCTTTAAGAGCTTTCACATACTCTTAGCTCTAGTGCATCATTTGTATGGCAATCCCTACTCATTCACATTGATATCTATCGATGAGCATCTCCACAGCTCATTGATATGCCTAGTTAATGTGATCATCTTCTCCTTTTTTTTGTCTTGCAACCTCCACCACACTCCACACCACTTATAGTGCTAAAACCATGGCTCACGCTGATGTATTGCGTGAGAGTTGAAAAGGTTTGAGAAAGTAAAGGTGTGAAACAATTACTTGGCCAATACCGGGGTTGTGCATGATTTAAATTCGTTGTGCAATGATGATAGAGCATAGCCAAACTATATGCTTTTCTAGGGATAACTTCCTTTTGGCCTTGTTATTTTGAAAGTTCATGATTACCTTGCTAGTTTGCTTGAATTATTATTGTTTGCACGTCAATAGCAAACTATTGTTTTGAATCTAATGGATCTGAACATTCACGTCACATAAGAGGAGTTACAAAGGACATCTATGCTAGGTAGCATGAAAGCATCAAAAATTCATTCTTTATCACTTCCCTACTCGAGGACGAGCCGGAGTTAAGCTTGGGGATGTTTGATACGTCTCAAACGTATCTATAATTTTTGATAGTTTCATGTTGTTACCTTATCATTGCTAGGTTGAGCGTTATTATGAACATCGCTGTCCATATTGTCACCAGGTTCATGTTCATCACCAGATTGTGTTTCTGCATGAGACACAGAAATATCATTTGATTCTTCAGGTGTGACAGTATTTGGTGAACTAACATGCAGGTTTCTATCATCCTTCTTCTTCTCCTTGGGATGACTGGGTGCATCTGCATTAATTCTTTGAGAATCTTGATCAACTCTCTTAGGATGACCCTCAAGGTACAAAGGTTCCATAGTCATTTTGCCTCCTCTAGTAATGACTCTGATAGAGTTGTCATTTAATTCATTGAGCAAGTCATTCTGAGCTTTAAGTACTTGTTCTACCTGAGTAGTAATCATAGAGGCATGTTTACTCAGAAGCTTCAGACCGTTGACATTTCTGTCTACACAAGCACTTAAATGGCTAAGCATACGAGTACTTTGTTCCAAATGTCTGCTAACATAATCATTGAAACTCTGTTGTTTGCAACAAAGTTGTCAAATTCATCAAAGCATAGGCTAGCAGGTTTATCAAAAGGAATATCACTCTCATCAAACCTACGGAGAGAATTTACTTCTACTACCTGTATCGGGGTATCGAGACCATGGATCTCTTCGATAGGTGGTAGATTTTTGACATCTTCAGATCTAATGCCTTTCACTTGCATAGATTTCTTGGCTTCTTGCTTATCTTCGGGACTGAGGAATAGAATACCTGTTTTATTCGGAGTTAGCTTAGGAGGTGGTTCGGGAATAGTCCAAGCATTATCGTTGATCAAGATGTTATTCAGTAGAGTCTCAGCTTGTTCTACAGTTTATTCCCTAAAAACACAACCGGCACAACTATCTAGGTGGTCTTTAGAAGCATCGGTAAGTCCGTTATAGAAGATATCAAGTATCTCCCCTCGTAGTTGAGGGCAAGACTTTGGTTTTTGGATCCTTCAGCTTCTTCATAGTAATCAGCAGATATAAATCCCAAGTGACTCATAGAATATAGCAATACCTCCCCGGCAACGGTGCCAGAAAAATGCTGCTTCTGTGACAACAGACCTTCCCCTGCAACGGCACCAGAAGAATGCTGCTAGCACTCCCCGGCAGCGAAACTAGAAGAATGTTGTTGATGGCCCACCAGCGCGTGGGTTCGCGGCAGTTTTCGAGGGTAGAGTATTCGACCCAAATTTGTTGATTCGCGAGTCAGGAGGTGAGATTATACTCTCGAGTATTAGCAGCTGAATGTATCAGATTCAACCACACCTGAAAGATTAGTATCTGCAAGCAAAGTATCAACAGCAAAGTAGGATGATAATAACGGTGTGAGAAATGATCTGTTGACGGCAGACTATTCCTAACGGTCGTATCAATGGCGCGAGGAGTTGCCCGTTGACGGAAATTGTCTTTTCCTGTCAACGACGAGTGAACCAGAATTGTAGCAGGTAGCAGCAGTGTAACGAGTAACAGTAGTGGCAAGGAACAGCAGTGGTGACAGCAGTAGCAAGTAGCAACAGTAGCAAGCGACAGTAGTAACAACAGTAGCAAGTAGCAACAGTAGTAAAAACAGCAAGAACAGTAGTAACAACAGTAGCAGCATAGCAAGACAAGTAACAGCAGCAGTGGGACAAACTCGTAGGCAATGGGTCGGTGATTCGTTTAGATGATATTCATCATGCAACAGTTATAACACTGAGAGATATGTGGCTAGCTCCCGTTCGTCAATGTGATGTAGGCATGAATTCCGTGTGTAGTCATATGTGCTTAGGGAAAATAACTTGCATGACATCTATTGTCCATCCCTCCCGTGGCAGCGGGGTCCAAAAGGATACTACAGGATATTAAGGTTCTCCTTTTAATAAAGAACCGGAACAACGCATTAGCACCTGGTGAACACATGAACTCCTCAAACTATGGTCATCACCGGGACTGGTTCCGGTTATTGTCACTCCAGGGTTGCCGGATCATAACACATAGTAGGTAACTACAACTTGCAGGTTCGGATCTAAAACACACATATATTGGTGACAACATAATAATTTCAGATCTGAAATCATTGCACTCGGGCCCTAGTGACAAGCATTAAGCATGGCAAAGTAGTAGCAACATCAATCTCAGAACATAGTGGATACTAGGGATCAATCCCCGTCAAAACTAACTCGATTACATGATAGATCTCATCCTACTCATCACCGCCCAGCGAGCCTACGAATAGATTACTCACGAACGATGAAGAGCTTCATGGAATTGGAGAGGGAAGAAGGTTGATGATGACGATGGCGACGATTTCCCCTCTCCGGAGCCCAAAACGGACTCCAGATCTGTCCTCCAGATGAAGAACAGGATGTGGCGGCGCCTCCGTATCGCAAACGCGACAAAATCTTCTCTTCTGATTTTTTTCTGGGCGAAAGTGAATTTATAGAGCCGAGATTGGGGGCGGCAGAGCCACGTGGGCCCCACAAGCTTGGTTGTCGCGGCAACAGGGCTTGTGGCCCATTGGCCCATCCCCTCCGGTGGATCTTTGCGCGGGTATTTTTCATATTTTCTAGAAAAATTCTCCGTAAATTTTCAGGATGTTCCGAGAACTTTCATTTCTGCACAAAAACAACACCATGGCAATTCTGCTGGAAAACAACGTCAGTCCGGGTTAGTTCCATTCAAATCATGCAAATTAGAGTCCAAAACAAGGGCAAAAGAGTTTGGAAAAGTAGATACGATGGAGACGTATCAGTGCCCATGCTCATCCACTCCCGAACGAGCGGCGACGACTCACATATGTCGACCGTCGGCTTCTGCATGGGCGGAAAGCTGTCCGGAATGGTCCAGTCGGCCATCGCATCCTCCACCATCCCAAGAGTACCGGACGGCATAATCCATGCCGGGGCTTGGATTGATGGGGTGCGGGGAATCGGGCGTGGCGGGGGAGACATCTCCTAGATGATGTCCGCACCTATGTGCGCCCCCGCCTCCGCCTCCCTCTCTCGCTGTCGGGGACGCCATATCTTCTCAGTGAAGTTCTCCGGCTTGCAAGACGAAGTGGAGGAAGGAATGCTGATGGACGAGGCGGACTGTGTCTCCGTCCCGACGATTCGGGACGAGCTGGAAGACATCACGATGACGGATAGGGACTAGTTGTGAGGATGGGGATGAAGGGCGCGGGACGGCTCAGGCTCGGGCGTGGAAAATGTTGGAGGATGGTAGGTGTTGGAGGAAGGGTTTGAAGAATGCAGGGCTATTTGCGATGGGGTCGGGCTATCGGGTCCGACGTGGCAGACGTGTCCGAGCGCGCCCCAGCTCCCCCATATCCTCCTTATATTTAGGCTGGATATGAAGGGTGTCGGTGAGCCCAGTAGTTTGAGGGTCATTTAAGAAGCCCATTTGGATCAAAATTTCATGACAGATCAGTGATCGGACAGACAGTATAAAGCAGGGTTGGGGCGTTCTGCTATAGATGCTCTTAACACCTGAACCTACCACCATGCAATAATAATTTGCTTTCTCGGGAATTAGTGCGACCAAGTTGCAAGGCCAACGACGGTCCACCCATACATCGGAGCCTCCTACTATCTACCTCGCTCGATCAGGTGGGTTGACGGTATCCTGGAGAGGCAGGGCCGAAGCCCGACGCGGCAGCGACAACTTCTCTCCCTCCCAGCTCGCTCTCGGGAGCCAACGCGAGGTTAGGGCGTCCTGCATGCTGTAGATGCTCTTAACACCGGAACCTACCACCATGCAACAAGAATTTGCTTTCTCGGGAATTAGTGTGGCCAAGTTACAAGGCCAACGACGGTCCACCCGTACGTCAGAGCCTCCTACTAGCTACCTTGCTCGATCAGGTGGGTTGACACAGGGGCGAAGACAGGGGCGAGCAGGGGCTAGACCCCTGCCAATCGATCGCCCCCATCAACCGTTTTCTGCTGAATGTATACTGTACAACGCTAATTGTCGTTGCTAATTGCATCATTAGTCGACATAAAAGTTTATTCAGTGAACCTACTACACTGAATATAGAAGGCCAAAGCCCAATAGCCCATCAATGTAAGCGCATAGTTGTGGCTTACTATTGATTGGTTTGCCTCTCGACAACCTAGATAATGTAGTACTAGATCTGTTCGACTCACTAATCTATGTGTGTCTTCTATCGAACTGCTTAGGGTGTTTGCCGTTGCCGTTGGCCGCCGCTCATACCATGCGTCTTCATCCGTATCCTGCTATGGCATTTACCATTGCAACAACGGCAACTTGCCAAGACGACGTTGTCATCCACTGGTCTACAGTCCGATGTCCTGATATTATTAGAGGCAGTGGCGAATCTAGCAGGGGAGCTTCGATAGGCTCGAGCCCCCCCCCCCCCCCCTCCTCCAAAAATAGGAAAAGAAAAAGTACTTCTATTCTATAATTTTTTTGTCCTTATTTGGATTAAAGAATTAAGAGTTTTTGACTTTTTATACACACATATTAACTTTGTGCCTCCCCTTCATGTTGTTCCAAGATTCACCACTGATTAGAGGCAAGCAAATTAGATGATCAGAAATTCAGAATACATCTATAGGCAAAAATTCAGAATACAGCTAGAGGCCGCTACCGAGATTACCAGGATAAGAGATATTGGCAGCAAGTACCACTATGAACGAGTATATTTCTCTTATAAATTTTGATCTTAGCCTGCTTAATTAGCATTGCGTACAAAATAGAGCTTTTGACAAGTTGTGCGTTTCTGGGTCCATGAGATGAGTTATTTGATGTGCCTAATATATGCACAATGGTGGTTTTTTTGTATCTTGTAGTCCTTTCTAGACAAGAATGGGCTCAATTTGAGTCTAAACTTGTAGATATCTCGCTGGATGTTTGTAACCATCTAAATCTAAAATTTTGTTCTTCACTTGTGATTTGACCATTGTATTACTTTAAGCAAGTAAAACATGTTTTTGAACAGAATGAAGACGATTTTCTTCGACATTACATAATTGTATATATTGGTAAATTAAAAATAGTCAATTTGTTTAACACAAGTGATTGGAGAGCTCAATTGAAGTTAACAAAAAATGTAATACTCCCTCCGTCTCAGTTTATAAGTCCAGCACATGTATCTAGTTCATTAATTTGACCAATTTAACGTGAGACATTTATAACAAAAAATGCATCATGGGGAACTTTAGATGTTCTACTTTCTAATAATATAATTTTTATATTAAATAATATATTCTATATAAGTCAAATTGACGATCCTGATACACGTGCATGCCTTTTAAAGTATAACGAAGGGAGTACCCTTTTATGGTTTCAGATATGTATTTTGAAGATATTTGAAGTTTTGTCAACGACGGAATCGTGAGACTTAACATTGTCTTTTCACCCCCCTCGTCTTTCCTGCTGTAGATGCTCTTAACACCGGAACCTACCACCATGCAACAAGAATTTGCTTTCTCGGGAATTAGTGCGGCCAAGTTGCAAGGCCAACGACGGTCCATCCATACGTCGGAGCCTCCTACTAGCTACCTCGCTCGGCAGCTTCTTTCTCTCCCCCACGTCGCTCTCAGGAGCCAACGCGTCGTACGTCGTGGCATTGGTGACATGGCATTGCATGGCCGGCCGGAACGGGACGCCGCCGGCATGCGCCTTCTCGGCGTCTCCTTTTGCCCCTTGGTCGTCTCCAACGTACAGTAGCCTCGGTCTCACAAAGGTGGAGTGGAAGATCTTTCGTCGTTCTGCCTGTCGTTCTTGAACCCGACGATGCGCGGCGCGTCGGATCGATCTCTTGAACCCGTCGTTCATTGGTTCTTTGGATGGTCTTGAAGGGCGCCTGTCTGTGTGCAATGTGGCGAGGGACGTGGCGATAAGTGATCAGGAGTCCACTTGATAAATGATAATCAGGATGGATTATTGGGGTCCCTTCGTTTTCAGCACGTTTTATTAAGCTGATAATCTGTTGAGCGGATGGATCGAAAAAGTGAAGTTTGGTACGATTGTGACCGCGTGTCGACTGGTGAAAGGATAATGCTCAATGCACGTCATGGTCTGCATTTTCTCGAGAGTACGCAAAGGCAGAAAATATCAATCACAAGAGAACCTATGGGCCAAGCGAACACTGCCATAGGTAATGCCGAATACAAAAAGGTTACTCTCTCACAAAAGTTCCAAGGCACACCACCCCCGCACCCTTCCAGTCACGCATTTCGTTTAAGCCACTAGTGCAATGAGTGAACGTTGTTGCGCAAGATTGTGAAACACCCTAGCGCCGCACTACTTTTTCCAAAGGCTGTACGCGATTAAGATGACCATCGAGTCAAATCCTCTTCCAAGCTTCTTCAGCATGGGATGTCTAGATCTCGACCACCACCCTTCCAAGCAGTCCTCATCGGTCGGATGTCAAGACACGTGTGCCAAGTTTCACGGACATAGACACTTATGCCATGGCTGCAACAAAGGCCCGGTTCGGGATAGTGGGATTATTTCCCCGCTAGCAAAAAAAAAAAAGAGGAAGGGTTCCTACGAGATAATCTTAAAACATGCTCTCGTTTCGTTTTATAAATAAAGTATAAATTAAAATACATGCTTGAATGATATAAGATAACGAGGAAGTCTTCTTACAAGAGCTCTTTTATGGTACCCTTCGTTAAATATTGGCCGTCCATTAGTGAAATCTAATGATGACGATTGTTGCGTACTACTGCAATTTGACAATAGAATGGCGAGCGGTATATCTTGCACTTTTTCTCCCAGGTCCTCCAGTATACAAATCCTAAGGGCGTTTTGAAAAGTAAAAAAAATTATGTCCGACCGTCTCAACCTACGGGGACTCGACCGCCGTGGCGATGTCGGCTGGGCCCCCAAGGTGCAACACCTTGGAAGCGATGCCTCCCGGCGCACGCTGCTCGCCCGCGACCGGCGGCTGGACATGCCGGGCATTCGAAACCATGGCTGCGGGCTGCCCCGGCCTGCCCTCTGGGATCGCGCTGACTGTGGACGGTGGCGAGGAGACCCCGAGGCTTTGCGACTACTTGCGTGCAGGAGACGGGAGCAGACTAGCAGCTACTGTTGTGCTACGGCGTGCGCATGGCGGCTGTTGATGTGGCCGTGGACAGCGAACGGGCGTGAGCGTGGTTGGGTGTGTGCATGCAGGACGAGCTCCAGGGACTAGTTCATGGCGGACAGGCAGACAATGCTACGGTAGATGAAAACAACAGGAAAGAGGCACGACAGCTTAGCACGGGCCCGATGAACGCGACGTGATGGCCGGGGACGCAGTCGAGACGACGAGGGAGTGCGCTGGTGCCGGTGGTGGTCCTCGGCTGCGATGAATTAGTCGAGCTCGAGGCGTAGGTGTTGTGGTCCAGTGGTACATGGCGCCGGGGCTTGCCGTCTTGGTTTCTCATCGCTATTATCCGTCGTTGGCCATTCGACCACATTGGAAGGTTTCATGACAAAAAATCTATGTCTATTCTACCCTCAAAAAATCAATGATCGGATTTTAATATACCGCTTCCTCTCCGGTTAGCAGTATAGGGTACAGTAAAAAAAACTCTCTTACAAAGCATATTTTATGAATACCACCCTCAAAGACGCCTAAGCTCCATGACAACGTCCTCAGGAAGGTGTTGTAAAATGGATGCAAAGAGACAAATGAAGAGTCCAAATAATTCACTAGTTTCATTGCAATGTGAGAGACCCACTTATATACAAGATGAAGGGGTGTGTTGGGGAGACACCTTTTCCCCTAACAGACACCTCCTGGGAGGCATCCCTCCCATATAATTGATCACATGTATTATTTCTCAACAGAAGGGAAATGGTGTAAAGCATCGCCGCTGTCGAGTCCGACATGAAGAAGGGTCTTCACCCTGAATCAGACACGAAGAGAAGAAGCACAAAAATATCATAAAGAGGAGGGCGGCACCCGTGGCGGTGACACCAAAGCAAGGATTTTTCGCTCGGTCGCTCAATCGTGGCACCATGAGGCATCTCGAAGGCCCAATGATCATATGATTCTATTATGTTACTATTGTTGAGAGATTGTACTAGTGAAAGTATGAACCCTATCTCTTATTTCCAAGCATTGCAATATCGTTTATGCTTACTTTTGTTACTTTCTACCTTGCTATTTTTGTATTTTAAGATTATAAAAATCAATATCAACTATCCATGCTACTCTTGTATCACCATCTCTTTGCTGAACTAGTGCACATATACAATTTATCATTGTGTTGGATGTGTTGGGGACACAAGAGATTTTTTGTATTTGATTGCAAGGTTGTTTGAGAGAGACCATCTTCAACCTACACCTCCCATGGATCCTTAAACCTCGAGTAATCCACTTGAGGGAAATCTATTGATATCCTACCACTAATAGAAAACAGGTCTTTCGTTTGACCCTTTAGTCCCAGTTTGGTTTTGAACCGGGGCTAATGTGACCATTAGTCCCGGTTCGAGCGGCTGAAAGCCAAACGGCTTTTGTCCCGGTTCGTTAAGGGCCTTTAGTCCCGGGTTGAGCCACGAACCGGGACTAAAGGGGTGGTGGCAACCATTCGCCTGGTGCGAGCCCCTTTAGTCCCGGCTGGTGTCTCAAACGAAAGACATGATAAGTTTACATCCCGGATGGTCCCTTTAGCCCCTTTAGTCCTGGTTGGTGTCTCAACCGTTTGCATCCCGCGTCGTCTCGCGTGATGAAAAACATGATAAGTGGTACAGACCGCGAGGGATACAGTAACCGCGGCCATTCTGTTCGTCTCCTCTGCTCTCTCCTCTCTTCTTTCCCGTATCTTCCATCATGGATGATCCAATCACTCGCTACGGGAAGGTGCTCGCACATGGCACGACCAAACTCAATGTCATCTACAGGAACGACAGCGCCATGGTGCCGCGTTTTCTTTCCTATTTCGAGGAACTGCTTGAAGTGACGGAGGAGAAAGACAAGTTCATGGGGCTTGATCTCGAGTACACGACCAATCAAGAAGTTGTTGTCGTCATCCAACTTTGTTTCAACAGAAATGTCGTGGTATTCCAATGGGCGAGGTAAGTTTTGAGGCTTTTCTTTGATCAAAGGTTGTGAAAATTGCATATGATAGCAATATGTTCCATTTGAATCCTAAAGATCGATTTTTCTTTAGTTGTAGTGAAACAATTTTCCTTGTTGCATATTGGCAAAACCATGGGAGAACATATATATGTCATAGTTAATTTAGGATTTCTTGATCAATTCGTAGGATATGAAAATTGCATAGTATAGCGATATGTTTCATTTGAATCCTATTGGAAATATCTATTCCTCTTTAGTTGTACCGAAAGAATTTTCCTTGTTGCATATATTTATTCTTTTGATTCATATATGAAAATTGCATAGGATAGCAACATCTAGGGCTTCTTTTGATTCCTCTTTTGTTACAGTGAATTAATTTTCCTTTATAATTGCATATTATACTTATGCCAAAATATACTTGTTATGATTCTTAATTATTATACTTCTGTCGAAATATACTTGTTTTGCAGTAGTATGTAACATTTGTTTCATTTTAATTTGTTGTTGTTGCAGTAGTGACAATCACTGTCAAGTACTCGTGGACTTCCTACGTAGCGGCATACGTTTTGCTAGGGTTGATATAAGGAATGACAAGCTTAAGATGAGGCACATCTTGGGTATTGTGATACCAACTGACTGCCACATTGATATTCAAGACATATTCAGGCTTGAACTTACAAGGTCTTCGATGACTCATATGGCAGTCGTCATGATCGATGAGGAGTACGCTGATATGAAGATCAAATTCCCCTCGGATCAGCACAAAGAGTAGGAGATAGCCCCACTTAACGGTATCAACATTGAGTATGCAGCAAAATATGCGTACGTTGCATATGAGTTGTACCGTAGGATTGGAATCATGACCTATGGCCAGCGTCACCTCGTACATCAAGGACCACCACCACCATCAATTTGGGGTTATTCTGATTGAGACGAATAGTGTTCGTAACGACGAACACTTCTATTTCTAGCTATTATATATTATGTACTGCTTGGGGATCTCTAGCTTGGACGAGTATTTTTATTTATTTCCTCTTTAAATATGATGTGAGCAAGATCTGTGGAGCATTGTGATGTATGGTACCATGCCAAGTTTCAACATTTTTAGAGTTCATTTGTAGTGCTTTTTTATTTCAGGGTCATTTACCTAATAAATCATTAAATGCATGAAAAATAGCAGCTGAAGTTAGAAACTGTTGAATTTTGAGGATGTGGCTTGAAATTGTGCATATTGATTGCATAAAAAGTCTGGAGTTGAAACAAGTTAACAAAAATGAAATGCTCATGTAACATATGGGTTTTCGTCCGAAACCGTGATACTCTCGAGTAGATGACCAAGTTTGTACACGAAGTGCATTCACTTTTTGTCGTAATCCTCTCAACTTTTTAGCACATGATATGTGTGTGAAATGATAATATCATGCCAAGTTTCAACCTTTTTAGAGTTCATTTGCAGTGCTTTTTAATTTTAGGGTCATTTACCTAAAAAATCATTAAATGCATGAAAATAGCAACTGAAGTTAGAAACTGTTTAAATTTAAGGATATGGCTTGGATGGGCATTGTATCATCATTTCACTCACATGGCATGTGTTAAAAAGTTGGGAGGGATACGGCAAAAAACAGGATGCACTTCGTGTACAAACTAGACTATCTCTTCCGAAGTACACAGTTCCACACGAATACTCATCTCTTACAAAGGCATTTCATTTTTTAATCTTATTTCAACTCAAGACTTTGTGTGGCCTCAATATGCATCATTCAAAGTCACCTCATAAATTTTCAACCCTTTCTCACCTCGTTAGCTATTTTTCATGCATTAAATGATTTATTTGAGCTAAATGACCTTTAAATTGAAAAACGATACAAATGAACTCTCAAAAGGCTGAAACTTGACATTGTATCATCATTTCACCCACATGGCATGTGCTAAAAAGTTGGGAGGGTTACGGCAAAAATAGGATGCACTTCGTGTACAAAGTGAACTATCTCTTCCGAAGTATCACGATTTCGGACGAATACTTGTCTCTTACAAATGCATTTCATTTTTTAATCTTATTTGAACTCTAGATTTTTTGTGCCATCAATATGCATCATTCAAAGCCACCTCATAAATTTGTAACCCTTTCTCACCTTATTTCCTATTTTCCATGCATTAAATGATTTATTTGAGCTAAATGTCCCTTAAATTGAAAAGCGCTACAAATAAACTCTGAAAAGGCTGAAACTTAACATTGTATCATCATTTCACCCACATGGCATGTGCTAAAAAGTTGGGAGGGTTACGGTAAAAATAGGATGCACTTCGTGTACAAACTGGACTATCTCTTCCGAAGTATCAGGGTTTCGGACGAATACCTATCTCTTACAAAGGCATTTCATTTTTTAATCTTATTTTAACTTCAGACTTTTTGTGCCCTCAATATGCATCATCCAAAGCCACCTCATAAATTTTCAACCCTTTCTCACCTCATTTGCTATTTTCCATGCATTAAATGATTTACTTAAGATAAATGACCCTTAAATTGAAAAGCGCTACAAATGAACTCTCAAAAGGCTGAAACTTGGCATTGTATCATCATTTCACCCACATGGCATGTGCTAAAAAGTTGTGAGGGTTACGGCAAAAACAAGATGCACTTCGTGTACAAACTGGACTATGTCTTCCGAAGTATCAGGGTTCGGGACGAATACTCATCTCTTACAAAAGTATTTAATTTTTTTAATAACCTAAAATTACCAAATTTAATATAATGATAAAACACACTAATATTAAACATAAGAAAAAATAATGACTAAAAAATCTATTTTGAAAGTAAAGTTATTCACAAACTAGTGATTCACATAAATTTCAAAGAAAAATCAAATTTAAACTATGTAAATTTTAAAACTACTAACACTTATAAAAAAATTGTAGCTTTTTAACCTAAACAAAAAATATTCATTCAAAAACTATAAATAGTCTAAGAGTTATTTCAAATTAAAAACAGAAACTGTCCTATTTAGAAAAACAAAAACATTGAAAAAGAGAAAATTGACCGGGACTAAAGATCCCTTCCCGCACGGAATTTAGGCCGCCGAAAATAGACCTTTAGTCCCATTGGTGGCTACAACCGTGACTAAAGGTCACTTTTGGTCAGGGAAAACGGCGGGAAGCGCAGGCCTTTAGTCGCGGTTG
This sequence comes from Hordeum vulgare subsp. vulgare, assembly GCF_904849725.1. Lineage (NCBI taxonomy): Eukaryota > Viridiplantae > Streptophyta > Magnoliopsida > Poales > Poaceae > Hordeum > Hordeum vulgare. Next base: position 542,684,603 of record NC_058524.1, on the reverse strand, counting down.
GTGGCTCAAACCGGGATTAAAGGTATATTCCTATATATATTCACCACACGATCCTGCATTTTCAGCTTTCAGCTTTCCCTCGCCGCACCGTCGTTGTCTCTCCTCTCCCCGAGCTAGAGCTCGTCGCCGCCCCCGACGCCGGCCGCTCGCGCCTCCTCGCGTCGACCCTCGACGTCGCCCGCGCTCGCTCCACCCCGAGCCCTGTCCGATGCCGCTCGGGTCGCCGCGGCCTGCGCCTGCTCCTCCGGCCCTGATCGAGCTCCTTGCCTCGCCTCGCCGTCGCCCCGCAGTGAGCCCCCCTCTCCCCATCTCCTTCGCCCCTGTGCCGCCATGGCCGCCCCTCCCCGAGCCCACACACCCACACACACACACACACATGCATGAACAGCCACACACCCACACACATTTTCTTAAGTTAGATGAATTATATGTATTTTTGTATAAAATCTGAAAGTTGATGGAAAAAAGAAAGGTCGGACTGATCATACATTAGGAATATTTAAAAATCATTTTATTTTATAACACAAATTTAATACACCTGTAATATTATTTGAGAGAACTAAATAGCAGTAGATAATTTTTATATAAATGAAAGAACACAAAATTACTTTACAATTTTTAGAAGAATTTTGACATTTTTTCACTAGATGATTAGATGTATAGAAAAAAGTTAAGGAATTTTCACATTTGAGAATTTTTTACATTTTATCCCATATGTATAGAAATTAGTATATATATATATATGTATGAATACAATGTACAGAAAAATGTTGATGAATTTTGACATTTGCAAAAGTTTGTTATGTATTTGCAATTAACTAATATATGTATGGCTTGTGGGGCGAGTTCTTTTCCCCGTTTATGTTCGGCCAACACCAGTTCGATCGTTGATGACTTCCTGATTTCTGAGCATAGGTCTTTAAGTTGGGGACGCTCCTCGGTTCTTGCGAACTGTTCTTCATCTTTGATCATTGGTCTTAAAAACTGGTTCAACAAATATTCCCATCACTGATCTTGAAGATCGTCGGGGTGAATTCGAAGAGTTCGCACATCGGGTATTCGAGGAGCCCGTTTAAGCTATTGTCCTTTATTAATGCCTTGTAAGTTTTCATGCCACACCTCGGGTTTGAAATGATTCATGTGCGGTGATATTCTCTTGCATCCGAGCTCCAATGCCGAACTTCATCCGAGGTGTCCTCTTGCATCTGACCTCCAATGTCGGACTGTATTTGAGGTATCCTTCTGTGGCCAAGATCCAACACTGGTCGGCATCCCAAGTGTCATAGATTACCTTGGTCTATGAAAAATTGAAGGAATTCATACGAGCTTAAATGCTGGAATAGTATTTTATGGGGCCAGCCATTCGCATCCGGTCTATATGTGGGGCTGCTTCCGAGGTGGTGCACCACCTCGATCTCAGGCTGTTTTTTGCGAAATTTATTTTCGGTCGCCAGAAGGTATTTATTGACGATATGTAAAGCTAGTAGCCCTTAAGATGTGTGTCGGTTATATAGCCCGAGATGCACCCGAAGGATAAAAATAAAATCGCGTGTGCAGAGCCCCCGATACTCAGGTTGGGTGTGGCCGACCAACCTGAGGATTGTGATCACCTCGAAAACTGTTTTGCATTTGTTGTGTATGTTTTGACAACGCCAAGGTGTAGATCGGCAGGAAAGATGTCGAACTGTGGGTCGAAAAAGAATTTCTGGTAGGTGTAATTTATTCTCTGGCGAGCTATATAACCAGTAGCACCCGAGACATGGGCTTTGCGTGACGGTATGGACTAAAGATGGTTGATACATCATGGCAGCAAGCAGGGCAGACATTACGGGGGACTCCTTCTTGACGGTCCGTTAAGAATTACGATGTGAAGGGAAGAGGGTGTCATGGACAAAGTAAGGTGGGTGCCATCAGACAGGAACTCGGTGCTCTCGGCAACACACGCACCCTATATGCGCCAAAAAATGGTAATTCATCTAAATTTGTAAAAAATCCAAATCTTTTTTCGAATCAAACATGGTCAAGTATTGTACTCATATAAAAAGTTTGGACAAGAAATGATTTGTAGTGACTTCAGGGCAAAAAAGACAAGTTTATGACCATAATATAGCGTGTATAGTACTTGTATATAGCGTTTTTTACCGAATCATCGACCCACGATGCAGTGAGAGTCATTCTCTGACGAATCTTTTTATACGACTACAATGCTTGATGATGTTTGATACCAAAAAAGATTTGGAATTTCTTGAACTTTTTTGAATTACTATTTTTTCATATAGGGTGCGCTGGTACCCAGATTCTCCTTTGTATTTTTCAGGTATCATCTTGTTCTAAAGGAGATGGCTCCAGCATTAAGTGTCCCGCTACGATAGGAAACCAAGCGGAAAGGGGAGGGTGCATCAGCAAAAGGAGTGGGTACATCGTAGGGTCGGGTTTTGCATCGGGACTAGGGCTGGACGTTCGGTTTATATGGTTAATACGATTCAGTTTATTTGGTTCTATATAATTTCGGTTTTAAAGGAATAGAAACCGAAATAATCGTTCAAAATTAGAAACCGAACCATATTAACCATAATATATCGGTTTGGTTTGTTCGGTTAACCGAAAAACCAAAATTCATGCACTTGTTGTCAGTATAAGTGTAATGACTTGAGAGCACTAATTTGGATTATATAATATGCAAAAAGATAATCACAAGTTCTAGCAACCTTAATATCATTCTATGGTTTATTCCGTCAAGCAAACTTTAATCATAACTAAGAAGAAAAAGCACATGGAATGTGAAATGTATTATGTGCGGAGAAATGTGTGATGCCTCCATACTGTTACACTTTTAGAAAACAAGGTATTACATGGGGTACCCCACATATCGGTTTATTCGGTTTCTGGACACAAAAAACCGAACAAAAACAAAAAACTGAATAACCTTAAAATTTCCCACCGAACCAAAAATAAAACCACCAAATAAACCGACAAATCGGTTAATATGATTCGGTTCGGTTCAGTTTGTTTTTCGGTTTTCGGTTTTATAGTGCCCACCCCTAATCTGGGACTGTGTTTTGGAGATAACATCATGAATAATCCGTACGGCCGCATTTCTTTCTCACATGTGCGCTAGATTTAAGGAACCCATACTGTCTATACGATTGAATTTTGAAGAGCATACTGGACGCCCGTTTGATGTCCGAACACTTTCGGACGTATGAAGGAAAATATAAGCTTTAATTTTGAAGATGACTTTAATTATTTCTCTTTATTTATTTACATGTATTGTTGTCCGTAGCAATCTGTAACAATGCATGGGCTTTCTATTAGTATATGTATATGCATAGCCTTGCGTAAGACTTGTAGCGAGATATTGTAATTGACAAAAACAACAAAGAGATAATCACGAGACACGACACGTGCCTCTGACTAATTTCAAGTTGATGCGTTTGTGTGCGTACGTTTGCCTAGTTTAATGTGATCGATTCTATGGGTGAAAAGCCAACAGTTGAGGTATTGAAAAAACGTGATTCTAGTAATGCTAAAAAGTAAATGAACTGTGAAACAAGAATTTCTCTTCACTTTTCTCCCCGGTTTTGGTCTAATTTTTATGGTGTAGTCTATCATATCATAACTTATCTCATGCATGGTACTAATAATATGATACTCCCATTACAACCAGGCTTAGTTTCAAATACCCCTTTTAGTTCTTAAAAGTCTCTCCTGTTTATTTCACATGAGTCCCTACACCAAGTCCGTGAAAAGAAACACCCCCTTGAGTGCACACCCATCAGCAGCCGCGAAACGCGATTACAACCACCTTGCGAAGATCTCCGCAACCTAGGCGCCGCAACCATGGTGCGCGCGCAACACTTCCATGCCGATCGATCGATCACAAACAGCATCGACGAACGATTGGGTGATCACAGCTCTGATCACCGCCAGCCAGTACAATCATCATTCACGCGATCACTGGTCGAAACGCGCTGTCTGACGGTGCGGCGAAGAACGCGCGCGGCACGCCCCGTGATCACCAATCAGATCACCACCGCCAATCAGTCCAATCATTCAGTCATGTGATCCTCCAGCTACCAGCCCCATTCTTTTAATCCACCTGAGGATCTGGTAGTATCTAGCCCGCGCTTCGGTGGCCGGCGCTGAGCGGAGAAGCGGAAAGCGACCTGTTGAGCCATAAGAAGAAAGCGAGGTTGTCGATCTGATGCGAGGTTGTCGACGTGCGTGCCGTCGCCGAGCGCCGTTGGTTGGTCCCATGTAGAGTAGTACGCACAATGTCCTCTTCTACCACCAGTCGTCATCTTTGGCTGCTGAAGTGCTGATGCGATACGAGAGGCAGACGATTCTTTGATCCCGGAAGGGCCAGAGGAAGGAATCGGCAGCAACTCAAATCAAATATACATAAAAAAAAAGTAGGGAATCGGCAAGCTAGCTCTTGTCATTTCCTACCGATCTTTCGGATGATGAGAGGAAAGCCCACCCAGCTCAACTCAACATCAGGTGTTTGTTGTTTATTACTGCTATGACTATATATCCCTCTTGTGTATGACCTATCACGCTTGACTAGGAAGTCTGGGCGACAAGGCTTATATCATAGAATAATCAGATAAATTAAACAACTTGGCATCAGTTTTTTCTTTTCTCTGGGTCAGGGGTTGTCAAACCCTGAAGGAGGAACGGCTATGTTCTTTCAAGGGGAAGAGTGTCGTGGCTCAAAAGTCGCAAAGGACTGAAACTTTCGGCGATATAACTAGAATAGTGTAATTGGATTATGGCCTGCGAAAGTTTCTGAATCCAGTACACTAGAGCATTATTGGGAGGCGAAAAACTACGGTCAGCTACAAAAACAGGTCAACGCCGTCTCCTTATCCTTTTGAGTACTCAGAAGATACCACTTATATATAATACAGCTCTTGGGAGGCAAAGTGGCAGACAAATATGAACATCTGAAATCTTCTGCCTCTTTACGACTTTACCTTTCCACAGTTTCTTTTCTTGGCGAGAGCAAACAATGAGCAATCCTTACGTTTTTTGTTTTTGTGTAAATTTTCTACTTCTTTTGGAAGGAGCTAGCCATCCAGAGCCCACTCAGCGTTGCCAGTCCACACGAAATAGGCCCACGTTTGAATAGCCCATAACTACAGAGTTCTTTCGAAGAGCCCATAACTGCAGGGTGCTCTTGTTTAGTTTAGTACCACATCGACGACACAGGAAGATTAGAGCACCAGAGCTCGCTATATTATGATGGCTAGGTGCTTCGTTGTTAGATACTTACCTAGACAGGGCCAACGGCTGATCAAAAAGGCTCGTGGCCTAGATTAATGGCTCACATTGCACTTGGTGAGTTTGTTGGTCTACCATCTCCCCAAGTGGGAGAGCGGACGTCATAATTTGTGGTAGAGGGGTATGCATTCGCGCGATCCCTATAGAAGAAAAAACAAAAGAAATAGCAATTCAATTTTAATTTGGCATGATAAAATATTCTTTGGATATTTTTTTCATTCACTTGTGGATTTCTTATTTGATCATTTGTAAGTTCCAGTTTTTGTGATAATTTTTTTGGACATATCATTCCTTCACTTGATTTGGCCAAAGAAAGAAAAGTAGGTTTTATGCCAGTACTCGTATAAGACCTTTTAAAGATTTCACTATAGTTAGATGTATATAGATATATATTTAGAATGTAAATTCATTTATTTTGCTTCATATGTTGTTTATAATAAAATCTCTAAAAGGTCTTATATTAGTAACGGAAGGAGTATGATAGAAATGTGCAACTTTCAGTTTTTGTCACCTCATGCAGAATCAGAATGCGACCAGGGCAGGACACTTTGTTTTTTGAATCTCTTCAGGTTAATGGTTCTGTATCCAGCGTGAGTTGTGACGTGTGTTGTAGCTTACTGGGGTTGTTGATCTAGTAGCACATGTTTCTTTGATCCTTTTCTGTGCCTGATATTTGACAGGACGCTTCTTTGATTCTTGAAGGGGCAGAGATTATCACTCACATTGTCATTAATTACCTGTCAAATCTAAATCTTATCGTACTTATCTATGGCCTATGGAGAGCTTGTGTCCAGGCAACATTTTTTTCTATCACCGGAGTGTGGAAGATGACTCTCTTTTCTAAAGTGGGAAGGGCCAAAAACATTCTGAAGAAGTAGGAGATCAAACTTTCTTGTCAGTGATCGAAAGCACGTGTCGGAATTCTGTAAAACCAATTGATTATAGCATTACCGGACAAGAAAACAGAACATGTCCGATGCTCAACATTGGTCGAAACCATTTTCTGGCCCCTTGCAGAATCAGATATGCCATACATTTACTCTGCAGAGGCAAATAAGAAAGTGGCTCAATCTGATGAACAGTCGTTAGTACCTCTTTTTTGTGTGAAAAGGAGAAATACCTCCAGCCTCTGCATCAAAAAGATGCATGCGACCCTTTATTAATAAAAGCATTGTTAGTACCTCTTGGCGAAACGAAAGACGTAATGCCCAATAATTAAACATGAAAGTTCGTGTAAATAAAAATTATACTGGCAGCACCTCATGATTTTAACTGTTTCACAGACACAATCTACTCGCCTGACCAAAACAAATGTATGATGTATCTCCTCGTTGTTTTCTTTTCTTTTGCGAGGAATCTCCTTGTTAGGTTGGAGTAGTAAGAAGTCAACCAGAGAGCATCAGAGATTAACTGCAACTACAGGGGTTCGCTGGAAATTCAGTTAGAAAATCGGTCACAACTCTGCTGCTATCATGTCACTTTCAGCTTCTGGTTCTTTGATTCCGGAAAGGGCATGACATGAATGATGATGGTAATGAGTCACACGTTATCAGTCATATCCTTCCTCGTGTCATGTGTCTGATTGATGCCTGGCATGAGAGCCCAGGTCACCTCAGCATCAGGTGTTTGTTTATCTCTCTCAAGCTCTATTATCAACCTTGACTAGGAAGTTTGGATCCAGATGGCTTATCATCAGATCAGACAAATTAAAGAACTTGACATCACTTGTTCTTTCTTTTCAGTGAAGATGGAGGCTGGGGGTGCCAACCATGAAGGAATGACTATGTTCTTTGAAGGTAAATAATACAACATGTGAAAGTTTCTAAATCCAACAGACTACAACATTATTATTGGGGAGGGGAAAACCTAATAAGGTCAAATGGCATTGTTAGTTTCTGGACCGTTTGTGGGGTATAGTATACTATAGCTATTGGGGGCAGCGGCAAACAAAGAGAGCCGCATATGAACACTTTTTTGTTAATGAAAATATATAAACACTTCCGCTTTTTTTTAAGCGAATAAACACTTTCGTTTTTTTTAGCAACAACACTTTCGCTTTGTGGGCTATATACACTATTCAGCTACTGGCCACCATCAGGAGCCCACTCCCAAAGTCCCAAGTTACAAGTCCACCAGAAATAGGCCCATGCCTGAACACCCCCGTAGCGGCTGCAGGCTGCAGCGCAGCCCTCATGTCTGGTTTAGTACCACATCGACACATGTGAAGATTAGCGCAGGAGAGCTGGCTATATTATGATGCCTAGGTGCTTCATTACAACATACTTACCTGGACGGGGTCAACGAGAGATCAAGAAGCCTCGTGGCCTAGATCAATGGCTCACATCGCACTTGGTGAGTGCGTTGGTCTACCATCTCCCCAAGTGGGAGAGTGGACGTCATAATTTGTGATAGAGGGGGTACGCGTTCGCGCGGCCCCTGCCAATTAAATGAATAATTTTGATTATCTTATATTTTTGTGATGATGATGCGCAAGCTTTGTAATTTACCTGTGGCGTTGTTCACTGTCTGACATGCGGTGCAGAAGCGGCGTTTGCCTAAATCGGGATGAAACTTGCCAGTTTAATCACTCTGTGTTCAGAGGAGCCAACAAGAAACAGAAAGTGAGCTGCAACGTGTTGTCAGTGACCATGGTTCTTGATCCAGACAGACAGTACTTATATTTCTTTTTTCTTTCTTATGCTGATATTTGATGGTAGGGTGCTTCTTTGATTCTGGAAGGGGCAGAGATTAACGATGAGTCACACACATTGTCGTCAAAGTAAAGTCGACAGAGATAAAGCTATGTCATTTCTGTTGTTGTTTCTGTTGACGAGACATGGCAGCTAGCTTTATCGCACTTATTAGATGGTAGTTTGTGTCCTGGCAACAATTGTTTTTATCACCAGACGTTTCAAGGAATGGCTCTCTTTTTTGAAGTGGGATGGTCCAAAAACATTCTGAAGAAGCTGGGGCTGAAACTTTCGTGTCAATGATTGGGATAGTGTAATCGAAATCAGGTTTAGAAACTTTCTAAAATCAATTGATTAGAGCATCATTGGGAAAGGAAATAGAGCATGTCCAGTGCCAAACACGGGTCAAAGCCAATCTCTGGCCCCTTTCGTAGCCAGATTCAGATACCCGGAGCCGTAAGGGGTAATGGCTCAATCTGATGAACAGTCATTAGCGCCTCTTGGCGATAGGGGAAAAGGGAAATGGCGAATATTTAAACCCAAAGTTGGTTTTGATAACACGAGTACTCATGAGGGCCTGTTTGGGACTGCTCTGCTCCTTAAAATTCAGCTCTGCTTCAGAAAAGACAAGCTAAATGGGGTAGCTCCATGATATGCCGTTCCGCAAAAAAACTAGAATCTGGGATAGAACTTCAAAGTTTTTATGAAGCTCCTGAGAGGGTGCTCAAAAAAACTCTAGAAGCTAGAGTTCGGGGGAAATTACCCACCACTGCCACCAGTAAGTGGATACCCCTTCGTTTATTTCTCCTCAACCAATCAAATAGATTGTTTCCATCAGATTTTCTATTTTTGAAGCTGGAGTTAGATGGAAGCCAAACATTCTCTTAATAGTGCTATAGCTTATGTATGAAACTACTTCAAAGTGAATTTGACGAAGTGAAGCTGATTTTGATGAATTGGATCAGTCCCAAACAGGCCCTAAAAATAGGTGTTCTGGCTATATCCCATTATTCCATTACTGTACGGTTTCAGAGAATTCACTCTACTGTCGGCAAAAAGGAATAACAAGAATTGGAAGTGGTAAGCGCTAAGGCCCTGTTTGTTTAAAAAGTCTTAAGACTTTTTTTTAGTCTCAATTAAAAAGTCTCTAGTCCTTACCTGTTTGGTTCTAGGGACTAAACATGGACTAGAGGTTATAAAATGACATGCTAAAAGACCATGTTACCCCTATTAATGGACTAGAGGTTATTAAATGACATGCTAAAAGCAGAGGCACTGTTGGAAAAAGTCCCCAAAAGTTCCAAAAAGACTCTTCCTTAGGGACTTCTTTCTTTAGTCCCAAATACCCACTTTTAATCCCTAAAAGTCCCTCATGTTTGGTTTAGATGGGACTAAAAGGGATTTTTTTTAGTTCCTACATCAAAAAATCTCTGTAAACAAACACCCCCTAAAGATCTTCATGACACACGAGGTCACCAAATATCTGACACCATGTGCATCGAAGGTTGGCTACGACTATGTAGAAACAAAGGCTTTCATGCCGCTTTCCGACAAAAGTTCAGGGTCAATCTCGACAACAACAACAACAAAAAAAATTAGCTATTCATTTATGAGCTTTTGATTTTATTATGTTAATTTTCTTGGCCATTTCATCCATTTGTAATATGTTTTACGGTGGAGCAGAAGCATTTGGCTAGTCAGTACTCAGTACTAGGAAGGAAATGTGCAACTTTCAGTTTTCGTCACCTTACATGCAGAATCAGAAAGCGAAAGCCACCAGGGCAGGATACTTTGTTGTCTGGATCTCTACAGGTTAATGGTTTTGTATCGGGCATGAGTTGTGACATGTTGTCTATTACCGGGTTTGTTGATCTAATACTAGCACATGTTTCTTTCATCCTTTTCTGTGCTGATATTTGACAGGACGCTTCTTTGAATCTTGAAGGGGCACATTGTCATAAAGTAAAGCGGGTTAGCCGGGGAAAGCTAATGCTTATCGTACTTATCTATGGAGAGCTTAGGTCCAGGCAACATTTGTTTTAAAAGGGGAGGGGGGTTGGTTTGCCAAAACCATTCTGAAGAAACATGGGATGGATGAAACTTGTCAATGATTGGAATTGGGTAACCGGAAATAGGTGTCGAAATTTACGGAACATGTCCAACGCCAAACACTAGTCAAAACCATTTTCTGGCCCCTTGCGGATTCACGTAACCCATACATTTTGCTGCTGCTATGCCTATACCACTTGTTCTTTGATTCCGGAAGGGACGGGAAGGAATCCATGAATGATGATGGCGATGAGTCACACACTGCAGACGAGTAAGGAACCGGCTAGCGGGAGCATGCTATTGTCAGTCATATCCTTCTTCATGTCATGCTTCGGCTACCAGGCCAGCCATCAGCAGCCCAGTCCTAAGTTACAAGTCCACCAGAAATAGGCCCATGCGTAAACACGTTGGGCCCGTAGCTGCAGGCAGCAGCGCAGCGCTAAGGTTTTGTTTAGTACCACATCGATGACACATGAAGATTAGAGCATGAGAGCTGGCTATATTACGATGACTGGGTGCTTCGTTGCAACATACTTACCTGAACGGGGTCAACAGGCGATCAAGAAGGCTCGTGGCCTAGATCAATGGCTCACATTGCACTTGGTAAGCATGTTGGTCTACCATCTTCCCAAGTGGAAGAGTGGACGTCGTAATTTGTGGTAGAGGGGGTACGCGTTCGCGCGGCCCCTGCCTGAACAATAACAATTTTTTTCATCATTTTGTGCTGAAGCATTTTGCGAAGTCTCAAGGGTGGATATGTGCAACTTTAGGTTTTCGTCATAGTTGAAAAAAAGATACCATGTTGTGGCTCCTTTGATTTCTGAAAGGGCAGAGATTGACACACTTATTAGCCGGCAACAGTTGTTTTTATCGCCGGAAGTGCCAAGGGATGGCTCCCTTTTTAAATGGGAAAGGGCCAAGAACATTAGTATAAAGAAATAGGGGATGCAACTTTCTTGTATAGTGTAATCGAAAAAGGCGTTGAAAATTGGTATAACCTGTGGAAAACAAAGGAGAGAACGCTTGCCCTTGGCAGCGGCGGTTCCGTGTTAATATAGGCAATATCCCATCTAGGGTTACAATGAGATTACATATGGTTAGGAGTTGGATTGACATACAAGTCATATCACAACAACCTAAAGAGATAAATGAGTTAAACCGGTTTATCTACACCGAATACATTACAATGTTTAACACTCCCCCTCAATCACAACTATCTAAGTTGAGGTTGCTTCTGAATGCTTCTAGCTGCCGAAGGGTAAGGGGTTTTGTAAACCCATCTGCCACTTGATCACGAGTTGGTACAAATCTGATGTTCAACAGTTTATCTGCAACTCTCTCACGAATAAAATGATAATCAATCTCAATATGCTTTGTTCTAGCATGAAAAACAGGATTGGCAGACAGATATGTTGCACCAAGGTTATCACACCATAATGAGGCTGCCTTTGGGTGTCGAACACCCAACTCTGTCAACAAGTTCTGAACCCAAATGATTTCAGCAGTTGCATTTGCCAAAGCTTTATACTCAGCTTCATTACTGGACCTAGATATTGTGGGTTGTTTACGAGCACTCCATGAAACTAGGTTACCTCCAAGAAACACAGCAAAGCCGCCAGTGGATCTCCTATCATCAGGACATCCTGCCCAATCTGCATCTGAAAAGGCACTAACAAGCATAGAATCTGCTTTGCTAATTTTAAGTCCATGATCCTTTGTTCCTTGAAGGTACCTAAGAACCCTTTTTACTGTTGTCCAATGTACACTAGTGGGAGCATGTAAAAACTGACATACTTTATTTACTGAGTATGAAATATCAGGCATGGTTAATGTCAGATATTGTAATGCTCCTACAATACTCCTGTATTGACTAGAATCTTATGTTCCTAGTATGTTCCCATCATGAAGGGATAACTTCTTAGAAGTGGATAAGGGTGTACTGGAAGGTTTACACCCCTTCATCCCTATTCGTTGGAGTATTTCCTGTACATACTTTCCTTGTGACAGAAGAATTCCAGTGTGTACACGTTTTACCTCAATGCCCAAAAAGAAGTGTAAGTCTCCAAGATCCTTAAGTGCAAAATCCTTGCCTAGATCCTTGAGCAAGGCCTCCGCTGCTTGAGAGGAGGAACTGGTAACTACTATATCATTAACATAAATGAGCATAAAGATAGTGACTCCATGCTTATGATAGAAAAACAGCGAGGTATCTCCCTTGGAAGGTACAAAACCCAGAGTTTGTAGCTTTGCAGACAGCCTAGAGTACCAAGCCCTAGGTGCCTGTTTCAAACCATATATTGCTTTGTCAAGTTTGCACACATGATAAGGTGAGTTAAGATTCTCATACCCAGGAGGTTGTCTCAGGAACACTTCCTCTTCCAGAACGCCATGCAGAAACGCATTCTTCACATCTAGTTGTCTCATGCACCAATTGCGAGATACTGCAATAGAAAGAATCAACCTAATCGTAGCAGCCTTGACCACAGGACTAAACGTGTCCTCATAGTCAATTCCATACCTCTGTTTAAACCCCTTTGCCACCAGGCGTGCTTTGTACCTATCAATACTGCCATCAGACTTTCTTTTTACCTTGCACACCCATTTACAATCAATGATATTTCTGCCCTTAGTCGGAGGAACCAAGTGCCAAATCCTGTTGCTCATAAGAGCAGAATACTCCTCGTCCATCGCCTCCTTCCATCGTGGTGCACCAACTGCTTCTGCTAAAGTTTGAGGTTCACCTGTGGAACAAAAAGATCCCCAGCGAATACAACCGTCGCGGTATACCTTGGGTTTGACAACTCCCCCTTGGGATCTGGTGTGTGCACGGGCAGGTGGCGGTGGAGCAGGGCGTGAAATTTGTTGTTGGATGCGATTTGATGACGAGGAGACAGCAGATCCGGAGGCCGCAGAGGATCCGGAGGCAAACTCCTGTGCAGATTCGGCGGGCTGGACGTGATCGCCATGCAGATCTGCATTGGAGTCAGCGTCTCATGCGGTCGGCTCCCCGACCGGTGTCGCGGGGTACGGTGCAGGCGCAGCACCTGGCGCACCAAAGTCCGAGGCGGGGGACCCAGCCGACACGTCATCGGGCGAGGCGCGCGCCAGCGGTGGTTGGCCAGTGTCACGTGGCGGGGACCCACCTGCCCCCGCACCTGGAGGACTGATCCCGCGCCTGACCAGCCGGGGCCCGCCTGTCCCCGCGTGTGGGAAGAAACCGTCCGGCGAGCCGCGCCCGACCGGTGGTGCAGGACCTGGCGCTGCAGTTCCCGAGGTGGATCTCCCTGACGCGCCCGATCCCGAGGCAGTTCCCGCCGGATCTCCTGTGGATAATTCTGCAGCATTGTGTGACATAAAATCATGGGGGTTTGCACTGTTTTCGGCAGTATTTTCCTGTGAACTTGCAGCATCAAAGTTGTTAGTAGCAGAGGTATGAGACACTGGCATATATCAACAGTAATATCCCCTTCCCCAAACGGTAGATGCATGGCAGGGAGAAGATGAGACGGTAGTAAAAACAAGTTCCTTGCGAAGCTGTGCACCGACATTTGGGTGAAGTTGTGCAAAAGGAAAAACGTGCTCATCAAACACCACATCTCGTGAAACATAGACTCGGCCAGAGGCTATGTCAAGACATTTGTACCCTTTGTGCATTGTGCTATATCCGAGAAAAGCGCATTGCTTAGACCTAAACTCAAGTTTATGTTTGTTGAAGGGACGAAGGTTTGTCCATACGGCACAACCAAAGATGCGAAGGAAATTGTAGTTTGGTTTAATGCCATAGAGACGTTCAAGTGGTGTTTGGTGGTTGATAACTCTACTAGGAACACGGTTTATGAGGTAAACGGTAGTAGAGAAAGCTTCATCCCAAAATTTTAAGGGCATAAAGGCGTGTGCAAGAAGGGAGAGCCCAACTTCCACGATGTGGCGATGTTTTCGTTCAGCTGATCCATTCTGCTAGTGAGCATGGGGACATGAGACATGGTGAGAAATTCCAATGCGCTCAAAGAAGGTGTTTAGATGTTGATATTCTCCTCCCCAATCTGTTTGCATAGCAAGGATCTTACGATCAAATTGGCGCTCAACAAGTTGTTGAAACAGGTGGAATTTTTCAAACACATCAGATTTGTTTTTGAGTAAATAAATCCAGCTGAATTTACTGAAATCATCTATAAAGCTCACATAATACTTTTGTCTGCCTACAGAGACGAGTCCAGGACCCCACACATCTGAGAAAACAAGCTCTAAGGGAACTTTTTACACACTACTGGAACGGGTATAGGGAAGTTGGTGGCTCTTGGCCTTTTGACATGAATCACAAACTAGCAAGTGATCCTTTTTATTGGAGACAGGAAGACTAAAATCACAAAGAACTTTCTGAACTATTGGCAAGGCATGATGCCCTAAACGTTTATGCCACCGTGAAGTAGATGGGATGACCGCACCAAGAGCTTGTGGATGAGGAACTTCTTCACGGCCAGAGACTGGGAACAAGCCACCCTTACTCTTGCTTTGTAGAATGGTTCTCCGAGTGTCCCGATCCTTAACAAAAACAATTTCAGGGTAAACTTCAAGAAAGGCATAGTTATCAACCATGAGACGAGATGCAGAGAGGAGACTTTTATCAGCTTGTGGAGAGTGGAGGATGTTGTTGAGAGCTAAGGAACCATGGGGGGTTGATAAAACTGAATGACCAATATGTGCAATGCTCATACCTTGACCACTAGCTGTGTGGATTTGTTCTGTGCCGGTGTAGCGATCATGCACCGCAAGCTTCTCGAGTTCCCCCGTGACATGGTCGGTGGCGCCAGTATCAAGATACCAGTTGGTATCTACTCCATAGGAGTAAGCAGCATTGGCGGATCGGTTAACACCACCTCCACCATTGCCACCACCTCGACCTCCACTGCCTGCAGGATTACAGACGTTGTTGTTGTAGTTGGGATCATAGCGCTTCTTGCAGCGCCACGCCCCATGACCACCTTCTTTGCAGATCTGACAGTTCTCGAATTTTCGATCACTGCCACGATCACCGCCGCGATCACCACCCTGGCGAGCATTGTTGGTGTTGCCGCCAGAGTTGTCGTAGCCGCCACGCCCTCCCGTGTGATTGTTGTTGTAGCCACCACGGGAGGTGTTGCCGTTTCCTCATCCACGCCCCCACCCCCGAGAGGCGAGGTTATCCGAGTAGGCGTTGGTTTGCGTCGAGATCTGAGCTTCAGCAGCAAGAAGGAGGGAGAAAAGCTCCCTAAGGCCGATGGGTTGGTCGGTGATGGTGCGCGTGGAGATGGGTGAGACGAAACCGTTGTACTCCGGTTCATGCATCAGCCCCTGGATGATGTGGGAGACGATGTCATCTTCATCCAGAGGCTTTCCAGCCGCCGCCAGCTCATTGGCTAGTCCTTTCATCTTGGTGTAGTAGGATGCCGCAGAGGAGTCACCCTTCATGGTGCTTGCGATCATTGATCGCAGCTGGATGATGCGCGCCCGTGACTGCGAAGAGAAACTTTGGAGGATCTCCTTCCAGGCTGCCGCAGCAGTTGTACAATTGCTAACCTGAAGGAGTATGTCACGGGAGAGAGATGCGAGCAGAAACGTGAGCACCTGCTGATCTTGAGTTACCCAAACCACGTGTTCAGGATTTGGCGTCGCGATGAGCTCCTTCTTCCCGGAGACCTCCTTCTCCGAGACGAGCTCAGCAGCGGGTTCCTTGATGGAGCCATCGAGGTAGCCCATCATGCCTGTAGCCCTAACATGGGGCGGGACTTGCGCCCTCCAGACCAGGAAATTTTCCCTGGTTAGCTTCTCGGCAATGGTGTGTCCGAGGGATGCGATGGAGGGGGTGGCCATGACAACGACAGAGGAGGAAGACATGACTTCTAGATGCGGTGGAAGAGACTAGCTCTGTATACCATGTGGAAAACAAAGGAGAGAACGCTTGCCCTTGGCAGCGGCGGTTCCGTGTTAATATAGGCATATCCCATCTAGGGTTACAATGAGATTACATATGGTTAGGAGTTGGATTGACATACAAGTCATATCACAACAACCTAAAGAGATAAAGGAGTTAAACCGGTTTATCTACACCAAATACATTACAATGTTTAACATAACCAACTGATTAGAGCATTACTGGGAAACAAAACAGAACATGTCCAATACCAAAACAATAGTCAAAACCATTTTCTGTCCCCTTTGGTATTCAGATTCAGATATCCCATTCATTTACTTTGCGAAGGCAAATAGGCAAGTGGCACAATATGATAAAAGTCATCAGCACCTCCTGGTGCTACGAAATGTCGAATAATTGACCTGAAAAATTCGTTTGAGTAACCATTTTCCTGACAACATGTTATGAGTAAGTTCACACATGACAGCATATCCATCGGCGCCGCCGTTGATTGTTCGACGGACGGCGTCATGCAGTTTCTTTTTTGTTGGTCTTGCGTGCCGAGAGGAGAGAGGACAAGCTGCTTTGATTCCCGGAGGGGCATGACATGAATGACGATGGTGATGAGTTGCCAACGAGAAAAGAATCGGCAAGCGGCAGCTATTGTCATATCTCATATGCTACCTCATGTGTTTGATTGATGCCTCACATGAAAGCCAATTCACCTCAACATCATGTGTTTGTGTATCACTATCTCTCTCTCTTTAATTCATCTATCACGCCTGACTAGAAGGAAGGGAGCCTGGATCGACATGTCGTATCATCAGATTATCAGATAGATTAAAGTGCTTGACAATTGACATCACTTGTTTCCTGTTCTCTCACTCTCGGTGAGGGTGCCAACTGTGAACGAACACTAGTTAAACTCGTTTCCGGGCCCATTTTTGGAGTCAAAATGAAAAAGGTGAACAATTAAACCTCAAGAACAGGTTTATAGAACTTTTGGAAGATTTGGGTCCATGGAAATCCTCCATGTCTAGATTGTTTAAGTTGGCGGATTAAATCCACTAGGAATATTTATGAAGGACTCGTTTGCACTACATCTCAATGCAGAAATCCAATTAGGGTCTTCGGAGTGTTGTAAAAAATGTTTTTTCTTGCAAACAAATTAGATGTGTTCGTTGTCACACCTAAATACTGCCTACAAATTTTAGCGGCAAAGCTTAAGCATTTTGACCTGTGCGAAAAAAATAAGTTGAACTTCTAATGTTACACTTAATTTTGTTTTTTTCACCAGGGGAGCATTGCTACCCCTTTTTGAATGAAAATTTCAAGCATGCTCGTACATGAACATCTACAATAAAGTCATTTAAAAAAATTAGTTACTCTTTGTTTTGAATTTACTGTTTATCCAGGAGCATTTGCCCCCCAAAGCCGAAACGCCCATCTCATCACAATGGAAAAAGTTCTATTTACTCAAAGGTCTTGGATTTTTTTTCTCAATCAAAGAAACTTCGGTACAAATTCAATCTTGTAGGATTCAAGTGTTCATTGGAATCCTTTTTTTTCTATTTCTATGTTTACAAAATCTTAAATTTTAAAAAAGCCATGGTAGTCAACAATGCACAACATTCTAATATATATTTTTCTTATTTATATTTATTAGAAATCATGTGAATCAAACAGGTGCCGAAAGTTCTCCACAACATTTTTTTACACTTAGACAACATAAACTTCTTAATATGCTCATGCTTAGCAATACATAACTACTAGATCTGATGAAAACCGTTATTTTGAGGGTTGGATGAATACTACTCGGCTACCGGGCCAGCCATAGGGGACGACCACACCTATGGTCCACCCAAAATAGGTCCATGCCTGAACACCCCATAACTTCAGGCCCTCAGGTTATTTTAGTACCACATCGACACCATAGTGAGATTAGAGTAGAAGAGCAGGCTATATAATGATGGCTAGGTGCTTCATTGCAAGATACTTACCTGGACGGGGTCAACGGGTGATCAAAAAGGCTCGTGGCCTAGATCAATGGCTCACATTGCACAGAGTGAGTGTGTTGGTCTACCATCTCCTTAAATAGGAGAGTGGACGTCATAATTTCTGTTAGAGGGGTATGCGTCCGCGCGACCCCTGCCAAATTTTCAAAAAATAAAAGTTAGGTTTTATTTGAAGAAAGATGTATTTGTAAAAGAAGTTAAGATTTGGTTTTAATTAGAAGCTGCATTTGCTTGTGACGCCAAATGTCAATTTCCAGAAGAAACAAGAAACGCACTTTTTTATAATTCTGATATTTGGCAGCAGGATGCTTCTTTGGTTCCGGAAGGGGCAGAGATTAACGATGAGTCACACACATTGCCATCAAAGTGAAATGGGGAGTCGGCAAAGCTGAGCTAAAGCTATGTCATGTCTGTTGTTTCTGTTGACGATGCATTGGCAGCTAAGCTTATGGTACTTTCATACGAGAGCTTAGGTCCTTGCAGCACTTGATTTTATCACCGGAAGTGTCCCGGAATGGGCCAAAAGCATCCTGAAGAAGTAAGGGCTGAAACTTTCTTGTCAGTGATTGGAATAGTGTAATCAAAATCAGGCGTAGAAAAATTCTAATCTAAAACCAATTGGAGCATTATTGGGAAAGATAACAGAACATGTCCAGAGCCAGACACTGGTCAAAAGCCAATTGCTGGCCCTTCGGTAGCCAGATTCAGATATCCCATGCTTCACTCTCTGGAGGCATAAAGCAAAATGGCTCAACCTGATGAACAGCCAGTAGCGCCTCTTGGCAATACGGACAAGAGGAAATGAAGAGTAGTCAAACATGAAAGTTCGTTTTGTTGTTTCAACAACAAGAGTACTCAAAAAATGAATATTCTGACAGCATCTCGTATTCCATGATTCTATAGTTTCGCAGAATTCACTTTATTGTGGGCAAGAAAGTTCTAAAATAAAATGTTCAGAATTGCGGCGATGAGCACTAGGCGCATAGATCCTCATGACACACGAGATTGCCAAACTTCTCACACCACGTTAGGTTTCATATTTAGAAACGGAGGGAGTAAAGATGAAAAATCGCTCACAACTCTGCTACGTTCATCCAGCTAGCATGCAGCTTTCAGACAAAAGTTCAGGAACGATCCCGACACTTGGCCCCTCCTGTGTTTTCTGGCGGTTTCAGCGTCCAATTCGGAACCGCTACTTCTTCGCCTAGTCGTGGGAACCTGTCGACGTCGCAAAATTAGGTTTTGACATTTCTTTCGAGATTCAGCCATGGCCGAAAAACAGGACAGCTGCACGAAGGGGAACGAAGTCTCTGAAGTGAACTGAAGATGACCGTTGCCAACCTGCATGCCCCTATGACAGGTCATCTTTCGGTATGTGAGGTCTATCTTTCTAAGATTTGAAGCTGATGTGGAATGCCTGACTTCAGAGTGGAGAGTTACTATCCTCCTCCAGACAAACTGGGCTGGTTTATTTCGGCATGTTATCTGGAGAATGACCGAGTAGCTCTGAAGTTGAAAAGCAGAAGGCACATAGTATGGTGCTGCGGCCTTACAAAAGCAGAAGGCATATGATCTTGCCCAGCACTTTGGTCACAATCTTTTATTAAAGGCCCAAGGGGCATATATATATATTACACATGACTTGAGGTGTAAGGAAAGTAAACATAGAGTAATAGGACTCTTAGACTAATACTAATACTTTCTAACACCCCCCTCAAATGCAAAGTGTATGTAATAGCATTGCATTTGAAGAAGTGTAATACTAAAAAAAATTGATAATCCAAATCCACGTCTTGAAAGTGTCGTCGTAGCATGAAAAGTCTTCAAAACCTGTCGAGTCAAGCCAAAGGGGATAACGAAGAGATGACACATCAGAGGAAGACACCGAATCACTTGAAGATACAAGATAAGTATCAAGAGAAGATGAGTTGTCAAAGAAGATGGTACATCAAAAGAATAAAGCATTGCGTAGAAAATCATAGTCCACGACAACCGACGGCGAAAGAAGCTCGGCGGTTAAGGACGATGGACGTAGATCGACAATGCAAAAAGAGTTTAGAAAATCCTATAGAGAACAACAAGGGCAAATAGGCCACAAAAATTGTATAGAAAGGATCGGGACCGGAAAAAGGCTGAAGGACTAAGGTATGGTGGACTCGCATGGCATGAGAAAACATAAAATATCAACGGATTTGGTGAACGCAACGGAAAATATAAAGAAAACTAGAAAACACACACTAGGCTAGAGATGATGGTAGCGGAAGAGACAAAAAAAATATCATGGCGACGAAGGCCAAAACCAAGCTCCTGACTGTGAAGAGGACGGTCTCTCCGAGCTAGATGAGTCAACAACAAGACCGGCAAAACCTGTTGAAGAAAAAACTGAAGCTGCAAGCAGATGCTTAAGTCGCACAATATCCTCCTCAGTCAGAGACACTTCTGAAGGAGTCAGCGTAGAAGTGCGAGTCCCTGAAGTCTCTGAGCGTGCCTGGCGTAGATGTCGTTTCTTCAAGTAGCAATCAGGCTTGGGGTGACCATCCGTGTTGCAGTAGCCATAATGAGTACGATAGCGATCCTTACCACCACCAGAAGAAGTGGAGAGGAGTGGAGGGCTAGCGTGAAAAGTCGGTGCAGCAAACGACGTAGCAGGAGCACGAGCAGCGAGAACAGAGGGAATCTCAAGTAAACCAGCACCACGAAGGCGAGTCTCTTCAGCTCGAATCTCAGAAAGTGCCTCCATAAGAGTAATACGACCACAAGCAAACAATTGAGTGCGTCGTGGCTCGAATTCCGGACGAAGACGAGACAAGAACTCATATACGCGATGAATCTCCATGTCTGCCTGCACAGCCTGGCAACACTTGCAAGTACGACAACCAGCGGTGCGAAGAGAGTCAAGTTGACGCCAAATGGCAGAACTCTGGGCGTAGAAATAGTCAACAGTGGAGTCATCCTGTTGAAGAGCATGCTCCTGACGAACCACATATAGATATAAGGCATCATCAGAGGGCTGATAGCGCTGACAAAAACATGTCCACATGGCAAAGGCGGTAGCGAGTCCCATAAACTCAGAGGCAAACTGAGGAAAAACACTAAAAGCGAGAACAGCCGCAACACGAGCATCATCATGAGACCACTGAGTGTAAGTAGAGAGAGCATCACGGTAAAAGTGAAGAGACTCTTCATAGATCAAAACCTGTTACTCATAAGCACGAGTTGCAGACTCATCAGCAAGTTTAGCTGCATCCTTAGCGGTCTGAGGAGCATCCGCAGCAAGAGACGATGACGTAGGCGGAGTAGGAGCCATGGGAGGAACCGAACGTGGCAGACAGGAGACCTCACCAGATAGAACACCCCAGAGCCGAATGTCACACATATGAATGCGAAAGAAGCCAATAAATTCGATGTAGTTAGTACCATAAAAAATCAACAACGAGATGATGAAGACATAGTCTTTTTTACTATTCCCAAAGCAAACGAAGCCAAAGTCAACAACGAGACAGCAGCACCTCGGCTCGGGACAAGAGATAGGCAGCAGAACAGACCAGATCAGGAGAATAGCAGCAGGTAGCAGGTAACACAGAGCACCACGTAGCAGCAGCTAGAAACACCAGCAGATAGCGACTAGCACAGAGTACCACGCTGGTCTCGTTCCGTTCGGGATCGGGACGAAGCAGAGGGGCGATCTCGAGGGCAACGCCGTTTGTTCCTTCAACGGCGGGGCGACCCGATCTGGGATGAGGCCCTTCCGTGTGGGTTGGGGCAGCCCGATCTAGGCGTTTGACTGGCAGCAGGAGACGAGCAGATAACAGCACGTGACCGCACGGTAGATGCCGGGCGTTAGAAGAAGCGATCACGCGAGATTGGATCAGGAAGGATGAGTTGTGCGTGCTAAAAAAATAACCTAAGCTCTAATATCATGTTAGAAAAGCAATTTATTTTTATTAAAGGTTCAATAGACATGTATATACTACACATGACTTAAGGTGTAAGGAAAATAAACATAGACTAATAGAACTCCTAGACTAATACTAATACTTCCTAACAAGGATTACCCCGTCGACGAAAGAAAACACGCTCATGTAGTAGATGGTGCATAAACGGGGTCAGAAATCTGAGACTTTCAAATAGGCAGATAACACGGGATCGGACATGACGGGTAAACTGGTTACGATGGAACTGAATATCTGACAGAGCATCTACTCACTCCGATGAGCATATGCTAAGATCATACACAAGCCATATGAACGGACAACTAATACGTGGTTGAAGTTTTGGTTGGCTGTATAGGCTAATATAGGAAGTCACTGCGGTGAAGGCCGCTCGGAGAGAGACCTGAAGTAGCAGCTCCATCAGTGGCGCTGAAGGAAGTCGACAATCGGCCCGTACACGAGTTGTGGAGCATTGTAGCCTATCACAAAGTCAGCGTGAGCGTAGTCGGGCAGGTACAGCACCTCCATGTTGTTGCTGTCATGGGTTCTGACCAGCGTCTTCAGGAGGTGCCTGGTGTCGGGGACATCGCCGAGGAAGTCTTGGCCGCCATGGGTGAGGAACATGGGGATATGGGTCGGGATGGACGAGAGGTCGTACAGCGGGGGGCGTGGCTGGTTGTAATGCTTCATGTTTTCCAAGGCGTTGCCGTAGTCGTACCTTCTGACTCCTTCGTACCTGATCACTGGTTGCAGGCAAACCAGGAGAAGAAAGTCAGTGCGGTTCCAGAGATTTGAACAATAGAAAGCCTTTTTAAGCTTCTGATTGTGATCCTTACTCTGCGACATGTGAATAAGGTTCTTGATAGAGGTGGACTGTGTGGCATGCTGCAGGAAGGCACATACAGTTGAAGCATTGAGGCAGCAGTCCGGTCCTTCAACCATCAGGCAATTAAAGTTAGTGATAAAAGGTCAATTTTAGCTTCACATCATATCTTAGCTTAGCATAATATATTTCTTGGAATATGGAGGATTTTATGCAAAAAATGTACCCATAACAGCCGTAAACAGGTCGTAGCAGTCGACTTCAGGGTCACCGCATATTAGGAGCAGAATTTCATGTGAAACTGGCCTGATATGCAGCAGCACATTTGTAGTTGTCAATAGAGCACAACCGAACTGACACCGGTTACCCAACAATACACAACGCAACTTCAGATTTTCAATAGATGAATGGCAAGTCTTGAAGCGGCGACTCTTGGCAGCATTGATATCACAACGAGATTCATAGTTGTGTACAACGACAACCTTGTAGAAAAACTTAAGCATGTGCACCTCTACTCATAATCAATAAGTTCCCGCGAGAAGCAAAACTACAAGCAGGAGCGCATGTACTGCATTTTCTTAACATTGGAAGTTGTAGTAAAGAGACCTACCCAACAGGATTGAACTCACGATATCCTAGAAAGTGAAATGCCTGCGCAAGACAAACCAAAGAAAATAAACCATTCACCATGTAAATTATAGATGTGGTAGTTGATAATAAGAAAAAGTACGATGGACAGTTTTCTTTTACTTCTGCAAGGAGGATTTGAGTAGCAAGCCGGGTGAGTTTCGATTTTGTCTTATACAGATAAGCAATTGGGCAGAGCAACACAGCCGATCGAACTAAATGAAGTAACCTGTGCTCAGAGAAGGCTGCAATAATAATCAAGGTTCCCTAGAAATAAAGTAAGAAATGCTTCAGTATACCTCCCAAGTCCCAAATCTGAACTCATAGAAATCTTCAAAATTGATATCTCAGCTCACCAGGGAGTGACCGATATAGTGGACTTTCTGGCCTCCTGTGTGATCATAGACAAACTGAAGCACGGCAGGAAGATCATAGGCAGCAAGTTGGTCCCACGTCCAGTTCCAGTACTCCTGAAAATATTAGCCGATACTCTGTTAGTGAAAATCCAAGGAAAAATGTATTCTTGACCAGGCTTGAGATGAAAACCGGATCATCTGGAGTGAGCGAGGTATGGTTCCGGCTGGAATTAGTTCCACGGGTGTTGGCAAACCAAACATCAAACCCACCATCTGCCAAAATAAATCCAAGTGATTGTTTTGGTGTACCCAGTACCCAAGAAACGCTATCCTGTCCAATACACACATTTCATTCAGGTATGATGGAACTCAGTGGCAGAAATTTTGACAACAATATCCTTACCACCATGAGCCCGTGGAATAGCAGTACTGGTATCCTCGTCCTATTCTTAGTCGATTTAGAAACGCCATGAGGAATCCTCTTTAAGCTAAGAATATAACCATCTTCTGTTGTGACCTGTCATAGATTTATAAAAGGCCAGAATTTTACAAAAGGCCAGAATTTTCTTATGGAAACATAACATTGCAGTTTAAAACAAGGGATCCCTTAAAACAATGTCTATGAGTACATTCATAAGAGCTCTCATACCATGTGGTCTTCGCATGGATAGCCAAAAGCTGCTGCTCTTGTCTTGCACAGACCAAACGGATGGGACGAAGGTTCACAACGTGGACCAACATCATCCAGAGAACTATAGTTCCTCCATGAGTGAGCTGTGCAGGATTTAAAGACAAGCGAAAGAATCAACAAACTAATTAAAAATAAATTCCTGGCCATCAAATGATGTAGAATCATATGTTACTATGATTCTGATTGTTTCTGAGAGTGGCACAATTTCCTGCGGATGTACAAGGATAGTGTTGACACAAATTGCAGTGTCTCTTCCCAGAGAAGAGCGCTGCTTTTGTGTCGCTGGTGTATTGCCATAAATACTGGAGGAATGGTCTCCAAATAACAAACGGGTTCCCGTCTTGAACTGTAACTTAACAAAATTACTGAGAGTGTTATAGATTTATCTGTTTGCTTGTGCAAAATCAAGCTTGACAGAGACACAGACAGGCCACACAATTGCAGGAAAATAAAAACTGGATCCTTAGTCTGTGCAAAAGGGTAGATTGCACATGCATAAGCGAAGTAGCTAACTAAGTAAAAGAGAAGAACGACTGCCGTAAAACCAATCATGCCATCTTGATGATCAGAGATGAAGACCCCTATGGCTCACTTCACACGAATGGTGTGATCCCAAAGTCTGTTTGACCACTAAGAATGTTTGAGAAGAAAAGACAACCTTCTTTTGAAGTACCAGCAGCATGTATACCCAGACCGATGATTCATTTCTAAAGATGGATTCAGATACAATGGCATTCATCGGTTCACCAAGAAATATGACAGATTGACATGGCCCCAAACCGTTTCGAGAATAGAACTGCTTACCGGCAGATAGGCGCGCATGCGCCTACAGAAGCATTTGCACGAACACATGGCGCGCGTCTGCCGCGGAGACAAGGAGGATGGCCCGCTTTGGTTGCCTGGTTGCCTCCACCTCAAATGCTGCTCCCGTGCGACCATGCCTGCCGTGGGCGGGGGGGCATCCGACAGTGTGGACGCCGTCGACGGCTGGCCGGCCTTGGTCGCGGGCGCCGGGGCTAGGCGGCAAGCGGAACTGGCCTGCAATGAACGAGCCCGTAACCAAAATGAGCGGTTTTTTAGAACCTGCCCCTCAAAGAACGAGTAAATTTTACTCCCTCCGTTCCTAAATATAAATCTTTTAAGCGATTTCAATAGGTGTCTACATACGGAGCAAAATGATTGAATGTACACTCTAAAATATGTCTATATACATCCGTATATAGTCCATTAGTAAAATCTCTACAAAGACTTATATTTAGGAACGGAGGAAGTAGAACTTAGACGAAAACCGTAAAGTTTAACCAAAAGTGTAAAAAATAAGGAAAACGATTCCGCTCAACCGACTGATTCTCTAGCTCCCGTCCCCCCGCCTTGCTTGCACGACACGTGTCCCACGTGACGTGCCGCTCACATCCTGATGATTGTTTTATAACTTCTACAACATCATCAATGTCACCATTTAGAAAGCTCGGCTTGTCGCAAAGAGATTTCCGACAAGTTCAAGGAGTTGACTACGATGACATTTTCTCATCCGTAGCGATGCTAAAGTCTGTTGGAATTATGTTAGCAGTTGTAGCATTTTTTGATTATGAAATATGGCAGATGAATGTCAAAAACATTGTTTCCTTGACGGTTTTCTTCAGGAAAGGTTGTATGTGATACTACGAGAAGGTGTTGTCATTTCTAAGGATGCTAACAAGTATGCAAGCTCCAACAATCCTTCTGTGGACTGGAGCAAGCATCTCAGAGTTGGAATATATGCTTTGATGAGATGATCAAAGCTTTTGGGTTTATACAAAGTTTATGAGAAATTTGTATTTACAAGAAAGTGAGTGGGAGCACTATGGAATTTTTGAAAAGTATATGTGGTTGACATATATTGATCGGAAATGATGTAGAATTTCTAGAAAGCATATAGGGTCCTTTGAAAGAGCTTTTCAAAGGAAAACCTGGATGAAGCTACTTAAAATATTGGGCATCAAGATCTATAGAGATAGATCAGGACGCTTGATAAAATCTTCAATAAAATATACCTAGACAAGATTTTGAAGGAGTTCAAAATGGATCAGTCAAAGAAGGAGTTCTTGCCTGTATTGTAAGGTGTGAATTTGAGTAAGACTCAAAGCCTGACCACGACAGAAGAAAGATAAAGGACGAATGTCGTCCCCTATGCCTTAGCCATAGGCTCTATAGTATGCCATGTACCGCACCTGGTGTGTGCCTTGCCATGATTCTGTCAAGGGGTACAAGAGTGATACAGGAATGGATCACTCGATAGCGGTCAAAGTTATCCTTAGTAACTAGCGGACTAAGGAAATGTTTCTCGATTATGGAGGTGATAAAGAGTTCGTCGTAAAGGGTTACGTCGATACAAGCTTTGGCACCAATCTGGATGACTCTGAGTAGCAAACCGGATTCGTATAGTGAAGCAGTCATTTGTAATTGTTACAAGTGGAGTGTGGTAGCAGCATCTAGTGTATGCGATAGAGATTTGTAAAGTACACATGGATCTGAATTTTGCAGATCCGTTGACTAAAAGCATCTCTCACAAGCAAAACATGATCAAACCCCAGAACTCATAGGGTGTTAATCACATATCGATGTGAGCTAGATTATTGACTCTAGTGCAAGTGGGAAACTGTTGGAAATATGCCCTAAAGGCAATAATAAATTAGTTATTATTATATCTCCTTGTTCATGATAATCGTTTATTGTCCATGCTAGAATTGTATTGATTGGAAACTCAAATACATGTGTGGATACATAGACAACACACTATCCCTAGTAAGCCTCTAATGGACTAGCTCGTTGATCAAAGATGGTCAAGGTTTCCTGTTCATAAACATGAGTTGTCATTTGATAACGGGATCACATTATTAGGAGAATGATGTGATGGATAAGACCCAAACTATGAACATAGCATATGACCGTGTCAGTTTATCGCAATTGTTTTCTGCAGGTCAAGTATCTGTTCCTATGCCCATGAGATCGTGCAACTCTCTAACACCGGAGGAGTACCTTGTGTGTATCAAACGTTGCAACATAACTGGGTGACTATAAAGGTGCTCTACAGGTATCTCCAAGGGTGTCTGTTTAGTTGGCATGGATCAAGAGTGTGATTTGTCACTCCGTGTGACAAACACGTATCTCAGGGCCCACTCGGTAATACAACATCACAACAAGCTTGCAAGCAATGTCACTAAAGATTTACGGAACGAGTAAAGAGACTTTCTCGTAACGAGATTGAACTAGGTGTGGAGATACCGACGATCGAACTCGAGCAAGTAACATCCCGATGGACAAAGGGTACAGTATACAAGATTTACTGAATCATTGACATCGTGGTTCGACCGATAAAGATCTTCGTATAATATGTAGGAGCCAATATGGGCATCCAGGTACCGTTATTTGTTATTGACAGGAGAGTGTCTCGGTCATGTATGCATAGTTCTCGAACCCGTAGGGTCCGCACACTTAAGGTTCAGTGACAATTTAGTATTAATGAGTTATGTATGGTGGCAACCAAAAGTTGTTTGGACTCCCGGATGAGATCCCGGAAGTCATGAGGAGCTCCGGAATGGTCTAGAGGTAAAGATTTATATGGGAAGTTGGTATTCAGGTTCCGAAAAAGTTCCAGGATTTACCCATTTTGTGACGGAGGTTCCGGAAGTGTTCCGAGGGTTCACCGGGAGGGTCCACCTGCCTCGGAGGGCCCCATGGGCTGTGAGAGGTGGTGCACCAGCCCCTGGTGGGCTGGGCGCCCCTCCCGCATGAAGGCCCATGCGGCCAAAGGGCTAGGGCAACCCAAGGTGGGGCGCCACCCCTTGTCTTGGGTGGCAAGGCACCCCACCCTTGGCCGCTGCCCCTCCTCGGGGAAACCCTAGGCCGACCACCTCTCCACCCTCCCCTTATATATGAGAGGGGAGGGAGGGATGCAAAAAAAAAAACAAGTCACGGCGCAGCCTCTCCATCTCTCTCTAAATCAGCCGTTTCCTCTAGTTCGTCGTCATACTGCTTGGCGAAGCCCTGCCGGGACAGCTCCACCATCATCGCCACCACGTCATCATGCTACGGAGAACTCATCTACTTCTCCTCCCTCGCTTGCTGGAATAAGGATACAAAGACGTCATCGAGCTGTACGTGTGCTGAACGCGGAGGTGATGTCCGTCCGGCACTAGATCAGGACGGATCGTGATGGGATCGCAGGACGGACCGTGATTGGATCACAAATACGTTCGACTACATCAACCGTGTTATATACACTTCCGCTTAGCGATCTACAAGGGTATGTAGATACACTTCCCTTCTCGTAGATGTTAGTCTCCATAGATTGATCTTGGTGAGCTTAGGATTCTTTTTGTTTCCCATGCAACGTTCCCCAATAGTTTTTACCTTTTATAACTCACCAGAATATCGATGGCCTCACAGTTGTACCGTAAACTCCGCCACTTCCCGATAAAATCGTGATTATGGGTGCGTGGAATAAACCCAAGCCATAAACCATATCCCTGGAAAAGGGGGGCACAATCTCCATGACGGGACGTGCCAATAAAACGGTCTCGAGCCGCTCGTTCAAAAAAAGAATGGGGCCTGGCCAACCGCGGCTTTTCGAATTAGTAAAGATGCTGCTCATTATTAAACGGTAGGTCAAGAGATAAAAATATATATATTTGTCTATGTGTTTAAAGGAGAAGGAGTCATCGAGAGCCGAACTATCTTTGTTTAAAGGAAAAGAGAGGAACTCTCCTCGCAAGATCGAGCACCCATGACGTCATCAACAGAGGAGGATTTTAGCATTGGAGGCTAGTTCAGGGGCTACTGAGGGAGTCCGGGATTAGGGGGTCCTTGGGCCGCCTACCTATCCTTATGGGGCAGACTCTCTGGCCTACTCGACCATTGGTAGAAGTGTTGGATTTGAGATGGACTCTCCCGAAGACTTGGCGTGCAATCCAAGGAGATATAGTCATTGACATATTCCTTCTCTGTGTAACCGACTTTGTGTAAACCCTAACACCCTTAGCGTGTATATAAGCCAGGGTTCATAGCTCCTAGTACACATTAAGCTCGTTATAATTAGGGTTTAGACCACAACATCGATCTCGCAGTAGATCAACTCTGTACTCTGTACTACCTCATAAATAACAACAATAGCAAGACGTAGGGTTTTACCTCCATTAAGAGGGACCGAACCTGGGTAAAATGCTATCTTCACCATCTCTTGTTACCCATCGACCTTAGATCCATAGTTCGGACCCCCTACTCGAGATCGTTCGGTTTTGACACCGACAAACACTCCATCATATTCCCTCGGTCCTAAAATAAATATCTTTGATCTTCTTTTGTTTTGCAAGATTTTCTTGATCTATTCATCATGTCATGAAAGTACAAAGAACACAAAAATAATAAAATTTACATCAATGTCCGTACACCACCTAGCGATGACTATAAGTACCAGAGCAAGCTGAAGACGTGTCGCCGTCATCACCCCCCCTCACAGGAGTTGGGCCAAAATTGTTGTAGCAACCAGTCGGGAAGTCGTCATGCTAAGGCCTTAGAGGAACATGGCACCAGAACAACAATCATATACATAAAAAATCCAACCAGTATACACACGAATGAACACGAACAATGTTTGGATCCAAACGGATCCAGTGAAGACCAGCGCCGACCTAATCTCACAAGACCTGCCGGAGGCACACCTTCACAAGCGCTCAGATGACACTAGACGCATCACTAGAACGGGGGTATGGCATAAAAAATCTCATTTCATCTTTAGAGAGTCGCCACCACATTGTATTCATGAGTAGGACACAAACCCTAGAGAAACTCACAAAACACCAAGAAAGGTTACAAGATCCCTCCCGCCTGCAAGGTTCGAGGTCCACTGCCCCTCCATGGCCTTAGGGCCATTGGAGACGAGGTGGGCCCGGGGAGGCGGCGAAACCCTAAGTTCTTTCCTGATGAGGGACACGGCAGTTGTGTCTCGTCTCAATTAGTTCTTGTTTGTAATGTACTAAATAAAAAAAATAGAACAAAGAGAATATTGGTTTTATGAAAAAAATACAAGGCTATGTTTATGTCCAATGTATCTCTGTTTTAAAATAGTTAATGTTTTAGGTTTGTCTCAAGTAAAATTTGATCTACAACGCCAAATTTGCTTCATTATATACATTATGGAACATATTTTCATATTATATATATTTGAGTTGTAGATTTTTGTATATTATTTACATACTTGGTCAAACTTTTTGACTTAGGACAATTCCAAAGTTTCATTATTTTGGGACAAATGAAGTACCTTTTTTTCGAAAAGGAGGATAACCCCCTCTACATCGAGCAATGCACACAACCATCTTTATTATATTATTCAATAGAGTATGAAAAAATCAAATACACGAGTCAAGCCAAAGCCACCTTCCTGGCAATCTATGAAGCTATACCTACTAGGTTGATGAACTGCCCTGACCACGAATAAACACACAACATCTAATCCGGTGGCTTCACTAATTAAGCCGCCCACCTACGAGATGAGATCCCCGACCGGTCTAGCAGATCCTTAGCGCGCACCACAAGCGCACGCTCCAGAATCTGGCACCCCCATCTTCCATCGTTCCAACTTTAGGAGAGATCCACGCATTGACCTTGCCAAGCCCAACTACCGTCGACGCCACCATGATGCCAAACAGCGCCACCACCCTGCGCGCGTCCATGAGCACACATCCATCGCCGAGAGCTCGCAACACCACGCCGCTAAGACCCGTCATCGCTGATGCGGTAGATGCCACGCTGCCACCACCTTCGGCACCAGGAACCATTCGTGCTCGACGCGCACACCCTTCATCTAAATGTCCAAGATGGCGCCTCCAAGGAGGTGAAGACGCCATGGTGCTACCGCCACCCATTCACGAGAAACTAGGGTTTTCACTCGGGCATAGAGGGAGGAGGGAGCAAGAGGAGTTGACCTCGCCATCGCCACCAAGGCAGGGAATGATGCAGGAACGCCGTCGACGAATGGCCGCTGCCATCGGCCAGAGGTTTTCCCCGGACAAGCTCCCACCTCGGCAACCACCAAGCCCGCCACCAACACCTCCTATCATGGATGCCGGAGATCTGGACCGGCTGATGAGGAGAGGTGATTGCTAGGATGGTCTGCCCCAAATCTGACAAGAGGGGCAGGGGAGCCACCTCACGTGAGGAACGCCTTCCACCGGGAGCCCGCTGCCCAAGCATCCAAGGAAGTTGGGTCAACCGCCCTGACGAATACCCACCACTGGTGGACGGACGCCGCACACACCAGTGGAAGCCGCCCCTTAGATCCAGGCCCTCACCCAAGGCAGTGGTGGAGCCGAAGGCCTTGACGCCCCCTTCACCGACGTCAGCACGGCAAGCCGGTGGCCTCGTCCAGAGGTGACGAGGGAGAGAATGAGGGAAGGGAGAGCCGCCAGCTGGCAAAGCTTCAGTGCCGCCCGGGTCGCCCGTGTGGAGCGACCCGAAGGCGATTTGTTTTCCATGGAGCGGTGCAAGCAGCCTCACGGACTCACCAACAGATGAAGTCCTTGCCTACATGATTTATTTTTTCAAACTTAGAAGTATGAATTTCACTAAATTTTAGGAAGCACATTTAAGAAGAACCGAAGATAGTTGTTGTTTCTCAAAACAAGCGGGGAGAGATCGGGGAGGGGGTATCTTATCAAGCAAACGTGCAAGTTAATTGTGATGCTTCTTGCCAGCACATTAATCTTGTGAAGTCTTCATTCCCTTTATTTTGCAAGAGTTGCTCAAGTGCTACACACCTACACTAGATCAGGGTGAATTTGGAGTGCCAAGTGGATCTTTGACATAAAGGAGACCTGTTACGTTACCCTTCAATATATATATATATATATATATATATATATATATATATATATATATATATATATATATATATATATATATATATATATATATATAGCTCGTCTATTCTGTTAATATTAGCAGAATAGTTATTATGCACACACTTCTCAGTTGCACGCTCAATGTTAGTGCACTGCATCCCTATCAAACGAAACACTGCAATGTCAGGAGAAAAAACTGCACGCGTTTTTTCGACACCGTTTTGGCTCCAGTTTTTAAACGGTTTGTCGGAATGAGGCGTATTATATAACGTTGGATTTCTATGGAAAATCACCAAATCCATCGTGTTGAACATTTTTCGCGATTTCTCGCGGTTTGAGAGCAGTTTCGAAAATGGCGGGTGCTTGACGGGCTGTGTGAGTGTATTTTCGTGCTTTTTTCTAAACCGCTCACCGGAATAAAGCAGACGATATGGCGTTGGGAAGATATCATCGAGCCACATCCCTTTTCATGTAGATTACACTCTCTAATTCCTTATGGTTTGAGAGTAATTTCAAATTTACTAAAAAAAGGAATTATGTTTTTCAAATTTTTTGATTTTTTTCGCTGCAGTTTTTTTAAACGTTCATCGGAATGAGGCGTGTGATACGGCGTTTGAAAGCTATGGAATAGGAGAAACTTTCATACGTTCGTCATTTGTTGAGATTCCTCGCGGTTTTAAATGAACTATTTTGAAAACGGTGTGGCTGCCTACGAGGTGCAGCGAGCGTATTTTCATAATTTTTTCGAAACCGCTCATAGGAACGAAGCAAATGATACAACATTGGAAAGATATCAATGAGGCCCATATTTTTCATGTAGAACACTTTCTCTAATTTTTTTATGTTTTAATAGAAGTTTTGAAATTACCGAAATGCACGCACTCTATTTTTTCTTGACACAAAAATCAACGCGTGAACCTCATCAGGTAGAAGAGCACTGGTTTTTGACAGAAAGCCGCACTACATCCGACGGGAAAGTGAACTGTATCATTTTCTTTTGTCCAACATAAAAATTTTCCAGACGCAAAAGTGAAATGCACTTCACATGAGGCGCGAGTTAACTTCGTCTAATTGAGAAGCGAACTTCGTTGAGATGTCTTCTTCTCATTCTTTTTATGAATGTGTCGTGAGTGTTGAGATGAGGCAAATGTACTGCATTAATGCTTTTTATTAAGTGAACCACAAAGCACTTCATGTGGGCACGCATCGGACTGCAAGTACACCACCACGAAACCATATGAGTGCATTGCCTGAACTGCAATGAAATCATACAACCATACATGTATACTCCAGTCCCACAACAAAATGAGTACTGGACGTCTTCCAAAAATAAACTGCACTGCAAGACTATAAAAGAAAAAATTGAATCGATCCCGGAGCTCAGTAGACCGCCTCCAATCCTTGAAGGCAGTTGCCACTCGACTTGGGGACGGAGTGAACGCTCCGCCACAGCTGATGCTCGTCAGGGAGGGGAAGGAGCTGCACGCAAACCTGCATCACGCAGAAACTGCAACTACGGGCTGCACGAACCCATGTACTGAACCGATGGTGCCAAGGCGAATGGTGACCTCGTCGCTATGGATTTGAGGGTGGAAGGAAGACAAGGTGAGATGGAGGTGGATCCCGTCGGACCTCCCTGCGTAGTCGTGGCGGTCACCACATCCGTTGTCCTCCTTGGTAGATCCGGATGCGGGGCACCATGGATGGCGACGGTGCTGTAGGGGAAGCTTGGGAGAGGAAGCCCTAGCAGTCGATAATGGCTGGTGGCGGCCACCACATCTGCGTCCTCCTCGATAGATCCGGATGCGGGGTACCATGGATGGCGATGGGGCAAAACAGTGCACTTATGTAACTCCAAAAATTATGAAACTTTAGGACATGATAAAAAATTGTATGAAAATACTGTGTAAAATTTAAGAAACTTTCCATGTTCTAGTAAAATCTGATAATTCATATACTACATCAAAAGTTTCTGTTTTTGTACAACACACATCACACATGCAATTCAAGCATTATAAAGGAAATTCTTGGAACTTTTTATTGAAAAATAAGATTACAAATAACATCTATCAGATAACAACAAAATAAAATGACGCTCCAAGCAAAACACATACCATGTGACGAATGAAAATATAGCTCCAAGTAAGATTATATCGATAATGTTGGAGATGAAAGAGCGGATGACTTCGGAGGCATCCCCAAGTTTAGATGCTTGAGTCTTCCTTGGATATTACCTTGGGGTGCCTTGGGAATCTCCATTCTTAGGTTCATGCTGGTCCTTATTTCCTTATATCGATATGTCACCCAAAACTTGTAAACTTCAATCACACAAAACTTAACGGAACTTCATGAGAGGGGTTAGTGTAATAAAGATAGATCATTCACTTAGGTACTCTCAAGACAAGATTCATAATTTTTCTCACATAATACCTACTTTATTCTATCATTTCCATAATTTATATCACTCAATATAAGCTATTGAAACACTAAAACAAGCAAACTATGCCTGCAAAATACAATCTGTCAACAACAGAACGGTCTGTGAAGATCTAAATGATCACCTCCATGACTCTAAAAATCATGTAAAGTTATGACAACACATATAGTTTCCATGGAAGGTTTTTGTAAAAAATTCAGAATTTTTTGACGCTCCAATAAAATCAAAGAAATTTTGCACTGCGCTGGACGCAGAAGTTTCTGTTTTTTGCAGAGAATCAAACAATCTAGCATCCACACTATCCCAAAGGCTTTACTTGGCACTTTATTGAAATAAATGACACAAGACATTATTAACACAGTATCTTAATCATGCGGACACAAAAAATAGATATTATAAATATTGGGTTGTCTCCCAACAAACACTTTTCTTTAATGCCTTTTAGCTAGGCATGATGATTTCAATGATGCTCACATCAAAAGTAGTAACTGAAACATGCAAGAGAGCATCATGAAGCACATGAAACACAAATTTAAGTCTAACCACTTCCTATGCATAGGTAATTTATGAGGAAACAATTTATGGAAGCAAGAATCAGCTAGCATAGGAAGGAAAAACAAGCATGACTTTGAAACTTTGAACACATAGGGAGGAAACTTGATATTATTGCAATACCTACAAGCATATGTTGCTCCCTCATAATAATTTTCAGTAGCATCATGAAATAATTCAACAATACAGCTCTCACATAAATAATTATTTTCATGATTCACAAGTATAGAATTTTTATTACTCTCCCCATAGGCAAGCTTCTCATACATAATAATGGGAGTATCATATGAAACTTGAATACTATAAATTGGTTCCACATTAAAATAGTAATGTTTAGAAAAAGGGTATTCATAATTATGATAAGTTTTATAATAATAATCATCACCACTTTTTATAACATAAGTATAATCACAATAGTCATCATAAGTAGCAACTTTGTTCTCATCATAATCACTTGAAACCTCTTCCAAGATAGTGGAATCATTAGTAAATAAAGTCATAACCTATCAAAATCCACTTTTATCATTAAGAAAAGATTAAAAACCCTCCAAAATAGTGGGATAATTAATACCTGGAGTTGACACTCTTCCAAACCCACTTTCATAAAGATTGCAATCATCATAAATAGGAGGCATGCAATCATCATAAAAAATTTGATCATTCGAAGTAGGGGGCTAAAAATATCATATTCATTATGCATAGCATCCCCAAGCTTGGGACACAAATCAATTGCAGCAAATATATTCTCAAATATGTCATTCTCATCAAGCGTAGCATCCCCATGATTTTGGTTTTTCATATCATTAGCATCATCGTCAATAGCATGAATAGCACCAATAGTGTAACAATTATTTTCATCATAATTTTCCAAGTTGGTGCCAAAAATATTTTCAATATTACAGGGGGTATCATTATCTTTCCAATCATCCTCATCACAACAAGTAGTAGGTATAAAAAAATAATCATCAAGTGTATCATCGTCCATGCTACTTTCGTATTCATTCTCAACATTATTTGGAGCAACATCGTTTGAGAAGGATATATTTTACCTTTACCTTTTCTTCTTTTCTTCTTCTTTACCACATTTTGTGTGGGTTTCAGTAATTTATCTGAGCCTATTATTGAAGATATGGGAAGATCCTCCTTTCAACCTGATTCATTACGAGAAACAATAGGAGGGTATTGGGAGACCTTTACCATTTCACTAGTATTCCTTTTATATTCTATTAGTTTCTCATTATTTATTTAGTTGGAAATATAAGAATTCTCATTGCAATTCACTATGCAAAACATATAGATTTCTTGTAGATTAATTTCATTATCATTAGTGACATGAAATATATCAAACCAATCATTTTTATGTGACAATTATTCACTCCCCAAAAATAAACAAAGTTCATTATAGAGTTCACGGGACATCAAATTATCACAATATTTGGAAATGGTTCGATCATGAAAATGCATGCATTGGAAATTAAGACGACCAAACCTATTGCAAAGTTCACAAGTAATGGGATGAAGAGAGCATAATCTTGTGGGAAATTCATCCATCACTTTAAGCCACCAATTTATTTGATCTTGTTTATGCTTCTTACAAAATCTATCATCCCTATATGGCATGTCTTCACAAATTTTACTCACTCCACAAAAATTGACATGCTTATAGGAAACACTTTTATCATGAGTAGTGCAATGATCATTAGCATCATGGATATTCAAAGAATTCGTACTAACAATATTGCTATCATGCTCATCGTTCAAGGATTTCACATTAAGCATTTTCATAAATTCTTCCTCTAGCAATTGAGCACAATTTTCCGAACCATCATTTTCACGAAAGAGAGACGAAGCAAATGAGGTAACCTAAATTCCATTTTTTTGTAGTTTTCTTTTATAAAACCAAACTAGTTAAAAACAAGAAACTAAAATATTAAATTGCAAGATCTAAAGATATACCTTCAAGCACTAACCTCCCCGGCAATGGTGCCAAAAAAGAGCTTGATGTCTACTACACAACTTTATTCTTGTAGACTATGTTGCGCCTCCAAGCGTAGAGTTTTGTAGGCAGTAGCAATTTTCCGTCAAGTGGATGACCTAAGGTTTATCAATCCATGGGAGGTGTAGGATGAACATGGTCTCTCTCAAACATCCCTGCAATCAATTACAAAAATCTCTTGTGTCCCCAACACACCCAATACAATGGCAAATTGTATAGATGCACTAGTTTGGTGAAGAGATGGTGATACAAGTGCAATATGGATGATAGGTATAGGTTTTTGTAATCATAAAATATAAAAACAACAAGGTAGCAAGTGGAAAACAGCGAGCAAAACATTATACAAATGCTTGGTAATAAGGCCCAGGGTTCATACTTTCGCTAGTGCAATCTTTCAACAATGCTAACATAATAGAACCATATGATCATCCCTCAACGTGCAACAAAGAATCACTCCAAAGTTCCTATTTAGTGGAGAAAAATAAGATGAAATTGGTGTAGGTAGTAGAACCACCTCAAAGTTATTCTTTTTGATCAATCTTTTGAGCTATTCCTATAAGTGTCACAAACAGCCCTAGAGTTCATACTAGAATAACACCCATGATACATATCCATCAACCCTAATGTCACCTAGATACTCCAATGTCACCTCAAGTATCCATGGGTAAATTATGTGACGTGCATCAAACAATTTCAGATTCTTCATATTCAATCCAACTCAAAGAACATTAAGTAGCACCCTGATGACCCACAAATATATGGGGTCAATTTGAGCCTTTTCGATAAGTAAGAGTATCGAACCCAACGAGGAGCAGAAGGAAATGAAAAGTAGTTTTCAGCAAGGTAATGCCTGCAAGTGCTAAAATTGTAAGTAAGGGAGTAGTTTGATAACAAGATAATTTGTAATGAGCAAGTAACAAAAGTAGTAGCAAAAGTGCAGCAAGGTAGCCCAATCCTTTTGAGGCAAAGGACACGCAAAAATGGTCTCTTATGATAAGCAAAGTGTTCTTGAGGGTACACCAGAATTTCATCTAGTCACTTTCATCATGTTGGCTTAATTCGTGTTCGCTACTTTGATAATTTGCTATGTGGGTGGACCGGTGCTTGGGTGTTGTACTTACTTGAACAAACCTACTACTTATTATTAACCCTCTCGCAAGCATCCGCAACTACGAGAAAAGTATTAAGAATAAATTCTAACCATAGAATTAAACTTTTGGACCCAAACGGTCCCTTATGGAATAGCGCATAAACTTGGGTTTAAGTTTCTATCACTCTCGCAACCCATCATCTAATAACTACTCCACAATGCATTCTCTTAGGCCCAAATATGGTGAAGTGTCATGTAGTCGACGTTTACATGACACCACTAAGGGAATCACAACATACATATCATCAAAATATCGAACACATATCAAGTTCACATTATTACTCGCAACATGATTTCTCCCGTGAGCTCAAGAACAAAAGTAACTACCCACAAATGATAATCATGCTCAAGATCAGAGGGGGTATTAAATAGCATAGTGGATCTGAACATATAATCTTCCACCAAATAAACCATATATTAATCAACTTCAAGATGTAATCAACACTACTAGTCACCCAACAACACCAATCTATAGTTCCGGTACAAAGATTGAACACAAGAGATGAACTAGGGTTTGAGAGGAGTTGGTGAAGTTGAAGATGTTGATGAAGATAGCCCCCCCCCCCAAGATGGGAGAATTATTGGTGATGATGATGACGATGATTTCCCCCTTCGGGAAGGAAGTTCCCCCGGCGGAATCGCTCCGTCCGAGGGCAAAAGTGCTCCTGCCCAAGTTCCGCCTCGAGACGGTAGTGCTTCGTCCTGAAAGTCCTCTCCCCCTTTTTTCTAGGTCAAAATGACTTATATACCAGAAGAGGGGCACTGTAGGTGGTCCTGAGTGAGCACAACCCACCGGGGCGCGTGTGGGCTCCCTGGCTCGTCCAGGTGAGCTGCACCCACCTGATGAGCCCCCTCTGGTACTTATTTGCTCCAATATTCCTCAAATATTACATAAAAATTCCTCGTAAAGTTTTAGCTCATTTGGAGTTGTGCATAAATAGGTAGCTTGACGTAGCTTTTTCAGGTCGAGATTTCCAGCTGCCAGAATTCTCCCCCTTTGTGTATACCTTGCATATTATGAGAGAAAAGGCATTAGAATTAATCCAAAAAGCATTATGATACAATAAAACAACATAAATAATAGTAGGAAAACATGATGCAAAATGGACGTATCAACTCCCCCACGCTTAGACCTCGCTTGTCCTCAAGCGAAAACCAAAATCAAGAAACATGTCCACATGCTTAGAGAGAGGTGTCGATAAAAACAAAATACAGACATAGCAGCATCATGTAACTTATTATAACAGCAACAAACTTTAACATAAAACTTTTATCATAGAACTTTTATCATAGGCTTCTCATGAACAAGTGACAATTCATCACAACATGGAATTATAAAGCATAAACTCTATTGAAAACCAACAAACTATGTTCTCAGTCAACTTTGCAACTACAATTCATCATCTTTTCACGAAGGGTCACATGTCGGAGCCTTTAGGCAAGTCCACATACTCAACCATCATGTAGTATTCTATGATTGCTAACACTCGCCGCGTACACATGAGCAAAATGTTTCAACCAGACACATAGAAAGATAGGGGCTTATAGTTTTGCCTCCCAACGAATTCACCTCTAGGGTGATGCCAACAATAATAACTCATGCTACCCATATTCAACTGGATATATGTGCCTAGATCTTTCCTCACCACATGATGCTTGCCAAAGGAGAAAATAAAAAGGAATATAGAGAAAAACTTTGACTCTTGCATGAAAGTAAATACATAAAAGTAAAAGATGGGCCCTTCGCAGAGGGAAGCAGAGGTTGCCATGCGCTTTTTGTTTGTATGGTCAACCCCTTAGTGCAAGAGAACGTCACATTATATTGCCCCTTGTGATGGCAACCTTTATTATGCAGTCTGTCGCTTTTATTCTTCACCATCACAAGTTCGTACAACGCTCAAATTTCCCTTACACTAAATGATCTTACACTTTCAGAAGCAATTTTTATTGCCCTTTTTGCACCGATGACAACTTACTTGAAGGATCTTACTCAATCCATAGGTAGGTATGGTGGACTCTCAAACAAGATTTGGGTTTAAGGGTTTTGGATGCACAAGTAGTATCTCTACTTAGTGCAGAGTTTTTGGCTAGCAAAGATAGGGGCAAGCACCACATGTTGAAGGATCCATGACAATATAACTTCTGTGTGAATATGAACAAACATAATTCATTATGTTGTCTTCCTTGTCCAACGTCAACAATTTTGGCATATGATATTTTGTTGGGTGCTCACAAGGACAAAAGATTTACAAGATAGTGTATTTGCATGTGAATCTTATCTTCCCTTATTAATTCTTTCATGAGTTGCATCATTGATCAAAGCTATGTTTGTCAATCTACAATAAATTTTTCTACTTATACTTTTCCTTGTGTAATGTCATCACTTACCATAAGATTAGCATATGATCTTTTCATTTATTTCCTTTCTTTTTATTGAAACAAGAAAGTAAAGAAGGCAAAACTCAAACTAAACTTTATTATATATCTCGCACACGATTGCATAGATTGATCACTAAGCAAACTCTTGGAAAGAAAGGATTGAACTAAACTTTTATTGATCTAAAGCAAAACATAACCATGGATCAAAGTAAGAAAAGTAAAGGCAAAAGATACTGGAGATGATACAATACCGGGGCACCTCCCCCAAGCTTGGCGAAAGCCAAGGGGAGTGCCCATACCCGATACTCAATTTTGTTTTGGTGATGAATAAGGAGGTGGTGGTGATGAAGTAGAAGCAATCTTGTCCTCCCGTTTCCATGGTAGAGGCTCATCATCATAACAGGAAGAGTGAGTCTCTCGGATCCTGCAACTGGCAACCAAACTCATACCTTTAAACCTGGCCTCATATTCAAAACTTGGCTTTGAAGGTCATGGATCTGGCTATGAAGGAAGTTAATTTGCTCGTTGAGGGAGAAGACGATGTCCTTAATGCACTTGCCATCCAGCTTGAGATCATGGGTGTAGTCCGCGGTCACCAGGTGATTGGCATTGAGCCCACGTTCCACCATCCCTTTGCACCGGAAGACTTCTTGCTCCATAGCTTCAAGCCTGGCCTCCACGGATCTAGTCTCCTTGGGTCCTTGACATCGTGGACGTGCAACACCCCATCACGCATCTAGATAGCTTGAGGGTGCTGCATCACTTCTGACAGATATGGGTTGATGACGTTGTCGAAGAACTTGTCCTTGGAGGAGCTTCAAGCGGCCATGGTGGTTTGGATCTGACAAAAAACAGCAAGAAAAGAAAACTTGAGATTTCTCCGCGATACGGAGTTCAACGGGTTCGGGGGGTATATAATTTTTTCATATTTTGGGGAACAAGGAGAATGGAAGAAGAACGGAGTCCAGAAAGTACCCGAGGTGGGCACAACACACCGGGGTGCGCCTGGCCAGGAGCGCCCTGGTGTATTGTGCCCACTAGGGTCACTTTCCTGGAAGTTTCTTATTTTCCTAATTTTTAAAATATTCCAAAACTGATAAAAAATATTTTTGCACATTTTTCAGAGTCCGTTTACTTACTGTATCACATACCTCCCTTTTTTCACGATTCTGGAGTGTTCCGGAAGGTTTCTTTTATGTGTTCTTCCGGTGTCATAGTTTGGATAATATTGCTTTCAACATTAATGGGCGTACCTGAGATATAATGTTTTATTCGTTGCCCATTGACAACCTTTGGGTTAGTACCTTGGGCATTATTTATTTTGATAGCTCCAAATAGATAAACCTCCTCGATAACATAGAGTCCTTCCCATTTGGAGAGGAGTTTTCCTGCAAAGAATCTCAAATGGGAGTTGTACAAAAGAACATATTCTCCAACTTTGAACTCACGCTTTTGGATTCTTTTGTCATGCCATCTTTTAACTTTTTCTTTAATTAACTTTGAATTTTCATAAGCTTGGGTTCTCCATTCATATAATGAGCTAATATCAAATAACCTCTTTTCACCAGCAAGTTTGAAATCATAGTTGAGTTCTTTGATTGCCCAATATGCTTTATGTTCTAACTCAAGAGGCAAATGACAAGCTTTTCCATAAACCATTTTATAAGGAGACATACCCATAGGATTTTTATATGTTGTTCTATAAGCCGAAAGTGCATCATCTAATTTCTTAGACCAATTCTTCCGGGACCTATTGATAGTATTTTGTAAGATTAGTTTTATTTCTCCATTGCTAAGTTCAGCTTGACCACTAGACTGAGGATGATAAGGTGATGCAATTCTATGGTTAACATCATACTTAGAAAGCATTTTACGAAAAGTACCATGAATAAAGTGTGAACCACCATCAATCATTAAATATCTAGGGACTCCAAACCTTGGGAAAATAACTTCCTTAAGCACTTTAATAGAGGTGTTGTGATCAGCACTACTAGTTGGAATAGCTTCTACCCACTTAGTAACATAATCAACAACAACCAAAATATGTGTATACCCATTAGAGGAAGGAAAAGGTCCCATGAAATCAAATCCCTAAACATCAAATGGTTCAACAACAAGTGAATAATTCATAGGCATTTATTGACGCTTACCGATATTACCTATTCTTTGACATTCATCACAAGATGAGACAAACTTACGGGCATCCTTGAAGAGAGTAGGCCAATAAAACCAGATTGCAATACCTTATGAGCGGTTCTCTCTCCCGCGTGATGCCGTCCATAAGGTTCAGAGCGACATTCCCATAGGATTTGTTCCTGTTCATGCTCAGGT
Source organism: Hordeum vulgare subsp. vulgare (assembly GCF_904849725.1). Lineage (NCBI taxonomy): Eukaryota > Viridiplantae > Streptophyta > Magnoliopsida > Poales > Poaceae > Hordeum > Hordeum vulgare. The sequence continues at coordinate 542,641,525 of NC_058524.1, read as the reverse complement.
ACACAACGTCTAATAATACCATCTACTCCTTCTTTATAAAGATGTGGGTCATCCCAAAAGTAATGTCTTAAATCATAGAAGAATTTTTTCTTTTGTTGGTATGTGAAGCTAGGTGGTATGTATTTAGCAACAATATAATTAGCATAATCAGCATACCAAGGTGTACCATTAGAAAAATTTATTGCAGCTAATTGTTCATCAGGAAAGCTATCATTAATAGGTTGTGGGTCATCAAGAATATTTTCAAGCCTAGACAAGTTATCAGCTATGGAGTTCTCTGCTCCTTTCCTATTAGTGATATGCAAATCAAATTCTTGTACATAAGAACCCACCTAATGAGTCTAGGTTTAGCATCTTTCTTTTCCATAAGATATTTAATAGCAGCATGATCGGTGTGAACAATAACTTTAGAATCAACAATGTAAGATGTGAATTTATCACAAGCAAACACTACTGCTAAGAATTCTTTTTTAGTAGTAGCATAATTTTGTTGAGCATTGTCCACAGTTTTACTAGCATAATGGATAACATTCAATTTCTTATCAACTCTTTGTCCTAGAACAACACCAACATCATACTCACTAGCATCACACATAATCTCAAAAGGCAAGTTCCAATCAGGTGGTTGAACAACAGGTGCAGTAATTAAGGCTTTCTTTAGTGTTTTGGAGGCTTCCAAACAATCATCATCAAACACAAAAGGAATATCCTTTCGCAAAAGATTGGTAAGGGGCCTAGAAATTTTAGAAAAGTCTTTGAAAAACTTCATATAGAAACCAGAATGACTAAGGAAACTACCAATACCTTGGATATGTTTAGGACATGTTATTTTATCAATTGCATCAACCTTGTCTTTGTCCACCTCAATGCCTCTTTCATAAATTTTATGGCCCAAAACAATACCTTCGTTAACCATAAAGTGGCACTTCTCCCAATTCAAGACAAGATTTGTTTGTTCACATCTCTGCAAAACTCGATCAGGATTTCTTAAACAATCATCAAAAGACTTCCCATAAAGAGAAAAGTCATCCATGAAAACCTGAACAATCTTTTCACAAAAATCAGATAATATAGCAGTCATACATCTTTGAAAGGTAGCAGGTGCATTACATAAACCAAAAGGCATACGTCTATAAGCATAAGTTCCAAAAGGACAAGTAAAGGTGGTATTTTCTTGATCAGGTTGTGACACAGGTATTTGTGAAAAACCAGAATATCCATCACGAAAGCAAAAATGTGTGTGCTTAGATAGTCTTTCTAACATTTGATCAATAAAAGGCAGAGGGTAATGATCTTTTCTAGTTGCTTTGTTTAATTTTCTAAAATGAATTACCATTCTATAGCCTGTGACAATTCTTTGTGGAATAAATTCATTCTTATCATTAGGAACAATAGTAATACCTCCCTTCTTAGGGACACAAAGAACATGACTTACCCATCTACTATCAGCTATAGGATAGATTATACCCGCTTCCAGAAGTTTCAATATTTCCGTTCTTACCACTTCTTTCATCTTTGGATTTAACCGATGTTGGTGATCAACAACGGGTTCAGCATCAGGTTCCATATTATTCTTGCGTTGACATAGAGTGGGACTAATTCCCTTAAGATCATCAAGAGTATATCCAATAGCAGCTCGATGCTTCCTTAGAACTTTCAATAATCTTTCTTCTTCATGTTCTGAAAGGTTAGCACTAATAATAACATGATATATCTTTTTCTCATCAAGATAAGCATATTTCAAAGTGTGTGGAAATTGTTTTAATTCAAACATATGATCACCTTTAGGTGAAGGGGGACCTCCTAGATTTCAATAGGCAAATTGTGTTTAAGCAGAGGTTGTTGTCCGAAAAATATTCTATCTATTTTATTTCTTTCGCGCATATGCAAATCATTTTCATGGTCTAGCAAATATTGTTCTAAAGGATCATTAGGAGGTACAACAATAGAAGCAAGACTAATAATTTCATCCTTACTAGGCAAATCTTTCTTATGTGGTATTCTAGTAAACTTGGAAAAGTTAAATTCATGAGATTCACCACCACAACTAACACCGATAGTTTGTTTCTTACAATCTATTTTGGCATTGATGGTGTTCAAGAAAGGTCTACCAAAGATAATGGGACAAAAGTCATCTTGTGGGGAGCCAAAAACAAGAAAATCAGTAGGGTATTTTATCTTCCCACACAAGACTTCAACATCTCTGAGAATCCCAATTGGTGTTATAGTATCTCTATTGGCAAGTTTAATAGTAACATCTATGTCTTCTATTTCAGCAGGTGTTATTTCATTCTTAATTTCTTCATATAAGGAAAAAGGAATATCACTCACACTAGCACGTAGGTCACATAACCCATGATAACAGTGATCTCCTATCTTAACTGAGACAACACACATGCCAACAACTAGTCTATGTTTATCTTTTTTATCCGGTTTGGCAATCCTAGAAGCTTTGTCACAGAAGTAAATAACTTGCCCATCGATATTATCGACCAAGAGATCTTTAAGCATAGCAACACTAGGTTCAACTCTGATTTGTTTAGCTCGTTTGGTGTTCTAACATAACTTTTGTTAACCATAGTTTAAGCTTTAGTATGTTCCTCCATCCTAACAGGGAAAGGTGTTTTTTCAATATAAGTAGTGGGAACAACTAGATCAACATTATAAATGATAGTTTCTTCTTTAGCTTTTACCAATTCTTTAATTTCTTCTTTAATAGGTGGGTGATATTTAAACCACTTCTCCTGAGGGAGATCAACAAGAGTAGCAAAAGATTCACAAAAGGAAGCTACTATCTTAGAGTCAAGTCCATATTTAGTGCCAAACTTTTGAAAAGCATCGTTATTCATAAAAGATTTAACACAATCAAAGTTAGATTCAATACCCGACATTTTACCTTCTCGAGTTCCCAATCTTCAGAGTTGCGTTTAATTATTTCTAAAAGATCCCATCGGAATTCAATAGTATTCTTCATAAAAGAACCAATACAAGAAGTATCGAGCATGGATTGATCATTACGAGAAAGCCAAGCATACAAATTCTGAATAAAAATTTCTCTTCAGAGCTTATTATTAGGGCATGAATATAACATTGACTTAAGACTCCCCCAAGCTAGAGCGATACTTTCTCCTTCACGAGGCTAAAAATTATATATAAAATTTCGATCACGGTGATCTAGATGCATAGGATAATTTTTTTGATGGAATTCCAATTTCAACCGTTTCGAGTTCCAAGATCCAATATCATCGCATAGTATATACCATGTTGATACGTCTCAAACGTATCTATAATTTTTTATGGTTTCATGCTGTTATCTTGTCATCTTTGGATGTTTTATGTACCTTTTATATCTTTATTGGGACTAACTTATTAATTCAGTGCCAAGTGCCAGTTCCTGTTTTTCTGTGTTTTTGGCTCTTTTTAGATCTGATTTTGGAACGGAGTCCAAACGGAATAAAGTCCCCGAAATGATTTTTTCCCGAACAGAAGAAGATCAGGGGGCCTGTGGGGAAAGCCAGGAGGGCTGCAGGGAGCCCACAAGCCCCACTCTGCCACCAGGGGGAGGCGGCTGTGGGCATGCTTGTGGCCTCCCTGAGCGCCCCTCACCTAGATCTTGCGCCTATATATTCCCTAAAAATCAGAAAAAAAATCAGGGGAGCCACAAAAATACTTTTCCGCCGCAGCAAGCTTCCGTTTCCGCGAGATCTCATCCGGAGACCCTTCCCGGTGCCCTGCCGGAGGGGACTTTGGAGTTGGAGGGCTTCTTCATCATCATCATCGCCCCTCCAATGACTCGTGAGTAGTTCACTTCAGACCTACGGGTCCGTAGTTAGTAGCTAGATGGCTTCTTCTCTCTCTTGGACCTTCAATACAAAGTTCTCCATGATCTTCATGGAGATCTATCCGATGTAATCTTCTTTGGCGGTGTGTTTGTCGAGATCCGATGAATTGTGGATTTGTGATCAGATTATCTATGATATATATTTGAGTCTTTGCTGATTTCTTATATGCATGATTTGATATCCTTGTAAGTCTCTCCGAGTCTTGGGTTTTGTTTGGACAACTAGATCTATGATTCTTGCAATGGGAGAAGTGCTTGGTTTTGGGTTCTACCATGTGGTGACCTTTCCCAGTGACACTAGGGGCAGCAAGGCACACATTAAGTAGTTGCCATCAAGGGTAACAAGGTGGGATCTGTCGTTGATATGAGATTGTTCATCTACATCATGTCATCTTGCTTAAGGCGTTACTCTGTTCTTTTGGACTTAATACACCACATGCATGCTGGATAGCGGTCGACGTGTGGAGTAATAGTAGTAGATGTAGAAAGTATCGGTCTACTTGTTTTGGACGTGATGCCTATAGATATAATCATTGCCATAGATATCATCACGACTTTGCGCGGTTCTATCAATTGCTCGACAGTAATTTGTTCACCCAGTGTCTACTTGCTTTTATGAGAGAAGCCACTAGTAAACACTACGGCCCCCGGGTCTATTCACATCTATCGTTTACACCTCCACTTTTACTTTGCTTTGTTACTTTGTTGCTTTCAGTTCTCACTTTTCAAACAATCTATAAGGGATTGAGAACCCCTTCATAGCGTTGGGAGCAGGTTATTTGTGTTTGTGCAGGCACTTGTGATACTCCTCCACTGGATCGATACCTTGGTTCTCAAAACTGAGGGAAATACTTACCACCGCTGCGCTACATCACCCTTTCCGCTTAGAGGGAATACCAACGCAAGGCTCCAAGGCCACGGGGAAATCCTTTGCATATTTTCCTAGGAAGTCTCTAAAGGCGTAGCCGTAGCAGAAGGATTCCTGGTGCCGTTGCTGAGGAGAATCAAGACAAGAACAGTCTCCCGTCAGCACATGTTTCTGGCGCCGTTGGAAGGTCTTTTGTTGCAGTAGCACATGTCAATGATTTTACCTTCAAAGATAAAGGGAAAACCTTCTTCTTAGCTTCATCTTCGGGTAAATCTGCAAGCATAAACAATACACAAATTTCATCCACATATATCAAGTGCATATCAGGATGTTTGGTTCCATCTCCTGCATAAGGATTAGCTAGTAGTTGTTCTACCATACGGAAAGGAATTTCATATTCAATATTTTCAATAGGTGATGTAGGTGGAGGGGCAACTAATTGTGGTTCTGGTCGAGGTGAAGATACCCCGAACAAACCCTTTAAAGGATTGTTTTCCATAGTAGCAAGTGACAATAAATTTCAGCACGTAGTAATAATGTTTCCTTACCAATTTCCACTTACCAAGAGCGCGTCACTCCCCGGAAACGGTTCCAGAAAATAGCCTAGATGACCCACAAGTATATGGTGTCAATTGTAGCCTTTTTGATAAGTAAGAGTGTTGAACCCAATGAGGATCAGAAGGAAATGACAAGTGGTTTTCAGCAAGGTAATGCGTGCAAGTGCTAAAATTGGAAGTAGCAGAGTAGTTTGATAGCAATATAATTTGTAACGAGAAAGTAACAAAAGTAGTAACAAAAGTGCAGCAAGGTAGCCCAATCCTTTTGAGGCAAAGGACATGCCAAAATGGTCTCTTATGATAAGCAAAGTGTTCTTGAGGGTACACGGGAATTTCATCTAGTCACTTTCATCATGTTGGCTTAATTCGTGTTCGCTACTTTGATAATTTGGTATGTGGGTGGACCGGTGCTTAGGTGCTGTTCTTACTTGAACAAACCTCCTACTTATGATTAACCCTCTCACAAGCATCCGCAACTACGAGAAAAGTATTAAAAATAAATTCTAACCATAGCATTAAACTTTTGGATCCAATCGGTCCCTTACGGAATAGCACATAAACTAGGGTTTAAGCTTCTGTCACTCTCGCAACCCATCATCTAATACTCCACAATGCATTCCCTTAGGCCGAAATATGGTGAAGTGTCATGTAGTCGACGTTCACATGACACCACTAAGGGAATCACAACATACATATCATCAAAATATCGATGACATATAAAGTTCGCATGATTACTTGCAACATGATTTCTCCCATGACCTCAAGAACAAAAGTAACTACTCACAAATGATAACCATGCTCAATATTAGAGGGGTATGAATAGCATAATGGATCTGAACATATAATCTTCCACCAAATAAACCATATAAAAATCAACTACAAGATGTAATCAACACTACTAGTCACCCACAAGCACCAATGTATAGTTCCAGTACAAAGATTGAACACAAGAGATGAACTAGGGTTTGAGAGGAGTTGGTGCTGTTGAAGATGTTGATGAAGATAGCCCTCCCCAAGATGGGAGAGTTGTTGGTGATGATGACGACGATGATTTCCCCCTCCGCGGGGGAAGTTCCCTGGCAGAATCGCTCCGTCGGAGGGCAAAAGTGCTCCTGCCCAAGTTCCGCCTCGACACGGTGACACTTCATCCCGAAAGTCCTCTCCTCCTTTTTTCTAGGTCAAAATGACTTATATGCCAGAAGAGGGGCACCGGAGGTGGGCCTGGGTGAGCACAACCTAATGGGGCGCGCCTAGGCTCCCTGGCTCTTCCAGATGGGTTGTGCCCACTTGGTGGGCCCCCTCTGGTACTTATTTGTTCCAATATTCCTCAAATATTCCATAAAAAATCCTCATAAAGTTTCAGCTCATATGGAGTTGTGCAGAATAGGTAGCCTGACGTAGCTTTTTCAGGTCCACATTTCGAGCTGCCAGAATTCTCCCCCTTTGTGTATACCTTAGATATTATGAGAGAAAAGACATTAGAATTACTCCAAAAATCATTATTATGCAATAAAACAACATAAATAACAGCAGGAAACATGATGAAAAATGGACGTATCACACCCCAAGATTTCTATCGGAGAACATAGTATGGGAACGTGCAATCAACCCATATGCATAGATCCCCAAGGTCACCGAAATTTTCAAGTTGATGCCATAACATATATCAAGTGAACCAATAGAGTGCCCCAATGTCACTACCAGTATCCGCATGCAATACATACATAAAGTGTTCTCAAACCTGAATATTCAATCTAACATGACAACATCTTAGAGTGAAACATTCAATTCATCACAACAATAGAAGGGACAAACACCATATGATCCAACTATATTAGCGAAGCCTGTGATACATAAAGATCGTGACATCTCAAGAACACGAGGGAGAGAGAGAGATAGGTTAAACACATAGCTATTGGTACAAAACCTCAGCCCCGAGGGTGAACTACTCCCTCCTCGTCATGGCCTCCGCCAGATTGATGAAGATTGCCATCGGAGATGATTTCCCCTCTCTGGCAGGGTACTCGAACGTCTCGAGATTGGTTTTTCATCGATACAGGTAGTTGCGATGGCGGAGAAAAAGTTCTCTTTTCACTTATGGGGCGTCTGGTATATATAGGATTTTTTAGCGTTGGAATCACGCCAGACAAAGCCACGTGAGCCCCATAAGCTATCAGGGTGCGACCTAGGGGGTCGCGCCCTGTTAGCTTGTGGTCCAGTCGTGGCTCCCCTCCGATGGTTGTTCGCTCCAATATTGCTTATTTCCTTCAAAAAAAATGTAAAAAGTTTCGGGTGATTCCGAGAACTTCCATTTTCTGCACATAAACAACACCATGGTAATTCTGCTGAAAACATCGTCAGTCCGGGTTAGTTCTAAGTAAATCATATAAAGTGCATCAAAACCATCTAAAGGTATTGTAAACATAGGAAAACATGGCATGAATACTTCATAAATTATCGATTCGTTGGAGACTATCAGTGATTAACAGGGATCCCATTTTTCGAATTACTCTGTGGCAAGAGTTATGCAGATTGATTGATAAAAAAATGAACATGAGGTCTGCTAGTCATGTAGAAACATATGGTCAGACAGAGAAACTCAACCAGTGTGTGGAATTTTTTCTCAGATGCATGGTCCATTCTACACCTAAGAAGTGGGCTCACAGGCTCTCTCAAGTCGAGTACTGGTATAACACCAACCATCGTTCAACATTGGGCAAAACACCATTTCAAGTTCTTTATGGATGTCAGCCAAGACATCTAGGAATTGCCAACTTACTAAGTTCTCCTTGATGTGATTTGTCAGGCTGGCTTGTTGAACATAACTTAATGCAAGGCTTAATATGTGAACACCTTCTTCAATCTTAATAATGAATAAAAGATCAATAAGAGAACACATATTTGCACGCAGTTTGTTGTGGGACAGTTGGCATTTCTGAAATTGCAGTCCTATGTCCAATTATCATTGGACCGTTTACAATTAGTGGCTAAACATTCCACTCCAACCATAAATTGGGGTTCAAATATTTCAGCCCCTATCAGATCCTAGAAAAGTGGGTAAGTTTCTTATTGACTCGCACTTCCAGCATCCAAAAAATTCATCGAGTCGTCCACCTTTCTCTATTGAAGCTAGCAACGCCTCAATCGCCAGGTGCTGATGCAGAGGACACTGTCAACTTCCTCAACAATTTACCTTCACTTCAAATGGACCAGGTATTACTTTCTCATTTGGTGCATGTGGGAGACCATACACATCCCCGAAGTGGCCTTCCCTTATCAATGACAACCTGGGAAAGGACAAGCATTGTCGTGTTAGCGATAACATCTTGATATAGAACAGTACGAGGGCGCCCTGTTTTTCATGAGAGGGGCATGCAACGAGCTTGGATAGGTCCATGCATTAGTGTGTGAATGTCCAGCTAGGCCAACCCATTAAGGCTTGCAACTAGCACTACTTATAGCTTAGATATAGGTGGAGAGAGACATTGAAGTGTGATACGTCCATTTTGCATCATGCTTTCATGTTGATATTTATCGCTTTTTGGGTTGTTATTTCACTTCACGGTACAATACTTATGCCTTTTCTCTCTTATTTTGCAAGGTTTACTTGAAGAGGGAGAATGCCGGTAGCTGGAATTCTGGCCTGAAATTGGAGCAAGTTTGAGATACCTATTATGCGCAACTCCAAACGCCGTAAAAATCAACGAGGATTGTTTTCCGGATTTATAAAAAATACTGGGCAGAAGAAGTGCCACAGGGGCGCCAGCAGGTGGCCACAAGCCTGCTAGGCGTGGCCACCCCCTGGCCGCGCCTAGGGGCTTGTGGGCACCCAGCTAGCCCTCTGCCCCCCTCTTCTGCTATATGAAGGGTTTCGTCCGGTAAAAAAATCAAGAGGAGGCTTTTTTGAGGATTCTCCGCCGCCACTAGGCGGAACTTGAGCAGAAGCAATCTAGAGCTGTGGCAGGACGATCCTGCCGGGGAAACTTCCCTCCCGGAGGGGGAAATCGTCGCCATCGTCATCACCAACACTCCTCTCATCGGAGGAGACTCATCACCATGAACACCTTCATCAGCACCATCTCATCTCCAAACCCTAGTTCATCACTTGTAACCAATCTCAGTCTTGCGACTCCGATTGGTACTTGTAAGGTTGCTAGTAGTGTTAATTACTCTTTGTAGTTGATGCTAGTTGGATTATTTGGTGGAAGATTTTATGTTCAGATCCTTGATGCTACTCATTACCTCTCTGGTCATGAATATGATTATGCTTTGTGAGTAGTTACATTTGTTCCTGAGGACATGGGATAAGTCATGCTAATAGTAGTCATGTGAATTTGGTATTCGTTCGATATTTTGATGTGTTGTATGTTGTTTTTCCTCTAGTGATGTTATGTGAACGTCGACTACATAACACTTCACCATTATTTGGGCCTAGAGGAAGACATTGGGAAGTAGTAAGTAGATGATGGGTTGCTAGAGTGACAGAAGCTTAAACCCCAGTTTATGCGTTGCTTCGTAAGGGGCTGATTTGGATCCACTAGTTTAATGCTATGGTTAGACTTTGTCTTAATTCTTCTTTCGTAGTTGCGGATGCTTGCGAGAGGGGTTAATCATAAGTGGGATGCTTGTCCAAGTAAGGGCAGTACCCAAGCGCCGGTCCACCCACATATCAAACTATCAAAGTAACGAACATGAATCATACGAACATGATGAAAACTAGCTTGACAGAATTTCCCATGTGTCCTCGGGAGTGTTTTTCCTTCTATAAGACTTTGTCCAGGCTTGTCCCTTGCTACAAAAGGGATTGGGCCACTTTGTTGCACTGTTGCTACTTTTGCTACTTGTTGCTTGCTACGAATCATCTCACCACACAATCACTTGTTACCGATAATTTCAGTGCTTGCAGATATTTCCTTGCTGAAAACCACTTGTCAGATCCTTCTGCTCCTCGTTGGGTTCGACACTCTTACTTATCGAAAGGACTACGATTGATACCCTATACTTTTGGGTCATCAAGACTCTTTTCTGGCGTCGTTGCCGAGGAGTGAAGCGCCTTTGGTAAGTGGAACTTGGTATGGAAACATTCATATAGTGTGCTGAAATTTATTGTCACTTGTCACTATGGATACTAATCCTTTGAGGGGCTTGTTCGGGGTATCTTCACCTCGAACGGAAGCACAAATAGTTGCTCCTCAACCTGTTGCACCTACTGAAAATATTTGCTTTGAATTTCCTTCGGGTATGCTTGAGAAACTGCTAGCTAATCCTTTTACAGGAGATGGAACATCACATTCAGACTTGCATCTAATCTATGTAGATGAAGTTTGTGGTTTATTTAAGCTTGCAGGTTTGCGTGAGGATGAGGTCAAGAAGAAGGTCTTTCCTTTATCTTTGAAGGATAAGGCGTTGATATGGTATAGGCTATGTGATGATACTGGATCATGGAACTACAATCGGTTGAAATTGGAATTTCATCAAAACTTTTATCCTATGCATTTAGTACATCGTGATCGGAATTATATTTATAATTTTTGGCTTCGTGACAGAGAAAGCATCGCTCAAGCTTGGGGGAGGCTTAAATCAATGTTATATTCATGCCCCAACCATGAGCTCTCGAGAGAAATTATCATTCAGAACTTCTATGCTCGGCTTTCTCATGATGATCGCACCATGCTTGACACTTCTTGTACCGGTTCTTTTATGAAGAGAGATATTGACTTCAAATGGAATTTATTGGAGAGAATTAAATGCAACTCTGAAGGTTGGGAGCTTGAAGAAGGTAAGGAGTCAGGTATGAATTTCAAGTTTGATTGCGTTAAATCCTTTGTTGAAACAAATACCTTTAGTGATTTTAGCGCTAAGTATGGACTTGACTCTGAGATAGTAGCTTCATTGTGTGAATCTTTTGCTGCTCATATTGATCTCCCCAAAGAGAAGTGGTTTAAATATCATCCTCCTTTAGAAGTCAATGTAGTTAAACCCAATCCAGTTGAATAGAAAGTCATTGCCTATAATGATCCTATTGTTCCCAGTGCTTACATTGAGAAACCACCTTTCCCTGTTAGGATGAAGGATCATTCTAAAGCTTCAACTGTGATACGTAGAGGCTACATTAGAACACCTACACCCCCTGAGAAAACTAGAGTTGAACCTAGCATTGCTATTATCAAAGATCTTCTGTCCGACAATGTTGAGGGACATAATATTCACTTCTGTGAAGATGCTGCTAGAATTCTAAACCTCACGCTACAGACAAACATAGGCCTATTGTTGGCACGCCTGTTGTTTTTGTTAAGATAGGAGATCATTGCTATCATGGTTTATGTGACGTGGGTGCTAGTGTTAGTGCAATACTCAATCCTTATATGATGAAATCAAAGACGAGATTGCACATGTTGAGATAGAACCTATTGATGTCACTATTCAGCTTGCCTATAGAGATACTATCTACCATGTGGGAATTGTTAGAAATGTTGAAGTCTTGTGTGGTAAAACGAAGTATCCTGCTGATTTCCTCGTTCTTGCTACCGCACAAGATAGCTTTTGTCCCATCATATTTGGCAAACCTTTTCTCAATACCGTAAATGCTCATATTGAATGTGAGAAGCAAACTGTCACTGTTGGCTTTGAAGGTGTGTCACATGAGTTCAATTTCTCCAAGTTTGGTAGACAACCTCATGAAATAGAGTTGCCTAGTAAGGATGAAACTATTGCCTTAGCTTCTATTGTCGTGCCTCCTACTGATCCCTTAGAGCAATACTTGCTTGAGCATGAAAATGATATGCATATGGATGAAAGGGATGAGATAGATAGGGCTGTCTTAGAACAATATCCTATCCTTAAGAATAACTTGCCTATTGAACTTCTTGGGGATCCACCCCCACCAAAGGGTGATCCTGTGTTCAAGCTTAAACAGTTGCCTGATACTCTTAAGTATGCTTATCTTGATGAAAAAGAGATATATCCTGTTATTATTAGTGCTAGCCTCTTAGAGCATGAAGAAAAGAAGTTACTAAAAACTTTGAGGAAGCACCGTGCTACTATTGGATATACTCTTAATGATCTTAAGGGCATTAGTCCCACTCTATGCCAGCACAAGATTAAAACTGATCTTGATTTCAAACCAGTTGCTGATCATCAAAGGAGATTAAATCCTAAGATGAAAGAAGTAGTAAGAAAATAAATACTAAAGCTCTTGGAAGAGGGTATCATCTATCCTGTTGCTCATAGTGATTGGGTGAGTCCGGTGCATTGCGTCCCTAAGAAGGGAGGCATTACCATTGTCACTAATGATAAGGATGAATTGATCCCACAGAGGATTATTACTGGCTATAGGATGGTGATCGATTTTAGGAAATTGAATAAATCCACTAGGAAAGATCATTACCCTTTGCCTTTTATCGACCAAATGCTAGAAAGACTGTCTAAACACACACACTTCTGCTTTCTAGATGGTTATTCTGGTTTCTCCCAAATACCAGTTGCACAATCTGATCAGGAGAAAACCACTTTCACCTGCCCTTTCGGTACCTTTGCTTATAGACGTATGCCTTTTGGCTTATGTAATGCACCTGCCACCTTTCAAAGATGTATGATGGCTATATTCTCTGACTTTTGTGAAAAGATTGTCGAGGTTTTCGTGGATGACTTCTCCGTTTACGGGTCTTCCTTTGATGATTGCCTCAGCAACCTTGATCGAGTCTTGCAGAGATGTAAAGACACCAACCTTGTCTTGAATTGGGAGAAGTGCCACTTTATGGTTAATGAAGGCATCGTCTTAGGACATAAAATTTCTGAAAGAGGTATTGAATTCGATAAGGCTAAGGTTGATGCAATCGAGAAAATGCCATACCCCACATATATCAAAGGTATAAGAAGTTCCCTTGGTCATGCTGGTTTCTATAGAAGGTTCATTAAAGACTTCTCTAAGATTTCTAGCCCTCTTACCAATCTCTTGCAAAAGGATATTCCTTTTGTTTTTGACGATGATTGTGAGGAAGCCTTTGAAATACTTAAGAAGGCTTTGATAACTGCACCTATTGTTCAACCACCTGATTGGAACTTACCTTTTGAGATCATGTGTGATGCTAGTGATTATGCTGTTGGTGCTGTCCTAGGGCAAAGAGTTGATAATAAGTTGAATGTTATTCACTATGCTAGTAAAACTCTGGATAGTGCCCAAAGAAACTATGCTACAACGGAGAAGGAATTTTTAGCAGTCGTGTTTGCATGTGAAAAGTTCAGGTCTTACATAGTTGATTCCAAAGTCACTATTCACACTGATCACGCTGCTATTAAGTATCTCATGGAGAAGAAGGACGCTAAACCTAGACCTATTAGATGGGTTCTCTTGCTACAAGAATTTGATTTGCACGTTGTCGACAGGAAGGGTGCTGATAACCCCGTAGCAGATAACTTGTCTAGGTTAGAGAATGTTCTTCATGACCCACAACCTATTGATGATAGCTTTCCCGGTGAGCAATTGAATGTCATCAATACTTCACGTAGTGCACCGTGGTATGCTGATTATGCAAACTATATCGTTGCCAAATATATACCACCTAGTTTCACATATGAGCAAAATAAGAAATTCTTCTTTGACTTGAGACATTACTTCTGGGATGATCCTCACCTTTATAAGGAAGGAGTAGATGGTGTTATTACACGTTGTGTACCTGAACATGAACAGGGACATATCCTACAGAAGTGTCACTCCGAGGCCTACGGAGGACACCATGCGGGAGATAGAACTGCACACAAGGTATTGCAATCAGGTTTCTATTGGACCAATCACTTCAAGGATGCCCGTAAGTTTTTCTTGTCTTGTGACGAATGTCAAAGAGTAGGTAATATCGGTAAATGTCAGGAAATGCCTATGAACTATTCACTTATCATTGAACCATTTTATGTTTGGGGCTTTGATTATATGGGACCTTTTCCAAAATCCAACGGGTATACTCACATATTAGTTGCTGTTGATTACGTCACTAAGTGGGTAGAAGCTATCCCCACTAGTAGTGTTGATCACAACACTTCTATCAGGATGCTTAAAGAAGTTATCTTCCCTAGATTTGGAGTCCCTAGATATCTAATGATCGACGGTAGTTCACATTTCATTCATGATGCTTTCCGTAAAACGCTTGCTAAGTACGATGTCAACCATAGAATTGCGTCTCCCTATAACCCACAGTCCAGTGGTCAAGTAGAGCTAAGCAATAGAGAGATTAAACCAATTCTGCAAAAGACTGTCAACAGGTCTAGGAAGAATTGGTCTAAGAAGCTCGATGATGCACTGTGTGCTTATAGGCCTATAAGAATCCCATGGGCATGCTCCGTACAAAATGGTGTATGGTAAAGCATGTCATTTACCTCTTGAGCTAGAGCATAAGTCCTATTGGGCAATCAAAGAGCTCAACTTTGATTTCAAACTTGCTGGTGAGAAGAGGTTATTTGGTATTAGCTCGCTTGATGAGTGGAGAACTCAGGCATATGAGAATGCCAAGTTGTTCAAAGAGAAGGTTAAGAGGTGGCATGATAAGATGATACAAAAGCGTGAGTTCAATGTAGGTGATTATGTCTTGCTATATAATTCTCGTTTAAGATTTTTTGCAGGCAAGCTTCTCTCTAAATGGGAAGGTCCCTATATTGTCGAGGAAGTATATCGTTCCGGTGCTATCAAGATCATCAACACGGAAGGTAATTGTCCGAGAGTGGTAAATGGGCAGAGAATCAAGCATTATATCTCAGGTACTCCCATAAATGTTGAAAGCAATATTATCAATACCATAACTCCGGAAGAATACCTAAGGGATATTTATCAGCCTGTTTCAGACTCCGAAAATGAAGAGGTATGTGATTCAGTAAGAAAATAGACTCCAAAACTTTTCCAGTAGGAATTTTTCTCCGTTTTGGAATATTTGAAAAAATAGAAAAATTGGAAGTAGTCCGGAAAGCGCGCAAGGAGGCGACAAGCCTGCCAGGCGCGGGCCCACCCCTGGCCGCGCGTCGGGGCTTGTGGCCACCTCGTGTGCCTCCCGGACTCCGTTTTCGTGCGGAGTACTCCTTCTGGTCTAGAAAAAATCATTATATATTCTCCCGAAAGGTCTGACCCTCGTATCACGCATATTTCCTCTGTTTTCATTTCGAGCCTATTTCTGTTGCAGATCTAGATTGCCATGACGTCCCCAAAAGCTTCGAAGGACAAGATCTTCGAGAAGGTCATCAATCCCTACCTCACGGGAGTGCTGCAACACCCTCAATCTATCGAGATGCGTGAGGGGATGTTGCACATCCATGATGTTGAGGGACCCAAGAAGACCGGAAGCATGGAGGCGAGGCTCGAAGCAATGGAGCAACATGTCTTCTAGTGCCAACGGATGGTGGAGCGTGGACTCAACGCCAACCACATGATGATCACGAATTTCACCAACAAGCACAAGATTGATGCCAATGACATTGGGAAACACCTCTTCAGGCTCTATGACAGGATTGATCACCTCCAAGCCGAGATCTATGACCTGCAGAACCAAAACTGTGAGTATGAGTATAGATTTAAATCAATACGGTTGGCTGCAAATTTGAGGATTCTGGAGACTCGTTCATCTTTCCATGATGGAGCACCTATGCCTTGGAAGACGGAGGATCAAACCCATGTTGCAACAACTCCACCACCATCACCTCCAAAGGAAGACAACTAAGCATGGGTATAGGCAATCCCCTTGGCTTGTGCCAAGCTTGGGGGAGTTGCCCCGGTATCGTATCACCATCACATATTTTGCATTTACCTTTGTTTTAGTTTGTTCCTTTTCAGTTTTCTTTTTCTCTAGTAGATTAAAAGTCTTAGTGTTTTAGTCTTGAGTTTTGCTTTGTGTCACCCCCGATGTATTCGAGCTCCTGAGCCATATAATAAAGAGTGTCTTAGTTGAAGGGCTTTGCCTCTTTCCATGATCAAAAGAGTGAGAAAAGAACAAAAGCATGAAAGATCATGTAATTATCTTATGGGAAGTGATGGCTTCACATATAAAAAGAATGATGATTGAAACTTGTTGAGGGTAGACAAACGTAGACCTTGGTCATTGTTGCAATTAATAGGAAGTGATAAGGAACGAGAGGTTCACATATAAATATATCATCTTTGACACCATCTATGATTGTGAATACTCACTAAACTATTGCATGCCTAGGAGTAGATGTTGGATAAGGAAGACAACATAATGAATTGTGTTTGCTTGGTTCCGAACAATGTTATATGATTAGAGATCCCTTAGCATGTGACAATTGCTTCCACCTCATATTAGCCAAAACTCCCGCACCAAGTAGAGATACTACTTGTGCATCCATAAACCTTCAACCCAGTTTTTCCATGAGAGTCCACCATACCTACCTATGGATTGAATAAGATCCCTCAAGTAAGTTGTCATTGGTGCAAGCAATAAAAATTGCTCCCTAATATGTATGATATATTAGTGTGTGGAAAATAAGCTTTGTACGAACCTGTGATGAGGAAGACATAAAAGCGACAGACTACATAATAAAGTTCTTTATCACAGTAGGCAATATAAAGTGACGTTCCTCCGCACTAAGAGGACATGCATCCAAACCTCAAAAGCGCATGACAACCTCTGCTTCCCTCTGCGAAGGGCCTATCTTGTACCTTTACTTTTTGCCCTTGAAAGAGTCATGGTGATCTTCACCAATTCCTTGTTTCGGCTTTATCTTGGCTACTGTCATATGCTAGGGAAAGATCTATATTCATATGTCAACTTGGAGGTAAGCATTCATGAGTTATTATTGTTGACATTACCCTTGAGGTAAGCAGTTGGGAGGCAAAACTATAAGCCCCTATCTTTCTCTGTGTCCAGCTGAAACTTTGATCTCATGAGTACCACATGAGTTGTAGGAATTGTAGAGAATGAAAAGATGATTGAGTATGTGGATTTGCTTTACAAGCTCTTATTTGACTCTTTCTGATGATTGTGATAAATTGCAATTGCTTCAATGACTAAAGGCTATCGGTTGTTACTTCTCGGTAAGGTTCTTGATCCATACTTTACTTTGTGATGGCATTGTCACTTTAGCATGAGATATTATATGTTGGTATTGCTGTTCTGATCATGATCATGATGCCTACATGTTCGTATCTTGTTTTGTCGACACCTCTCTCCCTAAACTTGTGGTCATATTTATTGAGCTAGGCTTTCGCTTGAGGACAAGCGAGGTCTAAGCTTGGGGGAGTTGATATGTACATTTTGCATCATGCTTTCATGTTGATATTTATTGCTTTTTGGGCTGTTATTTCACTTCACGGTACAATACTTATGCCTTTTCTCCCTTATTTTGCAAGGTTTACTTGAAGAGGGAGAATGCCGGCAGCTGGAATTCTGGCCTAAAATTGGAGCAAGTTTGAGATACCTATTCTGCGCAACTCCAAACACCGTAAATATCAACGAGTATTTTTTCCGGATTTATAAAAAATACTGGGCCGAAGAAGTTCCTGAGGAGCGCCAGCAGGTGGCCACAAGCCTGCTAGGCGCGACCACCCCTGGCCGCGCCTAAGGGGCTTGTGGGCACCCAGCTGGCCCTCTGCCCCCCTCTTTTGCTATATGAAGGGTTTCGTCAGGGAAAAAATCAAGAGGACGGTTTTTTGAGGATTCGCCGCCGCCACGAGGCGGAACTTGAGCAGAACCAATCTAGAGTTCCGGCAGGACGATCCTGCCCGGGAAACTTCCCTCCCGGAGGGGGAAATCATCGCCATCGTCATCACCAACACTCC
Source organism: Hordeum vulgare subsp. vulgare (assembly GCF_904849725.1). Taxonomy (NCBI): domain Eukaryota; kingdom Viridiplantae; phylum Streptophyta; class Magnoliopsida; order Poales; family Poaceae; genus Hordeum; species Hordeum vulgare. Next base: position 542,623,487 of record NC_058524.1, on the reverse strand, counting down.
TCTCATCGGAGGGAACTCATCACCATGAACATCTTCATCAACACCATCTCATCTCCAAACCCTAGTTGATCACTTGTAACCAATCTCCGTCTCGCGACTCCGATTGGTACTTGTAAGGTTGCTAGTAGTGTTAATTACTCTTTGTAGTTGATGCTAGTTGCACTATTTGGTGGAAGAGTTTATGTTCAGATCCTTGATGCTACTCATTACCTCTCTGGTCATGAATATGATTATGCTTTGTGAGTAGTTACTTTTGTTCCTGAGGACATGGGATAAGTCATGCTAATAGTAGTCATGTGAATTTGGTATTCGTTCGATATTTTGATGTGTTGTATGTTGTTTTTCCTGTAGTGGTGTTATGTGAACGTCGACTACATAACACTTCACCATTATTTGGGCCTAGAGGAAGAAATTGGGAAGTAGTAAGTAGATGATGGGTTGCTAGAGTGACAGAATCTTAAACCCTAGTTTATGCGTTGCTTCGTAAGGGGATGATTTGGATCCACTAGTTTAATGCTATGGTTAGACTTTGTCTTAATTCTTCTTTCGTAGTTGCGGATGCTTGCGAGAGGGGTTAATCATAAGTGGGATGCTTGTCCAAGTAAGGGCAATACCCAAGCACCGGTCCACCCACATATCAAACTATCAAAGTAACGAACGCGAATCATACGAACATGATGAAAACTAGCTTGAGAGAATTTGCCATGTGTCCTCGGGAGCGCTTTTCCTCCTATAAGACTTTGTCCAGGCTTGTCCCTTGCTACAAAAGGGATTGGGCCACTTTGTTGCACCGTTGCTACTTTTGTTACTTGTTGCTTGCTACGAATCATCTCACAACAAAATCACTTGTTACCGATAATTTCAGTGCTTGCAGATATTTCCATGCTGAAAACCACTTGTCAGATCCTTCTGCTCCTCGTTGGGTTCGACACTCTTACTTATCGAAAGGACTATGATTGATCCCCTATACTTGTGGGTCATCAAAGTGTAATCCCCAATTTTATCTCTAGCCTGCTTCTTCCCCAATTAACTCTCCTATCATTCTTTGAGGTACCAGTAGGGGTGCGAAAAAGACTTGATTTTTACCGATCTAGATTCTTTTGGCAAAGTGATGATAGTAAGACGAAATATAGGGTAGCTAAATGGGATATGATGTGCATACCCAAAGACCAGGGCGGGTTAGGAATTGAAAATTTACAAGGTAAAATAGATGTCTATTGAGCAAATGGCTATATAAACTATTTGTTGAGACAAAAGGTACATGGGTACAAATTTTACGTAATAAGTACGTGCAATCCAAAACGTTGGCCCAAGTTACAATGAACACTCGGACTCACCCTTATGGAAGGGTTTAATGAGGACAAAAGATATGTTCTTTAATAGGGTGAAGTTTCACATTGGAAATGGTAACACAACCAGATTTTGGGAGGACACGTGATTAGGGGAGACGCTCCTGGCTACACAATATCCAATTTTTATATAATATTGTGTTGTGTAAAGAAGCCTACGTTGCTACAATTCCGCAGACAAACCCCCTTAATATTCAAGTACATAGGGATTTGGTAGGAGAACGATGGAACGCGTGGCTCTATTTGGTCTGTAGGTTGATGGAAGTTCAACTAAGTGACCAACTAGACACAATTCAGTGGAAACTTACAACAAGTGGGTGTTTCTCTGTGAAATCCATGTATCTAGAACTTATTAATCGTGGAACTATAACTATGTCTCAACACATTTGGAAAATAAAAGTACCTCTGAAGATAAACATCTTTATGCGGTTTGTCCACAAAGGGGTCATATTGACGAAAGGTATTTAGTCAAACGAAGATGAGTGGGTAATTCTAGATGTTGCTTATGTGATCAAAATGAGACTATCAAACACCTCTTTCTCAAATGCCCTTTGGCTAGACTATTATGGCATAGTATTCACATAAATATAAACCCTCCAATGAGTATGAACATGTTATTTGGGACGTGTCTTAATGGAGTGGACGTTTGAAAGCATAATTTCTCCCTAAGGTGGTTTTTATAATTGATCACAACATATGCATCATTGGACTAATGAGTTTATTCAAGCATATTTCAGAAAATTTCATAGTTACCTTTCCTATAGGATTGTGAGGAGAAACCCCTTGATGCAAGGAAGGAATAGGATTGGCTCAAGCTTCAAGCAAGAAGACTCTACATTTTACATTTGTGAGAATAAATCACTTTGAGTCCATAGGAAAGCCAATACTATTAAAAGGGGATGAGGTATTATGATGAATTGGTTGCTCAAGTGCTTAAAGATAGCCACCAAAAATACTCAGCCATTTTCCCACAAAATATCTCTCTCCAAAGCCACATCAGCAAAATTGGTGCCACCAACAATTTTCACTTGGCCCTACCGATCTTACACATACACATCCTATGCCAAATCCTGCAATCTTAGTACCACCAAAATTCCATTCGGTGCCACCGAGATTCAGTGACCAACTTTCTGTTGAGAAGATTTCAAGAATCGGAATTTCCAAGTTCCAAACCGTCTCACCGATATTTGGTAATTGGTCTAGGTCATCGTATCGGTACCACCGAGATTCATATATCGTTCTCACCGAGAATTCAAAAGTTGCCACATTTAGTACAACTCCGTACCACCAAGATTCTTTTCCGTGTCACCGAGTTGGGCAATAATGTTGTGTGACAGCCCGATGCCGACGTTCCAGAAGATTTCCCTTTTCCTTCCGTTATCGTCGTGTGTCTATTTTCTTTTGTCGCACCAACATCGCATCATTCGCATCATCAGCATTGCATCGGTATCCCGTTGCCGCCCATTGTCGCCAGTTTTCAAAACTTGCATCCGTTAGTAGTTGCCGGTTCTCGTCGTTGTCCGTTCTGAGCCTGACAACATGCACGCGCCCGCGGCATCGTCGAAACCCTGTTTTAAAAGTGTGTTGAAAACTTTCTCTGATCGGGTTGAGATTTGACGTCCGGTCTTATTTTAATATAGGTAGGCCGTGTATAAAGTTTCGTCGCAATCGGAGTCCCTCTGGTACCCACACGGTCGACCGTAGCGGCACCGTCTTCGGTTATTCGTCGGACGTCTGTCGGTGTTTTAAAATTCGTTGCTGCGCTGCCCGTTCTCCCTCTCGTCCCCGGATATCCCCTCTACATGGCCTCGTAACCGTTCCCGCGTTCGGAATTAGTCGAATCCGACCGCGCGGTTGAAACCGGGGCGGAATTTCGCTAAACCTAGCCCCCCATTTGTCTATAAATAGCCCCCGGGTAATTTTAGACAGCAAACCCTCTCCACCTCGAAATCCGTGCCCCTAACCCTAGCCTCCCACCTCTCTCTCTCTCCTCCCAACAGCCTCAGCCGCCAGGGCCCGCGGAGCCCATCACAGGCCCGCCCGGGCCCGAGCCACCGCGCCATCCTCGGGAGGAGCCCGAGCTCCCTGCAGCTCTCCTCCACCCGTGCCTTCCCCGTCGCCGTGCCGCCACCGGGCTGTAGCCCCGCCTCGCCCCGGAGTCTCGCCCCTTGCCACCGGGAGCCGTGCCCGCCATCGGCCAACAGCCGCCGTTGCCGGAGCGTGCCCCCGCCGCCATGGCCTACATCGCCAGCGCCGCCGCCAGCCCGCCTCCGACCAACTGCTCGTAGCCCCGATCGCGTCCGGTTTGCCCGAATGCCTTAGATAAAATGTTCATGCTCTAGGGACCCATTTGCCATGTATTTTAGAGCGGTCATTTGTATTTTTGCGTGTAGGGAATTGCCGCTAGTTTATTTTCCGTGTCTAGGTTTTTATTCTCGCATTTATGTGTGGCAATATTTTTGTGTTGCAACCCCACATATTTTATATGGGATTTTTCTGTGTAGTTAATTTTAGCATTAGAGCAAGTTAGTTCGCGCGATATTTTGCTATGTTGCCCTCTTGTTTATTTCGTATGATTTATTCCGTGCTTCGTTTGATTAAGTTGTCAACTAGGGAGTTGTTCTTTGATGTTTAGTCTAGCCCCTGGTATTTTTGGTTGCAATACAAATGCATGTTTAGGTGTAGTTTTCTTGCTCTCAAGTTGCTAGAAATAGTGCTGATTTGGAGGTGCTGAAATATTTCTAAGTCTGGAATCTGTTATATTTTGTTGCTGTTTTGTTTTGCCTCTATGTTGTGATTTGTAGCTCTTTTGAGGTTGGTGCAATGGAGTTAGTTGTAAACCTTGTGTTTCTCGAGCATGCTGTGAATTTTCATGCCATTTGGTGTCCTGTAACTTATGGTTTTGCTGCTGTCAATATAGCTTCAGATCGAAAACTGCACTTTCATGAGGTGTAATTTTCACTAAGTCTTCTTTCCCTAGTGTTCCATGATTCCATGCTAGTTGTTGTTAGTTGTTGGTAGTAGTGCTTCTTGCCCTCTTTTGTGTCATGCCTTGCTTAAGTTTATCGGAGTTGTGTAGCCCGTAGTTGTGGGGTGTAGAAAGTGCTATGTGGCTGATTTTGGCAGATTGTAGAGATTTCTTGTTTTGCTCGTAGTTGTTGAACCGTAGCTCCGATTTGATCGTGTCCTACATGAAACTTGCTTAGAATCTCATGTAGTTTCATTTTCTCTTGCTGGTTGTATGTTTTTGAAGTGCTCGTGACCGTCATTGCACACATATTGCATTCATGCCATCATATCTTGCGGTGCTTGTAACTTTTGATCCGTAGCTCCGTTGGAGATGTTCTCCATGTGTAAATTGCTTGTAATGACGCGTAGAATCACGTGAACCTATTTGTTTTGCTGTTTAACAACTAAGTAAATGTGTTAGTTCAGATCTGGATAGAATTGTAAATTAACATGTGAGGTCGTTTCGGAGGTGCTATATGTCATTTCCAACCTAATTTAAAATGCCTAGATAGGTAGATTAATTACGCTTCACCTCTTGCCATGTTTAACCACATTTAATATTGTCGTGTATCTAATCGGGATAGAACTAAATAAATCAATGTGGAGTTTCGTCAATATGCAATTCGTTGCATGTTGAACTTCACTTAATGTGTAGTGTTTGTTTGTCGTGATTTGTCATGCCGTGACTTGCATGTATTCAGCTGCTCATGCATCATTTGTGTTGTGCACTGTGTGGTGAATTCCATGTGTTGATTTGTGTTTCCTGTTTGCTTCGTCTCGATAGAGTTTCGCAGCATGCTGGATTGTGAGGACCTGTTCGACTACGTCGGTTCGTCTGCTTCACGGAGGTATTCTTCTTCCAAGCGGGATCTCAGGCAAGATGACCATTTCCCCAGATACCATTACTATCATTGCCATGCTAGTTTTATCGCTTCTATCGATTATGTCTCGTTGCCTACCACATGTTAAATATCAGCCTCTCAACAATGCCATGAAAACCTTCAACCTGTTCAACCTAGCAAACCACTCATTGGCTATGTTACTGCTTGCTTAACCCTGTGTTAGCGTTGCTAGTTGCAGGTGCGGTTGCTTCCATGTGAAAACATGGGTTCCTTGTTATATCACCATATTTTAACGCTATTTAATTTAATGCACCTATATACTTGGTAAAAGGTGGAAGGCTCGGCCTTTTCTAGCCTGGTGTTTTGTTCCACCTTTGCCCCTTTAGTTTCCGGTTACCGGTGTTATGTTCCATAAATGAGTGCTCCTAACACGATCGGGGTTGTTATGGGGACCCTCTTGATAATTCGTTTTAGATTAAAGCTGGTTTGGCAAGGCCCAACTTTGGTACTACATTTTCCTAATCACCTAATAAAATTGCATAGGGACTTTCTGGACCCCGAGGATAATTTAATCAACCCCCGGGCCAGTGCTCCGCACGAGTGTTGGTCCACCCACCTAGCAGTCGGCGGTGCCACCTCGGGGCAACTCGAAGTTTGGCTACCGTCCACTATGCATAGACGGTGTGTCCTGAGAGCGAGATACGCGGCTCCTATCGGGTTCGTCGACACACCGGGTGGCCTTGCTGGATTAGTTTTACCTTTGACGGAATATCTTGTGCATCGGGATTCCGGTGATGCTTTGGGTATTCTCAGAGTTGAGGTTTTCCACTAGGGAATCCGATGAGATCGCGAGCTTCGTGATTGAGGATTTCTATGCGGCTTGTGGTAATTTGTGATGGACTAGTTGGAGCACCCCTGCAGGGTTAAATCTTTTCGGAAAGCCGTGCCTGCGGTTATGTGGCAATGTGGAAACTTTGTTTAACACTGGTTCTAGATAACTTGAAGTTAACTTAATTAAAATATGCCAACTGTGTGCGTAACCGTGACTGTCTCTTTCGTGAGTTCTTACTCCGATCGAGAACACGGTTGTGTTATGTCTGACGTAGGTAGGTGTTCAGGATCATTCATTTGATCATCAATAGTTCACGTCCTTTATGCGTAGATCTTCCCTCTCTAATTTCTTGTACTCGTAAGTTAGCCACCATATACATATGCTTAGCCGTTGCTGCAACCTCACCACTTAACCATACCTCACCTAATAAGCTTTGCTAGTCTTGATACCTTTGGAAATGAGATTGCTGAGTCCCCTGTGGCTCACAGATTACTACAACACCAGTTGCAGGTACAGGTAAATGTTACTTGACGCAAGCGCGTTGATTGTTCATTTGGAGTTGCTTCTTCTTCTTCTTCTTCATCGATCTAGGATGGGTTCCAGGCCGGCAGCCTGGATAGCACGGATGGATGTCGTTCTTCTTTTGTCGTTTGTTTTCGTCCGTAGTCGGACCCTGCTCTTACTCTTGATGATTATGTAATGTACTCACGTGACTCTGATGTAGCTTGTGGCGAGTGTAAGCCAATTCTATTATATATCTCTTCTTTTCAGTACATGTACTTGTAACAATATCCATTCTTATGACATGACGAGATGCGCTTCTATCCCCGACTAGGCCCTCGTGCCAAATTGAGGATAGGGTCGCATCTTGGGCGTGACATGTTGTAACGGTTGGATTTTGGGGGATGCCTATATATACCCCTCCACCTCCTCTCCTTCGCAGAGGAAGCACTCAGAACACATTTACACTTGCCGTATCCATTTTTCTGAGAGAGAGCCACCTACTCATGTGTTGAGATCAAGAGATTCCAATCCAACCATTTGAAACTTGATCTCTAGCCTCCCCAAGTTGCTTTCCACAAAATCAATATCTCCTACCCATGCCAAATCTGTGAGAGAGTGATTGAGTGTTGAGGAGACTATCTTTTGAAGCACAAGAGCAAGGAGTTCATCGTTCTACCGCATCTATTACCTTTTGGAAGGTGGTGCCTCCAAGACTGGTTAGGTGTCTCTTGGGAGCCTCTAGAGTTGAACCAAGAAGTTCCTAAGGGCTAGGGTATCGCCTACTTCATGAAGATCTACCATGGGTTAGGATAGTCCTATGTGGACGAAAGCCGTGGTGGAATAGACAAGGCCGCTTCTTCGTGGACCCCTTGTGGGTGGAGCCCTGCGTGGACTCTCGCAGTCATTACCCTCTGTGGGTTGAAGTCTCCACTAACATGGACGTATGATAGCGCCACCTATCGGAACCATGCCAAAAATCGCCGTGTCAACCTTTGCGTTTGATCTCCCTAGCTTACCCTCTACTTTACATTTGCATGTCTTTACTTTCCGCTGCTATACTCTTAGATGTGCATGTGTAGGGTGAACTTGACTAGTCATAATTACTAAACCTGGCTCACAACTAAAACTAGGAAATGCTAAGTTTTTATCTTATCAAGTAGTCTAATCACCCCCCTCTAAACATACTTTTGATCCTACAAGTGGTATCAGAGCTTTGGTCTCCATTACATTGGTTTCACAACCTAGGAGAGTATGGCGTCTAGTGAGGGAAATTATCACCGTAGAGGTCCATACTTTGATGGTACAAATTTCGCTAGTTGGAAGCGTAAAATGAAAATACATATTCTTGGTCATAATCATGCCATTTTGGCTGTTGTTCATGTTGGTGTGCAATCTGATTTCTTCAGAGAAGGAAGAGAACTGGATCGTGAAGCGACAACAGAAGAACTGAAGATGTTGCAATACAATGCTCAAGCCTGTGATATCCCGTTCAACTCCTTGTGCCCCAAAGAATTCAACAAAATCAGTCGTCTTGAGAATGCAAAGGAAATTTGGGATACTTTGATTGATATGCACGAAGGTATAGATTCTGTCACGGAATATAAGTTGGATGTGCTTCAAAGTCAGCTTGGCAAGTTCAAGATAAAGTATGGTGAAGGAGTCGCTGAGATGTATTCTAGGCTAGCTCTCGTCACAAATGAGATTGTCGGCTTAGGAAGTGAAGAGATGATCGACAAATTCATCATCAATAAGATACTTAGAGCCTTGGATGGAAGATACGACACTTTGTGCACATTAATCCAAATGATGCCAAACTACAAGGATCTCAAGCCAACCAAAGTCATTGGAAGGATTGTTGCTCATGAAATGTCACTCAAGGACAAAGATGAGTTGCACAACAAGTCAAGCGGTGTTTACAAAGCTTCAAGTGGTACTCCCGCTACTTCAAATGACAACCTTGTTACCAATGAAGAGATCAGCCTCATGGTCAAAAAATTCAACAAGTTCTACAAGAGTAGAGGCAAAGAGAGAAGCTCAAGCTCAAGATATGATGAGAAGCGTTCGTCTAGTTGTAACCACACACTATTCTCATGAGTGCTCGGCTCCCCACAAACGAAGAGAAGAGTCACCTAGAAGACGAAGCTCAAGAGATGAGTCACCTTGTAGAGAGACAAGGAGTAGGGAAGATCATTATGAACAAACACACACTCAGAGACACAAAGTATCAGATAAGAATGACAAGTACACCAAGAGTAGTTCAAAAAGAAGATATCAAGCTCACATTGGTGAATCGGTTTCTGGCTTCGAGTGTGACAACCAATCTGGGAGAAGTTATCACTCCAACTCCGACTACAGTTAAGATGAAGGTATTGTCGGTCTTGCACTCGTTTTCTCCAACTCCTGCGACTTATTTGATTCACCAAATGAAGGGATTGGAAGCTGCTTCATGGCAAAAGGCCCCAAGGTATCACACCCAGAGTACTTTGACTTTGATAGTGATGAGGATGAATTCTTAAGGGAAGATGACTTGCTCTTTGATAATATTAGTGATAACATTGAAGATGAACTTGAAAATGATAATGCTAGTCAAGATAAATCAAATTATGATGATAAGAAAGAGATTGAACGACTAACAAAAGAATTAAACACTCTTAAGTTAGCTCATGAAACTACTCTAGAAGATCATAAATACCTTGCAAGAACTCATGAGAAGCTACGCTTCGAGAAGGTAAATTTAGAACAAGAGCATGAGTTTCTAAAAGCAATTGATACGTCTCAAACGTATCTATAATTTTTGATGGTTTCATGCTGTTATCTTGTCATCTTTGGATGTTTCATGTACCTTCTATATCTTTTTTTGGGACTAACTTACTAATTCAGTGCCAAGTGCCAGTTCCTGTTTTTCTGTGTTTTTGGCTCTTTTCAGATCTTATTTTGGAACGGAGTCCAAACGGAATAAAATCCCCGAAATAAATTTTTCCCGAACGGAAGAAGATCAGGGGGCTTGAGGGCCAAGGCAGGAGAGCTACAGGGGGCCCACAAGCCCTGTAGCCGCCACCAGGGGGGCGGCGGCTAGCAGGCTTGTGGCCTCCCTGGCACCCCTGACCTAGCTCGTTCGCCTATATATTCCCTAAAATACAGAAAAAATCAGGGAATCCACGAAAACACTATTCCGCCGCCGCAAGCTTCTGTTTCCGCGAGATCTCATCTGGAGACCCTTCTCGGTGCCCTGCCGGAGGGGACTTTGGAGTTGGAGGGCTACTACACCAACATCATCACCCCTCCAGTGACTCGTGAGTAGTTCACTTCAGACCTACGGGTCCGTAGTTAGTAGCTAGATGGCTTCTTCTCTCTCTTGGATCTTCAATACAAAGTTCTCCATGATCTTCATGGAGATCTATCCGATGTAATCCTCTTTTGCGGTGTGTTTGTGGAGATCCCATGAATTGTGGATTTGTGATCAGATTATCTATGATATATATTTGAGTCGTTGCCGATTTCTTATATGCATGATTTGATATCCTTGTAAGTCTCTCCAAGTCTTGGGTTTTGTTTGGCCAACTAGATCTATGATTCTTGCAATGGGAGAAGTGCTTGGTTTTGGGTTCATACCGTGTGGTGACCTTTCCTAGTGACAGAAAGGGCAGCAAGGCACACATCATGTAGTTTCCATCAAGGGTAACAAGATGGGATTTGTCGTAGATATGAGATTGTCCATCTACATCATGTCATCTTGGTTAAGGCATTACTCTGTTCTTTTGGACTTAATACACTAGATGCATGCTGGATAGCGGTCGACGTGTGGAGTAATAGTAGTAGATGCAGAAAGTATCGGTCTACTTGTTTTGGACGTGATGCCTATAGATATAATCATTGCCATAGATGACGTCATGACTTTGCGCGGTTCTATCAGTTGCTCGACAGTAATTTGTTCACCCACCGTCTACTTGCTTTCATGAGATAAGCCACTAGTGAACACTACGGCCCCCGGGTCTATTCACACCTATCGTTTCCACTTTCTCTTTTACTTTGCTTTGTTACTTTGTTGCTTTCAGTTCTCACTTGGCAAACAATCTATAAGGGATTGACAACCCCTTCATAGCGTTGGGAGCAAGCTTTTTGTGTTTGTGCACGTACTTGTGATACTCCTTCACTGGATCGATACCTTGGTTCTCAAAACTGAGGGAAATACTTACCACCGCTGCGCTACATCACCCTTTCCGCTTTGAGGGAACACCAACGCAAGGCTCCAAAGCCACGGGGGAATCCTTTGCATATTTTCCTAGGAAGTCCCTAAAGGCGTAGCCGTAGCAGAAGGATTCCTGGTGCCGTTGCTGAGGAGAATCAAGACAAGAATAGTCTCTCGTCAGCACGAGTTTCTGGCGTCGTTGGAAGGTCTTTTGTTGCAGTAGCAGAAGTATTTCTGGAGCCATTGCCGGGGAAGGAGAGATCTATCCAAGTAGGTCTCACAAACTCATCTCTTGCATTTACTTTTTTGCCAGTTGCCTCTCGTTTTCCTCTCCCCCACTTCACATTTGCCGTTTTCATTTGCCTTTGTCCTTTGCCATTTTCTTTTGCCTTTTGCCTTTTTGCCGTTTTCCTTTGCCGGTTTTCCTGCTTGCTTGTGTCCTTGTTTGTTTGTTGAAGTCATCATGGCTGAAAACACCAAACTTTGCGACTTCTCGAGTACCAATAATAATGATTTTGTTAGTACTCCGATTGCTCCCGCCACTAGTGCGGAATCGTATGAAATCAACGCAACTTTGCTGAATCTTGTTATGAAAGAGCAATTCTCTGGCCTTCCTAGTGAAGATGCCGCATCCCATCTCAATACCTTCACTGAGCTTTGTGATATGCAAAAGAAAAGAGATGCGGATAATGACGTGATTAAGTTGAAGCTTTTTCCTTTCTCGTTGCGAGATCGCGCAAAAACTTGGTTTTCTTCTTTGCCTTAAAATAGTATCGATTCATGGGATAAGTGCAAAGATGCTTACATATCCAAGTATTTTCCGCCGGCTAAGATCATCTCCTTACGTAACGATATCATGAATTTCAAGCAACTTGATCTTGAACACGTTGCACAATCTTGGGAGAGGAGGAAGCTTATGATTAGAAATTGTCCCGCTCATGCCTTGAGTTTGTGGATGATTATATAAATATTTTACACTGGCTTGAATTTCGCTTCTCGCAATATCTTGGACTCCGCCTCAGGTGGAACGTTCATGGAAATCACGTTTGGATACGCTACAAAACTCCTAGACAATATCATGCCCAACTACTCTGAGTGGCACACTGAAAGGTTACCTACTAGCACAAAGGTACACGCTATAGAAGAAATGAACTCTCTTAGTGCTAAGATGGACGAGTTGATGAATTTGGTTCCTAGTGGAAACGCTCCTTTAGATTCTAATGACATGCCACTATCTTCCTTGATTGAGAGTAGCAACGCTAGTTTGGACGTTAATTTTATTGGTAGGAACAATTTTGGCAACAACAATGCTTTTAGAGGAAACTATGTTCCTAGGCCTTTTCCTAGTAACTCCTTTAACAATTATGGCAATTCCTAAAACAACACTTATGGAAATCACCACAAATTACCCTCTGATTTAGAGAGTAATATCAAAGAGTTCATCAACTCTCAAAAGATTTTCAATGCGTCCATAGAGGAAAAACTACTCAAAATAGACGATTTGGCTAAGAGCGTTGATAGGATGTCTTGTGATATTGATGCTTTGAAAGTTAGATGTGCTCCTCTCAAGGTCAACTTGGATGAAACTTTGAAAGCTATTTGTGTCTCCATGAATGAGAGCAAAGAAAGAACCGCCCAATTTCGCGCTAGGCATGAATGGTTTAAAAGGGTGCGTTCTAGTGATGCAAATCACGAAGATCTTAAAGTGCTTGGTGTGCTCCTCGTGAATCTTTGTTTTCGCGTGTCAAACCTATTGATGAAGGGGCTGGATATGAATCCACTTTGGTTGAAAAACGCCCCAATGATTCGGAGTCTACCCATCTTGATGATAAAGGTGTGGAGAGTGAAGTAGAAAATCAAAATTTTGGGTAGTAATGAAACTCCCACTTTGGATTTCAAGGAATTCAATTATGATAATTGCTCCTTGTTTGAATGCATTTCTTTGATGCAATCCATTGCAAACTCTCCACATGCTTATAGCCAAAGCAAAGCCTTTACCGCGCATATCGTAGATGCTATGATGAAATCTCTTGAAGAGAAGCTCGAATTAGAAGTCTCTATACCTAGAAAACTTCATGATGAGTGGTAACCTACTATCAAAATCAAGATCAAAAACTATGAGTGCAATGCTTTCTGTGATTTGGGTGCTAGTGTTTCCGCGATTCCAAAGTCTTTATGTGATATTCTTGGCTTTCATGAGATTGAAGAGTGTTCTCTTAATTTGCATCTTGCGGATTCTACTGTCAAGAAACCCATGGGAAGGATCGATGATGTTCTTATTGTTGCAAATAAGAACTATGTACCCGTGGATTTCATTGTACTTTACATAGATTGCAATCCTGTATGTCCCAATATTCTTGGTAGACCTTGTTGGGGAACGTCGCATTGGAAACAAAAATTTTCCTACGCGCACGAAGACCTATCATGGTGATGTCCATCTACGAGAGGGGATATTCGATCTACGTACCCTTGTAGACCGCACAGCAGAAGCGTTAAGAAACGCGGTTGATGTAGTGGAACGTCCTCACGTCCCTCGATCCGCCCCGCGAACCGTCCCGCGATCAGTCCCACGATCTAGTGTTGAACGGACGGCACCTCCGCGTTCAGCACACGTACAGCTCCACGATGATCTCGGCCTTCTTGATCTAGCAAGAGAGACGGAGAGGTAGATGAGTTCTCCGGCTGCATGACGGCGCTCCGGAGGTTGGTGATGATCTTATCTCAGCAGGGCTCCGCCCGAGCTCCGCAGAAACGCGATCTAGAGGTAAAACCGTGGAGATATGTGGTCGGTCTGCCGTGGCAAAGTTGTCTCAAATCAGCCCTAAAACCTCCGTATATATAGGGGGAAGAGGGGGAGCCTTGCCTTGGGGTCCAAGGACCCCCAAGGGGTTCGGCCGAGCCAAGGGGGGCAACCCTCCCCTTCCAAACCGAGTCCAACTAGGTTTGGAAGGAGGAGTCCTTCCCCCTTTCCCACCTCCTCTTTTTTTTCTTTTTTTTTCTCTTTGATTTTCTTCCTATGGCGCATAGGGCCTTCTTGGGCTGTCCCACCAGCCCACCAAGGGCTGATGCGCCACCCCAAGGCCTATGGGCTTCCCCGGGGTGGGTTGCCCCCCCCGGTGAACACCCGGAACCCATTCGTCATTCCCGGTACATTCCCGGTAACTCCGAAAACCTTCCGGTAATCAAATGAGGTCATCCTATATATCAATCTTCGTTTCCGGACCATTCCGGAAACCCTCGTGACGTCTGTGATCTCATCCGGGACTCCGAACAACGTTCGGTAACCAACCATATAACTCAAATACGCATAAAACAACGTCGAACCTTAAGTGTGCAGACCCTGCGGGTTCGAGAACTATGTAGACATGACCCGAGAGACTCCTCGGTCAATATCCAATAGCGGGACTTGGATGCCCATATTGGATCCTACATATTCTACGAAGATCTTATCGTTTGAACCTCAGTGCCAAGGATTCATATAATCCCGTATGTCATTCCCTTTGTCCTTCGGTATGTTACTTGCCCGAGATTCGATCGTCAGTATCCGCATACCTATTTCAATCTCGTTTACCGGCAAGTCTCTTTACTCGTTCCGTAATACAATATCCCGCAACTTACACTAAGTCACATTGCTTGCAAGGCTTGTGTGTGATGTTGTATTACCGAGTGGGCCCCGAGATACCTCTCCATCACACGGAGTGACAAATCCCAGTCTCGATCCATACTAACTCAACGAACACCTTAGGAGATACCTATAGAGCATCTTTATAGTCACCCAGTTACGTTGCGACGTTTGATACACACAAAGCATTCCTCCGGTGTCAGTGAGTTATATGATCTCATGGTCACAGGAACAAATACTTGACACGCAGAAAACAGTAGCAACAAAATGACACGATCAACATGCTACGTCTATTAGTTTGGGTCTAGTCCATCACATGATTCTCCTAATGATGTGATCCCGTTTCTCAAGTGACAACACTTGCCTATGGTCAGGAAACCTTGACCATCTTTGATCAACGAGCTAGTCAACTAGAGGCTTACTAGGGACAGTGTTTTGTCTATGTATCCACACATGCACTGTGTTTCCAATCAATACAATTATAGCATGGATAATAAACGATTATCATGAACTAGGAAATATAATAATAACTAATTTATTATTGCCTCTAGGGCATATTTCCAACAGACCTTTCCTAAGGACTATTGGTGCTATCATCGATATGAAGGAAGGGAATATTAGATTTCAATTTCCCTTGAAGAAGGGCATGGAGCACTTTCCTAGAAAGAAAATAAGATTTCCTTATGAATCTATGATGAGGGCTACTTATGGTTTGAGCACCAAAGATGACTATACGTGATTCCATCACCTTTTGCCTAGCTAAGGGCGTTAAACAAAAGCGCTTGTTGGGAGGCAAGCCAACGAATCTATCTTTTTTCTTTCTGTTTTTTGTTTACCACACTTTCATAATTCTGTTATGATTGTGTTTTTTGTGTTTCTTTTTGCGCTTGTGCCAAGAAAAACCGTTATGATTAGTCTTGGGGATGATCGTTTGGTCATGCTGGAAAAGACAGAAACTTTCTGCTCACGAAAATAATTTTCATTTTTTTATGTAAGAGCTTTTGAGTTGATTCTTTTTGCTGCTGATTGCTACGCAAATTATTAAGACTTTCGTAATGTTTCATAAGTTTTGAAGTACCAGAAGTATACGAAGTATACAGATTGCTACAGACTGGTCTGCTGTTAACAGATTCTGTTTTTTGTTGTGTTGGTTGCCTATTTTGATGAAACTATGGATAGTATCGGGGGGTATTATCCATGGAAGATTGAAAATACAATAACCCAACATGAACATAAGTAGAATTTAAGTTTACTATAGTACCTAAGGAAGTGGTGGTTTGCTTTCTTATACTAATGTTATTACGAGTTTCTGTTTAAGTTTCGTGTTGTGAAGTTTTCAAGTTTTGGGTGAAGTTCTTATGGACAAAGAGATAAAGAGTTTCAAGAGCTCAAGCTTGGGGATTCCCAAGGCACCCCAAGAGATTCAAAGATGCCGTAAAAGCCTAAGCTTGGGGATGCCCCGGGAAGGCATCCCCTCTTTCGTCTTCAAATCCATTGGTAACGTTACTTGGGGCTATATTTTTATTCACCACATGTCATGTGTTTTGCTTGGAGCGTCTTATACCGTAGGAATCTTTTATTTTTGTTGTGTCACAATCATCCTTGCTGCACACCTAGAGAGAGAGACATGCACTCGCTGTGATTTTGTCGAGCTTCACTTATATCCTTTGGTAGACAATTCCGCTCACATGTGCTTCACTTATATCTTTTGAGCTAGTTGATTTTGCTCTATGTGCTTCACTTATATATTTTAGAGCACAGCGGTGCGTGACTTGGTAGTTGATCTATGCTTTGAAAGTAGTCTCAAAATGGGTGGTTATCCAAAGGGATATGAAAACTTCCACTTTCATGTGCATTGAATAGTTAGAGAAGTTTGATTCATCTCAGTTAGTTTTGAGTTGTGGTTGTGGTAATATTGAAGTTATGCTAGTAAGGTGTTGTGGATCTAGAAATACTTGTGTTGAAGTTAGTGATTCCCGTAACATGCACGTATGGTGAACTGCTATGTGATCAAGTCTGAGCATGATTAGTCTATTGATTGCCATCCTTTGCGTGGCGGTCGGGATCGCGCGATGGTTTATACCTACCAACCCTTCCCCTAGGAGTATGCGTTGAATGCTTTGTTTCGATTACTAATAAAGCTTTTGCAACAAGTATATGAGTTCTTCATGACTAATGTTGAGTCCATGGTTTAGATGCACTTTCACCTTCCACCATCACTATCTTCTTAGTGCCGTGCAACTTTCGCCGGTGCACAAAACCCACCATTAGCCTCCCTCAAGACAACCACCATACCTACCTACTATGGCTTTTTTAAAGTCATTCCGAGATATATTGCCATGCAACTACCACCATGACATGTTCCACCTCTACTACATTGCCATTGCATGATCGTAAGATAGCTAGCATGATGTTTCCATTAATGTCTATGCCATGCTATATCATTGTCACGGTACACTACCGAAGGCATTCCATATAGAGTCATCGTTGCTCTAAGTTTTGAGTTGAAAGTGTGACGATCATCATTGATGGAGCATTGTCCCACGTGAGGAAATAAAAGAGGCCAAAGATCCCACCAAAAAAAATGAGGCCAAAGAGCCCACCAAAAAAATGATGAGAGAAAAAGAGAGAAGGGACAATGCTACTATCCTTCCACACTTGTGCTTATTAAGCACCATGATCTTCATGATTGAGAGTCTCTCGTTTTGTCACCGCCATATAGCTAGTGGGAAATTTTCGTTACATAACTTGGCTTGTATATTCCAATGATAGGCTTCCTCAAATTTGCCTTAGGTCTTCGTGAGCAAGCAAGTTGGATGCACACCCACTAGTTTTCTTTAAGAGCTTTTACTTACTCTTAGCTCCAGTGCATCATTTGTGTGCTAATCCCTACTCATTCACATTGATATCTATTGATGAGCATGTCCACAGCTCATTGATATGCCTAGTTAATGTGATCATCTTTTCCTTTTTGTCTTGCAACCTCCACCACACTCCACACCACTTATAGTGCTAAAACCATGGCTCACGCTCATGTATTGCGTGAGAGTTGAAAAGGTTTGAGAAAGTAAAGGTGTGAAAACAATTACTTGGCCAATACCGGGGTTGTGCATGATTTAAATTCGTTGTGCAATGATGATAGAGCATAGCCAGACTATATGCTTTTGTAGGGATAACTTTCTTTTGGCCTTGTTATTTTGAAAGTTCATGATCACCTTGCTAGTTTGCTTGAAGTATTATTGTTTCCACGTCAATAGGAAACTATTGTTTTGAATCTAATGGATCTGAACATTCACGTCACATAAAAGGAGTTACAAAGGACATCTATGCTATGTAGCATGAAAGCATCAAAAAATCATTCTTTATCACTTCCCTACTCGAGGACGAGCAGGAGTTAAGCTTGGGGATGCTTGATACGTCTCAAACGTATCTATAATTTTTTATGGTTTCATGCTGTTATCTTGTCATCTTTGGATGTTTCATGTACCTTTTATATCTTTTTTGGGACTAACTTATTAATCCAGTGCCAAGTGCCAGTTCCTGTTTTCTGTGTTTTTGGCTCTTTTCAGATCTGATTTTGGAACGGAGTCCAAACGGAATAAAATCCCCGAAATAAATTTTTCCCGAACGGAAGAAGATCAAGGGGCTTGAGGGCCAAGGCAGGAGAGCTACAGGGGCCCCACAAGCCCTGTAGCCGCCACCAGGGGGCGGTGGCTAGCAGGCTTGTGGCCTCCCTGGCGCCCCCTTGACCTAGCTCCTTCGCCTATATATTCCCTAAAATACAGAAAAAAATCAGGGAATCCACGAAAACATTTTTCTGCCGCCGCAAGCTTCCGTTTCCGCGAGATCTCATTTGGAGACCCTTCTCGGTGCCCTACCCGAGGGGACTTTGGAGTTGGAGGGCTTCTACATCAACATCATCGCCCCTCCAATGACTCGTGAGTAGTTCACTTTAGACCTACGGGTCCGTAGTTAGTAGCTAGATGGCTTCTTCTCTCTCTTGGATCTTCAATACAAATTTCTCCATGATCTTCATGGAGATCTATCCGATGTAATCCTCTTTGGCGGCGTGTTTGTCGAGATCCGATGAATTGTGGATTTGTGATCAGATTATCTATGATATATATTTGAGTCTTTGCTGATTTCTTATATGCATGATTTGATATCCTTGTAAGTCTCTCCAAGTCTTGGGTTTTGTTTGGCCAACTAGATCTATGATTCTTGCAATGGGAGAAGTGCTTGGTTTTGGGTTCATACCGTGTGGTGACCTTTCCGAGTGAGAGAAAGGGCAGCAAGGCACACATCGTGTAGTTGCCATCAAGGGTAACAAGATGGGCTTTGTCGTAGATATGAGATTGTCCATCTACATCATGTCATCTTGGTTAAGGCATTACTCTGTTCTTTTGGACTTAATACACTAGATGCATACTGGAGAGCGGTCGACGTGTGGAGTAATAGTAGTAGTTGGAGAAAGTATCGGTCTACTTGTTTTGGACGTGATGCCTATAGATATAATCATTGCCATAGATGACGTCACGACTTTGCGCGGTTCTATCAATTGCTCGACAGTAACTTGTTCACCCACCGTCTACTTGCTTTCATGAGAGAAGCCACTAGTGAACACTACGGCCCCCGGGTCTATTCACACCTATCGTTTCCACTTTCTCTTTTACTTTGCTTTGTTACTTTGTCGCTTTCAGTTCTCACTTGGCAAACAATCTATAAGGGATTGACAACCCCTTCATAGCGTTGGGAGCAAGATTTTTGTATTTGTGCAGGTACTTGTGATACTCCTTCACTGGATCGATACCTTGGTTCTCAAAACTGAGGGAAATACTTACCACCACTGCGCTACATCACCCTTTCCGCTTCGAGGGAACACCAACGCAAGGCTCCAAGGCCTTGGGGGAATCCTTTGCATATTTTCCTAGGAAGTCCCTAAAGGCGTAGCCGTAGCAGAAGGATTCCTGGTGCCGTTGCTGAGGAGAATCAAGACAAGAATAGTCTCCCGTCAGCACGAGTTTCTGGCGCCGTTGGAAGGTCTTTTGTTGTAGTAGCAGCAATCAATGATGATCTCTGAAAGAAGAGTTCCTCTTATCTATCCAAACAATTACTCTTGTCTACTTTTGTTCCATATGTTAAACCTAAGAACACTAGTAACAAAGGCAAGAAAGTTTCTTCATCTGGTAACAACAATGCTAAAGCTAGATCAAATGATGTTGTTCCTAGTCGCTCTCTTGATTCCACTAATGATTCTCTTAGACAAGTTACACTTGAGCAAGAAAATGATTTATTGAAAGGGATTATATAGAGAGGTGTCTTCAAGAGTTTTGCCGGAAGTAAGCAATTCGAAGAAATTGTGCGCGAGCAAGGAGGACATCGAAAGAAGCAAGGTGTTGGCTACTTTAGTGTCAACGGAGATGTTTGTGAAGAAGGTCCATATCCCATTCCCAAGTTTGTTCCTCAAGAGAACAAGTATGATCCTACTCCTACCAAGGGAACAAGCTCTCAAGATGGCCTTCTACCACAAGACCACATGGGCAAGGGAAAGCTTCAAGAGGAGATTGACTCATTTGAAGAAGAACCCCAAGCCAAGGTTGAGTGGGTTCCCAAGGACACTACTAGCACTACCTCATCTAGTGATACCACAACTCCAAGGATCCCCATCAAGTTGATGTGGATCCCCAAAAGAAATAAATAGAAAGTTCTTGAGGGGTGACTCCACCAATGAAATTCACTCTTATTCATTTTGGCAAGAACTATACGCAATAAACCTCAACCATATGCATTAGTTCAAGGAGTCGTACATTACCTCAAAGGTAAGTAAGGGACAAGGTAATTAATGAATCTTTGGACATCGTATCCCATGTATCTCATTCCATGTCCACAGCCATTCTTGCACATATTCCTTGTGCTTTGGGACTAACCCATGTAGGTGAGAAGAGTAGGAAACAACAAGGATTGTTCACAACTCAAGATGAACTTCATCCACAATGAGCATCCACCACTACTACACCTAATTGAAGTCTTCTATGACAAAACCCAAGGTTAGTTTATCCCTCTTAAGGGGGATGTCATATCAAGGGGAACTTCACTCTAAATCTTGAGTATAAGCATCTCCTAAGGATATGAACACATTAATGCTTTATATAAAAGTGGTAACCCCACTTGTGCTTAATCGATGAGTATGACCAATGTTCAAGTATTCTTACTTGGATCCTATGTCAATGTACTCATATATAGATGACTTCGTCCTCGCCAAAGTGCTTGATAGATGCTAGAATGAATGTGCATGTTCACCATGTTTTATTTGACATCTTATTATGTGAGCATGTTGGTATGCATATTTTGCTCATTCAAGGATATCCAATTATTGTTATTTGGCTTTCTATTTTATTTGGACAATTGGATATGCAAAAATTCCTAATTTCCTTTCTCTTGCTATCTCGTCTAAAATTCTATTAATGCTACATCACAAAATTTGAGCAAGAACTTTAGGGACACTCTGTGTGAGGAGCACTCAGAGATCTGTCTCGACAAGGGCTGAATTACAAAACCTCCCAAAGTGCATCTCGATGTGACCAGCCTCAGAATCTCAGTTCCACCCAAGCCTAGGATTGATCATGTTTTATCATCTCGGTGCAACCGAGTTTTGCTTTTCGTCTCACCGATTTTCACTGTCAGCTGACAGTTGTGGAACTCAGTGGCACTGAAAATCTCGTATTGGTGTCACCGACAGCAAGGATATATATATATATCCGCAAAACCCAACCATTGAAAATCACTTCAAACGTCGAACAACCACACCTCCTTGCTGCCACGCCCTAGTCCCCTAGACTTCTTATTGATTCTCCTGTGCGCCCTCGCCACCGGAGTCCTCGGCACCGACGGAATCTTCACCACCGTCGCCGTCGTGGCGAATCCCCGCCAAGTTAGGGTACGGATTCGGTTCCTTTTGCACTCCAAATCTGATTCTTGGGCAATTAGGCACTGTAATTATCTATCCACTACTGTTACTATTCTATCCAGCAGAAAAATTCCCTTAGATTAGCGGGCAAAGAAAAATTTAGGTTTAACAATCCACAAAATTGATTCTCGGTGTCACTGATTCGCAAAAATCGGTTTAACCGATTTTGGTTTTAGGGTTACTGAGAATGTTCTTGGTGGAACCGAGTTCTCCTTTTCGGTGAAATAAAAAAGGGTGTCAAGTTTCCGTTGATGAGAACATTTGTCTCGGTGGCTCCAATTTTTTTGACTCGGTGGAACCGAAATCCCCTTTTGCTGAATGTTAGAACTAATTTTTCAGAGTTCAACTTTTTCAAAACTTCTGCAATTTTGTGATGCTCATCCACTCCAGCTATTCTATATCTCTTCACAGGGTCTTCTTGTCTGCTAGTCGGATTGTCTTCTTTGTTTTCCAGAATTTCAGGATCAGAGGATAGTCAGAACAATTTTAGTGAGCCCAATGCTGACATGGGCTCAAGCACTAGTCCTAAGAGGACACCTTCTGACCCAGGTACTCCCAGCTCCCATGGCATGCCCAAGGAATCTACCAGGTCTAGAAGGAAGATCAATTCTGATGAAGAAGATGCTGACTTCATCCCTTAGGATTCTATTCCCAGAAGCAGAAGGAGAAGACCACAGTAGGAAGACTGTGAGGAAGGGGTATGCCAGACCTGCTGACATTAGAGCTCTAGAAGCTAGGCTTGCAAAGAAGCCATGTCAGAAGAGAGCCAGGAAGAGAACTATCCATGTTGTTGGAAGGCCAACCTCTATGTATGAAGATTCAGCAGAAGCTACTGATGATGAGGAGGAAGAAATTCCAGCTGAGGTTCCTCCTCCTAAGAAGAAAAAGCTTATGGCTAATGTTATACCTAAGAACTCTGCACCCAGCCCTTAGCACCTACGGCTAAGAAGTCTGTAGCTACCAAGAGGACTACAAAGGACATACCTGCAGCTGAAAAGAACAAAGGCTCTCTATCCAGAGAATTTGCTGCAGAGGAAGATGAGGATGCCCCTGTGCTTATGAAGCCGAGAGCTCATTTGCCATCCCACAATGAAGCTCATCCAGTTGCTGAAGACATGAAGAAGAGAAGGGATGTAGGTTTGAGGATATGGAGATCCGTTGATCCATATGGTGTGAGACAGAGAACTGTTGTTGATCCCCCGCTTTCACACAAAAGAGCAACATGATTTCTATGAGACTGTTTTGCTTGATAAGAGTCCTACAGTCAGCGACATGAGATATGTCGATTGGGAATACATCAAGGCCAATGAAGATTATTTTCCCTGTGTGAGAGAAAAATTTCAGGATGGTTGATATTGAAGATTTTGTTGGCAAAGAGATGAGTGCATGGAACAATGAGTTGATCATGCAATTCTATTCCACCGCTCATTTCTATTCTGATGGAAGGGTTGCATGGATGATGGAACGTCTCCAATATGAAGCTACAGTTGATGAATGTGACATTATCATTGGTGCTCCAAAAGCACTAGAAGGAGATTTGGATGTGTATTCAAAATCCAAGATGAATCACAACTCCACGGTCAACATGTACAAGCCAATGCCCCATGAGTTTGTGTCATCACACAAGTTTGGCTCTGTCTATTTCTTATTTCTTGCAACCAGGAATACCTACTACGAATACTATCATGAGATACACCCTGATGCCCAAATCAGGTGACGACAAGATGATTTGAGGTTATTCCATCAACATGCTGCATCATCTAGACACCCACACCCGGTTTAGAGTGATGGACTTGATAGTTGAGACTGTCAAGAGGACTCCTGCAGATTAGAAGAGATCATGTGGATATGCTCCATACATTCAGATGCTCATCAATGGCAAGATTGGCAAGCATGCATATCTACTTGATCGTCCCCACCTGCCACTTCAGCCTAATTTTGAAGATAATGAAGTTGTGATGGATCCCAGCCATCTCAGCTCAGCTACTGCTCAAGAGACAGCAGAGGCAACTAGGAATGCTCCAGCTCCAACCCCACAACTCAGAACGAGAGATGAGAAAATGTCATTCTTGGGCAGCACCATCCAAGGGATGGAGAAGAAAGTTTCCGATATCTTGCTGAACCAGAAGAGCCTCGAGAGGATCGTGGAGACAAAATTCACCACTGTTGATCAGCTCCAGCATGAAGTTGATTAAGTGAAGATTCCATGCTCCAACAGTGATGATGAAGAATCACCTCTTCCTACTACTACTTAGTTCAGGACCCAGACCAGGTCAGCAGTTGTGCCAGTTCCGGAAGCAAGACCAGCTTCATCAGCTCAAGCTTCAACTCCTCCTCCTGCACCTCCAGTGTCCACACCTCTAGCTCTAGGGACTTCTGCAGAAGCCTTCATCGACGCTCTCTTGTCCACTCCATCATCAACTACCGTACGAGATCATGCCCAGAAAGACAATTAGTTCTAGACCTTTGAACTTTTTGGTAACTTGTTGCCAAAGGGGGAGAAGTGTATAGATCAAATAGGGCTTCAAGAGGGAGAGCGTTTGAACTTTATATCCTCTCATTTGTTTTTTCAAAACTTTTGGTCTTTTGGATGACTTTATCCGTTTAGATGTGTTTGATCATACGCTTTGATTGTTTGATGCTACCTCGTAACTACCAGGGAAAACCTTATACACAGAACATTAGCAGTAATGTTGGATAAAAGAGGGCGATACTACTACATATCAATAGCGCACATCTACTAGAGTCGCTACTGCTAAATATTTAGCAGTGGCGCTGTTTTAAGAAACACACTACTACTAATATTGCCCCATCGTTTCTGACATGCTAGATTTAGTAGTAGCGCGCCCCACATACCGGCACTACTGCTAACAATATTAAGATGATGATGAATTGTTTAATGAGTAAGATGATGATGGGTTATATGTCATATATTTGATTAAAGTGGATGGATGCAAGTGACCAAGTGGAATTAGAGGAAAATATGATGTTGCGATTGGCAACATCATATTTTCTTCTAATTCAACATGATCACTTACATCCATCCACTTCAATCTAAATGTAGTTGTTGGCACGATAATTATTGATGTTGTATATTAATATGTGTAACCGTGTGTAAATACAAGATATATATATATATATAATAAATATGTGTATTTACTAGTGTTGCGGGTTAGAAAAGCACGCTACTGATAACTCGGTTAGTAGTAGCGCTGTCTAAGGGGCTCTACTGCTAAACTTTAGCAGTAACGTTGGTCAAACAGTTAGTTGTAGCATCGTAGTAGTAGCGCGGGCACCCGCGCTACTGATAGTTCACAAACTCGCGCTACTGCTAGGGTTTTCCCTAGTAGTGCGTTATTACCTTTGATCTATCTACATGATGATCATTCACATGTTTATTTGATGTTATGTGCATTACTATTCATTCATATCATGTATGCGCATGTGACGCCCTCAATTTAATCGTACGCTAATCATACACGCAAATGCGTACGATCAAACACAAGGACAAACGGGAAGATATCACAACACAAATCTAGACACAAATAAAACATAAAAGCTTCATAATACAAGCCAGGGGCCTCGAGGGCTAGAATACAGAAGCTCGAAAAACACACGAGTCAGCAAAAGCAACAAATATCTAAGTACAGACATTAAACATGAGGTGCCTTAGAGAAGGCTAGCACAAAAGATACAACGATCCAACGAGGTGAAGCCTCCTAACTATTCCTGGTCTTCAGCGGCCTCCACGTAGTAGCAGGCTCCGCCGGGGTAGCAGTTGTCGTCGGCGGGAAACACCATCTCCTAGGCTCCATCATCTAGTCGCAGCAATCGATCAAGGGGAAAAGGGGGAGCAAAGCAACAGTGAGTACTCATCCAAAGTACGCGCAATACTGACATCAGAACTATACTAAGTATGCATCAGTATCAAAGGAGGGGTTTATATGTGGACTGACTGCAACAATGCAAGAATAGAGAGAGAAGGCCTAGTCCTATCGAAGACTAGCATCTTCAAGGGTCTTGCAGCAATAGACGAGAGTAGAACAGGTAACAAAAATAATAGTCATATTGTTGCAGCAAAATTAATATGAGGTCACGCCCCGAGATTCTCCCTCGACTCCTTGCGAGGAAGCAATCTCGGAGCAAACAATTCCATTTAAGTAACAGTTGTAGTTGTATAAGATCAGGGCACAACTCTAATTTGTCCTGTAACCGTGGACACGACTGTCTGGATAGTTAATTTTCATCCGTGTAGGGGTGCACCAAGTTTCCCATCACGCTCGATAAACTCTGGCCGGACACACTTTCCTGGATCGTGCCCGGCCTCGGAACATCGACACGTCACAGCCCCACCTAGACTCAACAGAGAGGCCAGTCCGCCGGTCTAAATCCTAAGCGTGCAAGGGTCATGGGTGTGGGAAATACGCCCTAGAGGCAATGAAAAAATAGTTATTATTATTATCCGTGCTATAATTGTATTGAATGAAAGCATAGATACATGTGTGGATATATAGACAAAACAATGTCCCTAGTGAGCCTCTAGTTGACTAGCCAATTGATCAATGATGATTAAGGTTTTCTGACCATACGCAAGTGTTGTCACTTGATGACTGGATCACATCATTAGGAGAATGATGTGATGGACAAGACCCAAATTATAAACGTAGCATGTGATCGTGTCATTTGCTTGCTATTGTTTTCTGCGTGTCAAGTATTCATTCCTATGACCATGAGATCATGTAACTCACTGACACCGGAGGAATACCTTGTGTGTATCAAACGTCGCAACGTTACTGGGTGACTATAAAGGTGCTCTACAGGTATCTCCGAAGGTGTCCGTTGAGTTAGCATGGATCAAGACTGGGATTTGTCACTCCGTGTGACGGAGAGGTATTTCGGGGCCCACTCGGTAATACAACATCACATATAAGCCTTGCAAGCAATGTGATTCAAGTGTTAGTCACGGGATCTTCTATTACGGAACGAGTAAAGAGACTTGCGGGTAACGAGATTGAAATAGGTATAGGGATACCGACGATGAAATCTCAGGCAAGTAACATACCGAAGGACAAAGGAATGATATACGGGATTATATGAATCCTTGGCATAGAGGTTCAACCGATAAGATCTTCGTAGAATATGTAGGATCCAATATGGACATCCAGGTCCCGCTATTGGATATTGACCAGGGAGTGTCTTAGGTCATGTCTTCATAGTTCTTGAACCCGCAGGGTCTGCACAATTAAGGTTCGGTGACGTTTCGGTATAGTTGAGTTATAGGTGTTGGTGACCGTAGGTTCTTCGGAGTCTCAGATGAGATCACGGACATCATGAGGGTCTCCGGAATGGTCCGCAAAGGAAGATTGGTATATATGATGGTTTCATTTGGTCTCTGGAAAGATTTCGGGCATTACCAGCAGTGTACCGGGAGTGACAAATGGGTTCCGCGTTTTCACCGGGAGGAAGCCACCCACCAGGGAGTGAGCCTAATAGCCCAGGGGTTGTGCACCAACCCTTAGTGGGTTGGTGAGGCCAGCCCAAGTGGGCTATGTCGGCTAGGAAAAATAAAACCAAAGAAAAGAAAAGAAAAGAGGGAGGTGGGAAGGAAGAGGAGGACTCCTCCTTCCCCAAACCGAATTGGAGTTGGAGTCCTCCTCTCCTCTCCCAGCCGGCGCCCTTGGGGCTCTCTTGATCCCCAAGGCTAGCCCCTCCCTTCCTCCTATATATACTAGATTTTTTAGGGTTTTTGAGAGACAACTTTTGCCACGTGCAACTCAAACCTTTACTTCGCAATTCTTCCTCTAGATCAGTTTTCTGCGGAGCTCGGGCGGAGCCCTGCAGGAATAGATCATCACCATCACCGGCGTGCCGTCACGCTGCCGGAAAACTCATCTACTTCCCCATATCTCTTATTGGATCAAGAAGGCGGAGATCGTCATCGAGTTGTACGTGTGCTGAATGCGGAGGTGCTGTCCGTTCGGCGCTAGATCAGAACGGATCGTGGGACGATGGTGATTTGAATCAGGAAGCTGTGCCACTACATCAACCGCGTTTCTTAATGCTTCCCGCTTAGCGATCTACAAGGGTATTTGGATCCGATCTTCCTGTCGTAGATGAACATCACCATGATAGGTCTTCGTGTGCGTAGGAATTTTTTTGTTTCCCATGCAACGTTCCCCAATAGTGGCATCATGAGCTAAATTCATGCGTAGATGTAATCTCGAGTAGAACACACAAGTTTTTGTGGGCTTTGATGTCCAATTTTCTGCCCTCCTTAGTCTTCTCTCGATTCGACGGTATTGTTGGATTGAAGTGGCCCAGACCAACATTACTCGTACACTTATGAGAGACCGGTTTCATCGACTAACATGCAACTTGTTGCATAAAGATGACTGGCGGGTGCCTGTTTCTTCAACTTTAGTTGAATTGGATTTGACC
Source organism: Hordeum vulgare subsp. vulgare (assembly GCF_904849725.1). NCBI lineage: Eukaryota > Viridiplantae > Streptophyta > Magnoliopsida > Poales > Poaceae > Hordeum > Hordeum vulgare. Next base: position 542,595,735 of record NC_058524.1, on the reverse strand, counting down.
GAGATGGTCCCTGGAGAGAGGTTAAATAGCAATTTGCACATCTGCGTTGTGGTTTTGCATAAGTAAGATGCGATCATACTAGATACCCATAGCAGCCACGTAAAACATCCAACAACAAATTAGAGAACGTCTAACTTGTTTTTGCAGGGTATGCTTGTGATGTGAGATGGCCAAAGACATGATGTGATATATTGGATGTATGAGATGATCATGTTGTAATAGTTAATATCGACTTGCATGTCGATGCTACGACAACCGGCAGGAGCCATATGGTTGTCTTGAAACTAAAGTTTGTGTTTGGAGATGCATTTACTATATTGCTAGGTAGTAGCTTTAGTAGTAATAGCATAGATAGCACGACAACCTCGATGGCGGCACAATAATGGTGATCATGATGATGGAGATCATGGTGTGGCGCCGGTGACGATGAAGATCATGTCGGTGCTTTGGTGATGGAGATCAAGAAGCACAAGATCATGGCCAAATCATGTCACTTATGAATTGCATGTGATGTTAATCCTTTTATGCACCTTATCTTGCTTAGAACGATGGTAGCATTATAAGGTGATCCCTCACTAAATTTCAAGATAAAATTGTGTTCTCCCCGACTGTGCACCGTTGCGACAGTTCATTGTTTCGAGACACCACGTGATGATCGGGTGTGATAGACTAAACGTTCACATATAACGAGTGCAAAACAGTTGCACACGCGGAACACTCGGGGTTAAACTTGACGAGCCTAGCATGTGCATACATGGCCTCGGAACACAAGAGACCAAAAGGTCGAGCATGAATCGTATAGTTGATATGATTAGCATAGAGATGTTTACCACTGAAACTACACTCAAATCACGTGATGATCGGATTTGAGTTAGTGAATTTGGATCATGCCACACTCAAGTAACTAGAGGGATGTCCATTTGAGTGGGAGTTTATTAGTAATTTGATTAGTTAAACTCTAATTGTCTTGAATATAGTCTAAGTCCACTTTGCAATATTTTATGTTGTAGATCAATGGCTCACGCAGTAGCAACCCTGAATTTCAATACGTTTCTAGAGAAAGCTAAGTTGAAAGATGATGGTAGCAACTTCGTAGACTCGGCTCGTAATCTTAGGTTCATCCTACAAGTTGGGAAAAAGAATTATGTCCTTGATGCTGCGCTAGGAGATGAACCACCCGCTACGTCTAACTGATACGTCCATTTTGCATCATGCTTTTATGTTGATATTTATCGCTTTATGGGCTGTTATTACACTTCACGGTACAATACTTATGCCTTTTCTCTCTTATTTTATAAGGTTTACATGAAGAGGGAGAATGCCGACAGCTGGAATTCTAGCCTGAAGAAGGAGCAAGTTTGAGATACCTATTCTGCACAACTCCAAAAGCCGTGAAAATCAACGAGGAATTATTTTGGAATTTGTAAAAAATACTGGGCGGAAGAAGTGCGAGAGGGGAGCCACCAGGAGGCCACAAGCCTGCTCGGCGCAGCCTACACCCCTGGTCGCGCCTAGGGGGCTTGTGGGCTCCCTGTTGCCCCTCTGGCTCCCATATTTTGCTATAAGGAGGGTCACCATTATTTGGGCCTAGAGGAAGGCATTGGAAAGTAATAAGTAGATGATGGGTTGCTAGAGTGGTAGAAGCTTAAACCCTAGTTTATGCGTTGCTTCGTAAGGGGCTGATTTGGATCCTATAGTTTAATGCTATGGTTAGACTTTGTCTTAATTCTTCTTTCATAGTTGCGGATGCTTGCGAGAGGGGTTAATCATAAGTGGGATGTTTGTCCAAGTAAGGGCAGCACCCAAGCACCGGTCCACCCACATATCAAACTATCAAAGTAGCGAACGTGAATCATATGATCATGATGAAAACTAGCTTGACAGAAATTCCCATGTGTCCTCGGGAGCGCTTTACCTCCTATAAGAGTTTGTCCAGGCTTGTCCCTTGCAACAAAAGGGATTGGGCCATCATTCTGCACCTTTGTTACTATTGTTACTTGCTACTTGCTACGAATCATCTTATCACACAACTATGTGTTACCGGTAATTTCAGTGCTTGCAGAGAATACCTTGCTGAAAACCACTTCTCAGATCCTTCTGCTCCTCATTGGGCTCGACACTCTTTGTAACATCCCAATTTTCCTAATTGGGAATGTTTTACATTGTAGCTAAGAATCTATGCATATCGATTTAAATAAAGTTTGCATTTGAATTCTTTTGACTTCTGCTTTTGCATTTCTATTTTTCTTCACACAAGAAGTGCCGGGAAATAATCTCTTGCACGCAAGAAAGAGCGGAGGAAATTGACCCTCCAAAGTGCGAGGCATTTTTTTGAAATATTTTGAGCCAAGAAAGCCAAAGTTTTATCGGAAAATAATTGCAAAAGGAAAATATAGCATAAGGGATTTTTTTTCTGAATAAAAAAACATTTTTTTAAAGTTTTTATTTTTGCCTTGGGAAAATGTTAATCGGGTAGAGGATATTTTTCTGATCATTTTCATATATAATACCCTATATTAATTATTATTTTTGTTTCCTTTTTTCGTTTTAATTTCTGTTAAAAAAAGGAAACGGGAGATATTCTGCTGCCTCCCATCGCTAGAATCCCAGGCCAAACCGCAGCCAGAAATCTCTGGCCAAAACCCCCCACGCACCTCCTCTTTCTTAATTTTTTTTCCTCTTTCCTTTTTTTCTTTTCTTTCTTTTTTTCTTCTCTCTCTCTTTCCTTCCCTCTTCTTCTTCCTTCCTTCTCTATTCTCCCGTGACTTTCCTTTCTTCCCAGCGCCCTTGCCTTCCATGGCAGCCCAATCCCCTTCCCCCTCAGCCCCGATTCTTTCCCTCTGGAGCCTCTCCTCTCCCCCTATAAATACTCCCCAGCGCCGCCTCGCCCCGTTCCCCTCCTCGCCATGCCGTCTCGCCGCCCCAACCGCCCCTGCTGCACCTCGCCGGAGCTCCGAGCTCGGCCTAAGCTCCGGCCACTCCCCTGCCCGCCCCGAGCCTCCCCAAGCCACGTCGGCGCCGCCACTCTTCGCCGGAGGACCGCCTCCACCCCCTGGGCCCCTCCGCAGCCGTCCCCGCCCACGGATACCTCGCCGCCGACCACCACCGAGCCGCCACCGCCTCTGTCCTTGCCGGAGACCACTGCCCACGGTGAGCCTCTCCCTCTGTTTCTCATTCCACCGTTAGATCTTGCACCAACGCCTGAGATTAGAACCCCGTACCCCTTCGGTTTTAGTTAAAAGACCGCCCGGTTTTTACCCCACTTACTATTAAGCCGAAGCGTTTTTGTTATACTTCGGCCGTGTGCTAGTTTTCCCGCAGCAAACGAACCCGCAACCAATCAGGGACTGCCACGTATCGGTTAGAATCTGTTTTCTTTTTTCTGTTTAATTCCAAAATAGAAAAGTTTCAAGTTTGTTTTGATCATAGCGTTTTATCCCGAATTCCAATGGAGTTGAAACTTGTTCCAGTAGATTGCAATTTTCCTGTAGTTTCTAAAAACATATAATTTGTCTATGTTTGAAATTGCAAATTTGAATTAGATCAGATTTAGTCTAAACCTTGTTTTGCTTATTCCAGGAGTTTAAAAAATGATTTTGATTTGATTCTTTTTGCTACTGCTTCCTAGTGATTATATATTACGGTGGTATAAGTTTCAATTTTTTTTAAGTATGTTTAATTGGGGTTTTAACAGAAACAAGTTTCTGCCTTAGTGACGTATAGTGAATTCTTTCACTTAGGCCATAGCAACTATTTACTTGTGATGTTATTTTTACTTGTTGTTTGATTGTAGTGCTTATGGTGTGTATTTTGTTCGTATCGGTAGATCACCCAGAGTGCGAAGCTTGTTACTTAGAAGCGCTCGATCAAGACAACTATCATCAAGGCAAGTCATTTTGATCATACTATCTCCTATGTTTTTCGATGCATGGTAGTTTCACCTTTCTTTGCCCAATTGCATGCTGTTTAGGTACTTGGAAATTTTAGTATAGGTTGTAGTATCATGTGGTAGGCACACAACAACCCCGATACTTGGCCCCGGGACGACAAATTTCATATTGCTATGCTTGAGTAGACGGGATTTCGGTTGAGTGCATAACACGAGTGATGCGAGGTTGATTAAATAATCAAGACCGGTTAAGACAAGATTTTCAAGACCTCGTGATGCAATGCAACTCTGGGTGAAGGATGGTTGATCGGCTCCCTGGAGAAACCAGTGGATGACCCGGGATGCTGGAGACGGCCATGACATCTTGCGGAAAGCTTCACCCAGGCTCGAAGAGACGGACGGAGGCTTCAAGACCCAAGGCTTACCTGCACAGCCACAAGTCATTATGGGCTCTGGCTTGGTTGGACAACGCGGCGACTCTGGACAGGGGTGCTAGCAGATGTAGAAGAACGGTAGGAATGGATGGGCACCGACAAGGATTCAGAGGGACCCGTCAAAAGACCATGTTTTGATCATCCGGTCTTCAAACACCCTGAAGTGCGAGGACATACACGGAGGCGATCAAATCTTGTGGGGAACGTGTGCAAAACTCTGCAGAGTGCCCAACCTAATCGATTAGCCGTGTCCACGGTCATGGACAACTTGAGCCGAAGGCATTGAAATTCCCCTGAACTCTCGACACAACTTAATCATGATATGGGTATTAACAACAACTCGGGTACGAGAATTGGTTGGCGGAACCATCTCGTTAACAACAAACAATGTAGTAATATTTTGCTTCCAGCCCTCTTGTTGTAGGAGAAAATTGGCTTTATGCAAAAACTTATAGCCCCACCTGCCAAATATGCATGTAGAGATAGTTGATTATTATTTTTACCCCTCTCTTTGATGACTTGCCGGCATATTCCATATGCTGACCTACATGGCTGCAACGTATCATGTTGCAGAATACTTTTCCGACCAGGAGTGAGGCTACGATCCACGCTCAGCGACATGCCCTGGAGTCGGATGGACTCGTCTACCTGATGCTTCCGCTAGTCTTCGTTAGATATCTCATGAGATGGCCTTCAGCCACTTTATTGTAATCCATTATTGTAATAAAGTACTCGATATGAGATTTCGATTAATAAAGCTGTGTGATTGAACTGTTGATATATACATTGATGTACTGAGTGTGTACCAGCATGATCTTGGGATGGTACGGAAACACCAGAGACTTGACTCGTATTGAGTCGGGTCGCTACAGAAATGGTATTCAGAGCACACGCTGACCGTAGGACGTAACCTCTAGGAATGGAAAAGCCTTAGGAAGAAAACTATTTTCTTATGTCTATAAATCCTCTATTTTTTCTTCTGATCATTTCTGACTTCTCTTCGATTTTCCAATGTTTTAGATGGCCACCTTCATCCCCGTTAAGTTCACGGAGTTTTGCCAGCCCGACGCCACTATGCCTTTCGGAAAGGAGCTGGTACAGATAACCAAGGACTTGAGGATTGCTCTGCCGACTATCACAGGGAAGCCGACTTCGTCTTACCCGGAGGATTCACGCTACAGGATCGAGGTGCACGTTCCCGGAAGGACATTCGAGCCGCGCACTGAGCCGGTGGATTTCAAGTTCATCGCACCCAACTGGATTCTCGGAAGGGACATGGCGGTCCATTGTGCACTCGGACGTATCAAGGAAGTGTACAGAGGCTGCCCTATTTCACCAGACCTATTCACGGTATCCCGGAGAAGAGAAGATGGAGAAATCATCTCAAGCAAGACCAAGGACGCTCTCCTATCCTATGCCCAGACCTTGGAGAAGCACAGCGGGACTCTGGAGCATTGTGTGATCAAGGACGCCAGGAAGATCAAGCAACTGTTGCTCCACGAACTCGAACTCGAAGAAGCAGCCTGGGAAGGCCACTATGACCATGAACTGGAGGTGAAGGACTTTCTGGAGAGGATCGAGAAGCTGAAGACTCGAGTTGCATACCTGGAGGAGGAACTGGACATGGACGAGAACCTTCATCCCGAAGGTGACGTAGCCCCCTTGATCAGCAATGACGAGGACTATGAAGAAAGCTCCACCGAAGGACCCACCACCATGCTTTTCTGAGGAGGACACTTAGACTAGACGACCAAATTTATTTTATCGTTAAACGCTTAGGCCGATGTTAGGTTATCGAATTTTGTATCCCCGTGTGTGAACCTTTGTGATGGTATTGAATAAAATGTGTGGTGTGATACTTGTTTGTTGCATTTTATATGGGTAGTGTAATTACTCTCTAGACCATTGTTCTATGCTAATCTCACCCCTCTACAAACATCAGATGCCTCCGAGACGTGCCCCTACTTCCAACTTTCCGCCGGAACTCACCCAGTTGATTCAGCAACAGAATACCCTGATGCAGCTGATCATCCAGAACCAGAACAATAACAACAACCATCATCCACCCCAGGCCGACAATCTCACCCATTTCCTGAGGTTGAACCCTCCAACTTTCTCCAGCAGCATTGAGCCCATTGTGGCAGATGATTGGCTCCGCAAGATGGATAGGGAACTTATCACTTCTGGTTGTACTGAAGCTGAGAAGGTGCACTTTGCCGCGCATCAACTTGAAGGCCCTGCAGCTGCATGGTGGGAGAACTACACCACCACATACCCCATTGCTGGAGTCACTTGGGAGCAGTTCAAGCAAGCCTTCCGCACCGCACATGTCTCAGCTGGTGCAATGAGTCTGAAGAAGCGTGAGTTTCGCAACTTACGCCAGGGAAATCGCTCTGTGGCTCAGTATGTCGATGAATTCAGCATGCTCGCCCGTTATGCACCTGGAGATGTGGCCGATGATGCGGCCAAGCAGGAAAAATTCTTGGAGGGACTCAATGATGAGCTGAGCATTCAGCTGACTGTAGCCACCTTCAACAACTACCATGAGCTAGTAGATAAGGCCCTTATCTTGGAGGGGAAACACCAGCAGATGGAGAACCGCAAGCGCAAGTATGGGAATGGAAAGTTCAACTCCGGCACTCAGCAGAAGCCTCTCTACACACCCTATTCAGGGAATACCGAGATTGGATCCGGTAAGTTTGGAGGACACGTCCAGCATAACCACCCAGTGCACAACCATGGAGGCCACAACCATGGAGGAAATGGGAACCACCGCAACAACAGCAGCTTCAAGAATGGCGGTACTGGCACTCAGCATCATTCAGCTCCAGCTCAGAAGGATCTGAATCACATCACCTGCTTCAAGTGTCAGAAGACGGGACACTATGCCACTGAATGTCCCCAGAACAAGCAGGGAAATGGAAATGGCAACGGCAACTCAGCAGCAAAGAAGCCCAATCCTTCTCCTCGAGCTCAGGTGAATCACATTGATGTTGAAGAGGTCTATGATCACCCCGATACTGTGGTTGGTAAGTTTTTGCTAAATTCACGTCCAGTATTGGTACTTTTTGATTCTGGTGCAACGCATTCATTCATATCAAGGGTAGTTGTGGAAAAGCATAGTTTGCCAACTAGAACCCTCAGCCAGCCTATTAAGGTCAGTTCCCCAGGAGGCATGATGACAGCCGGGATAGGATGCCATGCTTTGAGTCTCAACATCGGGAACAATAATTTTCCCACCGACCTCATCGTATTAGAGTCCCAGGGATTGGATGTAATCCTAGGCATGGATTGGTTGGCCAAGTATGAAGGGAATATTGATTGTGCCCTTAAGTCTATTTTGCTCACCACTCCCGAGCAAAAGCGGATTAAGTACGTGTCTCAGTGCCCGACACGGAGTAAACGAGTAAACTCTCTCACGGGAGTAGTCCAGGAGGAAGTACCGATTGTACAGGAGTACCTAGATGTATTTCCGGAGGAATTGCCGGGCATGCCACCTGATAGAGAGATTGAGTTCCTGATTGAGCTATTACCCAGAACAGCCCCGATATCCAAGAGACCCTATCGGATGCCCGCAAATGACTTGGTAGAAATCAAGAAGCAAATTAAGGTGTTGTTGGACAAAGGGTATATTCGCCCAAGTTCTTCACCTTGGGGAGCCCCAGTGCTCTTTGTTGAAAAGAAGGATAAGTCCTTGAGAATGGTTGTCGATTATCGTGCATTGAACGAGGTGACCATCAAGAACAAGTACCCCTTGCCCATGATCAATGATCTGTTTGATCAGTTAGTTGGAGCCCGAATATTCTCCAATATCGATCTTCGATCCGGGTATCATCAGTTGAAGATTCGTGAACAGGATATACCCAAGACAGCCTTCATCACTCGGTACGGCTTGTATGAGTATACGGTCATGTCATTTGGACTGACTAATGCTCCGGCATATTTTATGAATCTGATGAACAAGGTATTTATGGAATACTTGGACAAGTTTGTCGTGGTGTTCATCGATGACATACTGATATTCTCCAAGAACGAGGAGGAACACAAGGAACATCTGCGTCTAGTTCTGGAGAAACTTCGAGAGCATAAGCTGTATGCAAAATTTAGCAAATGTGAGTTTTGGTTGAAGGAAGTCGGATTCCTCGGACACGTCATCTCAGGAGAAGGAATAGCAGTGGACCCTGCCAAGGTCGCAACAGTTACCGAATGGGTAGCACCCACTTCAGTCAAGGAGATCCGCAGTTTCCTCGGACTTGCCAGATATTACCGGAGGTTCATTGAGAATTTCTCAAAGATCGCCAAGCCCATGACAGAGTTGTTGAAGAAGGAATCCAAGTATGTTTGGACTAAGGAATGTAAAACCAGTTTTCAAGAGTTGAAGAAACGTCTGGTTACAGCCCCAGTGCTGATATTGCCGAACATTCGGAAGGATTTCCAGGTTTACTGTGACGCTTCTCGTCAAGGACTCGGAGGAGTGCTCATGCAAGAAGGTAAAGTTGTAGCCTATGCATCCAGACAGCTCAGACCCCATGAGTTGAATTATGCCACGCATGACTTGGAACTAGCAGCCGTAGTGCACGCTCTCAAGACCTGGAGACATTTCCTAATCGGAAATAGTTGTGATGTTTACACGGATCACAAGAGCCTCAAATATATCTTCACGCAGAAGGAGTTGAACCTCAGACAGCGGCGATGGCTAGAATTGATCAAGGACTATGACATGAGATTGCATTATCACCCACGCAAGGCAAATGTTGTAGCCGATGCGTTGAGCCGCAAGAGTTCTGTGAACACATACATAGCAGGAGGGTTACCCCAGGAGTTAGCCGATGACCTCCGAGAGCTCAAATTGGAAATAGTTCCAAGAGGATTTGTTGCCACACTGGAAATTCAGTCCACTTTGACAGAAAAGATCCGCGAAGCACAGAAATCAGACAAGGAGATAGCTGAGATTAAGCAGAAAATGAAAGACGGGAAGGCTAAAGGTTTTCGTGAGGATGAACACGGAACTTTATGGTTTGAGGATCGCATTTATGTGCCCAATGATCCCGAACTCAGGAAGTTGATAATTCAGGAGGCCCATGATTCCCCGTACTCGATACACCTCGGCAACACCAAGATGTATCTGGATCTGAAAGAAAGTTTCTGATGGACAGGAATGAAGAAAGACATTGCCGAGTTTGTAGCAATATGTGATGTTTGTCAGCGAGTAAAAGCCGAGCATCAGAAGCCAGCAGGTTTGCTCCAACCTCTGCCGATACCCGAGTGGAAATGGGAAAAGCTTGGTATGGACTTCATCACAGGATTACCCAGGACCCGTTCTGGCTATGATTCTATTTGGGTTGTGGTCGATCGTTTGACCAAGGTAGCTCACTTCATTCCCGTGAAGACTACTTACACGAGTGCCAAGCTGGCCAAGATATATATGACCAGGATCGTATGTCTGCACGGAGTACCGAAGAGTATTGTGTCAGATAGAGGGACTCGGTTCACATCAAAATTTTGGCACCAACTGCATGAAACCTTGGGAACGAGATTGGAGTTCAGTACATCTTTTCACCCACAGACAGATGGACAGACCGAGAGAGTCAATCAGATTCTGGAGGACATGTTGAGAGCTTGCGCACTAGGCTATGGGTCTAGTTGGGATGACAATTTGCCTTATGCCGAGTTCTCATACAACAACAGCTACCAGACCAGTCTGAAGATGGCCCCTTTCGAAGCTCTATACGGAAGGAGGTGCAGAACACCGTTGATGTGGGATGGAGTTGGAGACCGACAACTTTTTGGTCCCGACCTTATCCGAGATTCTGAAGAGAAGGTCAAGCTAATTCGTGACCGACTCAAGATAGCTCAGTCGAGGCAGAAAAGTTATGCTGATAGCAAATGCAAGGAAGTAACATACGAAGTGGGAGACCGAGCATATCTTCGGGTGTCCCCACTTCAGGAATCAAGAGATTCGGTGTGAAAGGAAAGTTAGCACCCCGATTCATTGCCCCCTACAAAATTCTTGAACGTAGAGGCGAAGTTGCATATAAACTGGAACTGCCGAAAGGATTGTCCAGAGTTCATGATGTCTTCCATGTTTCCCAGTTGAAGAAATGCCACGCTGAGATGGCCGATGTTCCGTTGAGAGTTACAGTGCCCCTAGAGGCCATACAGCTTGACAGTGATCTGACGTATGAGGAGAAACCCGTCAGGATTCTCGAGACTGCCAACAGAGTTACCCGCAGCAAGATCATCAAGTTCTGCAAGGTGTTGTGGAGCCACCACACCGAGGAAGAAGCCACCTGGGAACGAGAAGAGGATCTTCGTCGAGACCACCCGCACCTATTTTCTAGCCAACCCGAATCTCGAGGGCGAGACTCATCTTAAGGTGGGTAGGTTTGTAACATCCCAATTTTCCTAATTGGGAATGTTTTACATTGTAGCTAAGCATCTATGCATATCGATTTAAATAAAGTTTGCATTTGAATTCTTTCGACTTTTGCTTTTGCATTTCTATTTTTCTTCACACGAGAAGTGCCGGGAAATAATCTCTTGCACGCAAGAGAGAGCGGAGGAAAATGACCCTCCAAAGTGCGAGGCATTTTTTTGAAATATTTTGAGCCAAGAAAGCCAAAGTTTTATCGCGAAAATAATAGCAAAAGGAAAATATAGCATAAGGGATTTTTTCTGAAAAAAAACATTTTTTTAAAGTTTTTATTTTTACCTTGGGAAAATGTTAATCAGGTAGAGGATATTTTTCTCATCATTTTGGTATATAATACCCTATATTAATTATTATTTTTGTTTCCTTTTCTTCGTTTTAATTTCTGTTAAAAAAAAGGAAACGGGAGATATTCTGCTGCCTCCCATCGCCAGAACCCCAAGCCAAACCGCAGCTAGAAATCTCTGGCCAAAACCCCCACGCACCTCCTCTTTCTTTATTTTTTTTTCTTTTTCCTCTTTCGTTTTTTCTTTTCTTTGTTTTTTCTTCTCTCTCTCTTTCCTTCCCTCTTCTTCTTCATTCCTTCTCTATTCTCCCGTGACTTTCCTTTCTTCCCAGCGCCCTTGCCTTCCATGGCAGCCCGATCCCCTTCCTCCTCAGCCCCGATTCTTTCCCTCTGGAGCCTCTCCTCTCCCCCTATAAATACTCCCCACCGCCGCCTCACCCCGTTCCCCTCCTCTCCACACTGTCTCGCCGCCCCAACCGCCCCTGCTGCACCTCGCCGGAGCTCCGAGCTCGGCCTAAGCTCCGGCCACTCCCCTGCCCGCCCCGAGCCTCCCCAAGCCACGTCGGCGCCGCCACTCTTCGCCGGAGGACCGCCTCCACCCCCTGGCCCCCTCCGCAGCCGTCCCCGCCCACGGATACCTCGCCGCCGACCACCACCGAGCCGCCACCGCCTCTGTCCTCGCCGGAGACCACTGCCCACGGTGAGCCTCTCCCTCTGTTTCTCATTCCACCGTTAGATCTTGCACCAACGCGTGAGATTAGAACCCCGTACCCCTTTGGTTTTAGTTAAAAGACCGCCCGGTTTTTACCCCACTTACTATTAAGTCGAAGCGTTCTTGTTATACTTCGGCCGTGTGCTAGTTTTCCCCTCAGCAAACGAACCCGCAACCAATCAGGAACTGCCACGTATCGGTTAGAATCTGTTTTCTTTTTTCTGTTTAATTCTAAAACAGAAAAGTTTCAAGTTTGTTTTGATCATAGCTTTTGATCCCGAATTCCAATGGAGTTGAAACTTGTTCCAGTAGATCGAAATTGTTCTGTAGTTTCTAAAAACATATAATTTGTCTATGTTTGAAATTTTCAAATTTGAATTAGATCAGATTTAGTCTAAACCTTGTTTTGCTTATTCCGGGAGTTTAAAAGATGATTTGGATTTTATTCTTTTTGCTACAGCTTCCTAGTGATTATATCTTACTGTGGTATAAGTTTCAAATTTTGTTAAATATTTTTACTTGGGGTTTTAACAGAAACAAGTTTCTGCCTTAGTGACGTATAGTGAATTCTTTCACTTAGGCCGTAGCAACTATTTACTTGTGATGTTATTTTTTACTTGTTGTTTGATTTTAGTGCTTATGGTGTGTATTTTGTTTGTATCGGTAGATCACCCGGAGTGCGAAGCTTGTTACTTAGAAGCACTCGATCAAGACAACTATCATCAAGGCAAGTCATTTTGATCATACTATCTCCTATGTTTTTCGATGCATGGTAGTTTCACCTTTCTTTGCCCAATTGCATGTTGTTTAGGTACTTGGAAATTTTAGTATAGGTTGTATTATCATGTGGTAGGCACACAACAACGCCGATACATGGCCCCGGGACGACAAATTTCATATTGCTATGCTTGAGTAGACGGGATTTCGGTTGAGTGCATAACACGAGTGATGCGAGGTTGATTAAATAATCAAGACCGGTTAAGACAAGATTTTCACGACCTCGTGATGCAATGCAACTCTGGGTGAAGGACGGTTGATCGGCTCCCTGGAGAAATCAGTGGATGACCCGGGATGCTGGAGACGGCCATGACATCTTGCAGAAAGCTTCACCCAGGCTCGAAGAGACGGATGGAGGCTTCAAGACCCAAGGCTTACCTGCACAGCCACAAGTCATTGTGGGCTCTGGCTGGGTTGGACAACGCGGCGACTCTGGACAGGCGGTGCTAGCACATGTAGAAGAACGGTAGGAATGGATGGGCACCGACATGGATTCAGAGGGACCCGTTGAAAGACCATGTTTTGATCATCCGGTCTTCAAACACCCTGAAGTGCGAGGACATACACGGAGGCGATCAAATCTTGTGGGGAACATGTGCAAAACTCTGCAGAGTGCCCAACCTAATCGATTAGCCGTGTCCACGGTCATGGACAACTTGAGCCGAAGGCATTGAAATTCCCCTGAACTCTCGACACAACTTAATCATGATATGGGTATTAACAACAACTCGGGTACGAGAATTGGTTGGCGGAACCATCTCGTTAACAACAAACAATGTAGTAATATTTTTCTTCCAGCCCTCTTATTGTAGGAGAAAATTGGCTTTATGCAAAAACTTATAGCCCCACCTGCCAAATATGCATGTAGAGATAGTTGATTATTATTTTTACCCCTCTCTTTGATGACTTGGCGGCATATTCCATATGCTGACCTACACGGCTGCAACGTATCATGTTGCAGAGTACTTTTCCGACCAGGAGTGAGGCTACGATCTACGCTCAGCGACATGCCCTGGAGTCGGATGGACTCGTCTACCTGATGCTTCCGCTAGAATTCGTTAGATATCTCATGAGATGGCCTTCAGCCACTTTATTGTAATCCATTATTGTAATAAAGTACTCGATATGAGATTTCGATTAATAAAGCTGTGTGATTGAACTCTTGATATATACATTGATGTACTGAGTGTGTACCAGCATGATCTTGGGATGGTACGGAAACACCAGAGACTTGACTCGTATTGAGTCGGGTCGCTACACTCTTACTTGTCGAAAGGACTACGATAGATCCCCTACACTTGTGGGTCATTAAGACTCTTTTCTGGCGCCGTTGCCGGGGAGTGAAGCACCTTTGGTAAGTGGAATTTGGTAAGGAAACATCTATATAGTGTGCTGAAATTTATTGTCACTTGTCACTATGGAAACTAATCCTTTGAGGAGCTTGTTCGGGGTATCTTCACCTCAAACGGAAGCACAAGGAGTTGCTCCTCAACCTGCTGCACCTACTGAAAATATTTGTTATGAAATTCCTTCGGGTATGCTTGAGAAACTGCTGGCTAATCCTTTTATAGGAGATGGAACATCACATCCCGACTTGCATCTAATCTATGTAGATGAAGTTTGTGGTTTATTTAAGCTTGCAGGTTTGCCCGAGAATGAGGTCAAGAAGAAGGTCTTTCCCTTATCTTTGAGGGATAAAGCATTGACATGGCATAGGCTATGTGATGATACTAGATCATGGAACTACAACCGATTGAAATTGGAATTTCATCAAAAGTTTTATCCTATGCATTTGGTACATCATGATCGGAATTATATCTATAATTTTTGGCCTCGTGATAGAGAAAGTATTGCTCAAGCTTGGGGGAGGCTTAAATCAATGATATATTCACGCCCCAACCATGAGCTCTTGAGAGAAATTATTATTCAGAACTTCTATGCTCGGCTTTCTCATGATAATCGCATCATGCTTGACACTTCTTGTACCGGTTCTTTTATGAAGAGAGATATTGAGTTCAAATGGAATTTATTGGAAAGAACTAAACGCAACTCTAAAGATTGGGAGTTTGATGAAGGTAAGGAGTCAGGTACGAATCACAAGTTTGATTGCGTTAAATCCTTTGTCGAAACAAATACTTTTTGTGATTTTAGCGCTAAATATGGACTTGACTCTCAGATAGTAGCTTCATTGTGTGAATCATTTGCTGCTCATATTGATCTCCCTAAAGAGAAGTGGTTTAAATATCATCCTGCCTTAGAAGTCAATGTAGTTAAACCTAGTCCAGTTGAAGAGAAAGTCATCGCTTATAATGATCATATTGTTCCTAGTGCTTACATTGAGAGACCACCTTTCCCTGTTAGAATAAAGGATCATTCTAAAGCTTCAACTATGATACGTAGGGGCTACATTAGAACACTTACACTCCCTGAGCAAATTAGAGTTGAACCCAGCATTGCTATTATCAAAGATCTCATGTCCGACAATGTTGATGGCCATGATATTCACTTCTATGAAGATGCTGCTAGAATTGCTAAACCTCATGCTAGAGACAAACATAGGCATGTTGTTGGCACGCCTGTTGTTTTTGTTAAGATAGGAGATCATTGTTATCGTGGTGTATGTGATGTGTGTGCTAGTGTTAGTGCAATACCTCAATCTTTATATGATGAAATTAAAGACGAGATTGCACCTGTCGAGATGGAACCTATTGATGTCACTATTCAGCTTGCCAATAGAGGTACTATTTGCCCTTTGGGAATTGTTAGAGATGTTGAAGTCTTGTGTGGTAAAACTAAGTATCCTGCTGATTTTCTCGTTCTTGCTACCACACAAGATAGCTTTTGTCCCATCATATTTGGCAGACCTTTCCTCAATACTGACAATGCTCATATTGACTATAAGAAGCAAACTGTCACTTTTGGCTTTGAAGGTGTGTCACATGAGTTCAATTTCTCCAAGTTTGGTAGACAACCTCATGAAAAAGAATTGTGTGGTAAGGATGAAATTATTGCTCTAGCTTCTATTGTTGTGCCTCCTACTGATCCTTTAGAGCAATACTTGCTTGAGCATGAAAATGATATGCATATGGATGAAATGAATGAGATAGATAGAGTTATCTTTGAACAACACCCTATCCTTAAGAATAATTTGCCTGTTGAACTGCTTGGAGATCCACCCCCGCCAAAGGGAGATCCTGTGTTCGAGCTTAAATAGTTACCTGATACTCTTAAGTATGCTTATCTTGGTGAAAAAGAGATATATCCTCTTATAATTAGTGCTAGCCTCTCAGAGCAAGAAGAAAAGAAGTTATTAAAAACTCTGAGGAAGCACCGTGCTGCTATTGGATATACTCTTGACGATCTTAAGGGCATTAGTCCGACTTTGTCCCTAATGTTAAAGATGAATTGATCCCACAGAGGATTATTACTAGCTATAGGATGGTGATTGATTTTAGGAAATTGAATAAAGCCACTAGGAAAGATCATTAGCCTTTGCCTTTTATCGACCAAATGCTAGAAAGATTGTCTAAACACACATACTTCTGCTTTCTAGATGGTTATTCTGATTTCTCCCAAATACCTGTTGCACAATCTGATCAGGATAAAACCACTTTCACCTGCCCTTTCGGTACCTTTGCTTACAGACGTATGCCTTTTGGCTTATGTAATGCACCTTCTACCTTTCAAAGATGTATGATGGCTATATTCTCTGACTTTTGTGAAAAGATTGTTGAGGTTTTCATGGATGACTTCTCCGTTTACGGGTCTTCTTTTGATGATTGCATCAGCAACCTTGGTTGAGTTTTGCAGAGATGTAGAGATACCAATCTTGTCTTGAATTGGGAGAAGTGCCACTTTATGGTTAATATGAAGGCATCGTCTTAGGACATAAAATTTCTAAAAGAGGTATTGAAGCCGATAAGGCTAAGGTTGATCCAATCGAGAAAATGCCATACCCCACAGATATCAAAGGTATAAGAAGTTGCCTTGGTCATGCTGGTTTCTATAGAAGGTTCATTAAAGACTTCTCTAAGATTTCTAGCCCTCTTACCAATCTCTTGCAAAAGGATATTCATTTTGTTTTTGACGATGATTGTGAGGAAGCCTTCGAAATACTTAAGAAGGCTTTGATACTGCACCTATTGTTCAACCACCTGATTGGAACTTACCTTTTGAGATCATGTGTGATGCTAGTGATTATGCTCTTGGTGCTACTACTGAAAAGGAATTTTTAGCAGTCGTGTTTGCATGTGAAAAGTTCAGATCTTACATAGTTGGTTCCAAAGTCACTATTCACACTGATCATGCTGCTATTAAATATCTCATGGAAAAGAAAGATGCTAAACCTAGACTTATCAAATGGGTTCTCTTGCTACAAGAATTTGATTTGCATGTTGTTGATAGGAAGGGTGCTGAGAACCCCGTAGAAAATAACTTGTCTAGGTTGGAGAATGTTCTTGATGACCCACAACCTATTGATGATAGCTTTCCTGATGAGTAATTGAATGTCATCAATGCTTCACGTAGTACACCGTGGTATGCTGATTATGCAAATTATATCGTTGCCAAATATATACCACCTAGTTTCACATACCAACAAAAGAAGAAATTCTTCTTTGATTTGAGACATTACTTTTGGGATGATCCCCACCTTTATAAAGAAGGAGTATATGGTGTTATTAGACGTTGTGTACCTGAGCATGAACAGGGACAGATCCTACAGAAGTGTCACTCTGAGGCTTACGGAGGACACCATGCGGGAGATAGAACTACACACAAGGTACTGCAATCAGGTTTCTATTGGCCTACTCTCTTCAAGGATGCCCGTAAGTTTGTCTTGTCTTGTGATCAATGTCAAAGAATAGGTAATATCAGTAAACGTCGGGGAATGCCTATGAATTATTCACTTGTCATTGAACCATCTGATGTTTGGGGTTTTGATCATATGGGACCTTTTCCAAAATCCAACGGGTATACTCATATCCTAGTTGTTGTTGATTACGTTACTAAGTGGGTAGAAGCTATCCCAACTAGTAGTGGTGATCACAACACCTCTATCAGGATGCTTAAAGAAGTTAATTTCCCTAGATTTGGAGTCCCTAGATATCTAATGACCGATGGTGGTTCACATTTCATTCATGGTGCTTTCCGTAAAACGCTTGCTAAGTATGATGTCAACCATAGAGTTGCATCTCCCTATTATCCTGAGTCCAGTGGTCAAGTAGAGCTAAGTAATAGAGAGATTAAACTAATTCTGCAAAAGACTGTTAATAGGTCTAGAAAGAATTGGTCTAAGAAGCTTGATGATGCACTGTGGGCTTATAGAACTGCTTATAAGAATCCCATGGGCATGTCTCCGTACAAAATGGTTTACGGTAAAGCATGTCATTTACCTCTTGAGCTAGAGCATAAGGCTTATTGGGCAATCAAAGAGCTCAACTTTGAGTTCAAACTTGCTGGTGAGAAGAGGTTATTTGATATTAGCTCACTTGATGAATGGAGAACTCAGGCATATGAAAATGCCAAGTTGTTCAAAGAAAAGCTTAAGAGGTGGCATGATAAAAGGATACAAAAACGTGAGTTCAATGTAGGTGATTATGTCTTGCTATACAATTCTCGTTTAAGATTTTTTGCAGGCAAGCTTCTCTCTAAATGGGAAGGTCCCTACATTGTTGAGGAAGTATATCGTTCTGGTGCCATCAAGATCAACAACACGGAAGGTAATTTTCCGACAGTGGTAAATGGGCAAAGAATCAAGCATTATATCTCAGGTACTCCCATAAATGTTGAAAGCAATATTATTAATACCATAACTCCGGAGGAGTACATAAGGGATATTTATCAGCCTGTTTCAGACTCCGAAAACAAAGAGGTATGTGATTCGGTAAGTAAACCGACTCCAAAACTTTTCCAGTAGGAAATTTTCTCCGTTTTGGAATTTTTAGAAAAATTCAAAAAATTTAAAGTAGTCCGGAAAGCGCACGAGGAGGCGACAAGCCTGCTGGCGCGGCCTACCCCGCTGGCCGCGCCTAGGGGGCTTGTGGGCACCTCGTGTGCCTCCCGGACTCCGTTTTCTTGCGGAGTACTCCTTCTGGTCGGGAAAAATTCATTATATATTCTCCCGAAAGGTATGACCCTCGTATCATGCAAATATCCTCTGTTTTCGTTTCGAGCATGTTTCTGCCGCAGATTTAGAGCAAGATGTCTTCTCAAGATTCAGAAGGGGAGATCTATGTGGCCGATTACCTTGCTAACCCCAAGGCTATGGGACTTGGATCATTATGGTTGGACCACTGATGAGGAAGAAGATTATGATCCCAAGGGGAAGGAACTAACAAGTTCTGATGAAGAGGAGTCTCCTTTACCCCAATCTGGAAGCACACATGTGGAGTTCAAAAAGTCAAGCCTCCCTGACTCAAGGAAGAAGCTTAAGATTTTGTTTACCCCTTCTCGTATTTTACAGGATAGTAAGCAAGAATTACGCCAAAGGGTGTTGAGGCTTGAAGAGTAAATTAATGATCTGAAGGAGCAGAATTTTGTGCTCAAGAGAAAATTAAACAAGTTCAAGAACTCTCCAACAACTCCACCACCATCACTTTCAAAGGAAGACAATTAAGCACGGGTATGGGCAATCCCCTTGGCTTGTACCATGCTTGGGGGAGTTGCCCCGGTATCATATCACCATCACATCTTTTGCCTTTACCTTTTCTTAGTTCGATCCTTTTTGGTTTTATCCTTCTCTAGTAGAATAAAGTTCTTAGTGTTCTAGGCTTGAGTTTTGCTTTGTGTCACCCCCAATGTATTCGAGCTCGTGAGTCATATAATAAAGAGTGTTTTAGTTAAGGGACTTGCTTCATGCCATGATCTAAAGAAAAGAATGATAAAAGAACAAAAGCATGAAAGATCATATAATGATCTTATGGGAAGTGATGGCTTCACTTATAAAAACAATGTTGATTGAAAATTGTTGTGGGTGGACAAATGTAGACCTTGGTCATTGCTGCAATTAATAGGAAGTAATAAAGAAAGAGAGGTTCACATATAAATATATCATCTTTGACACCGTCTATGATTGTGAACACTCATTGAACTATTACATGCTTATAAGTAGATGTTGGACAAGGAAGACAACATAATGAATTACGTTTGCTTCGTTACGAGCAATGTTATATGACTAGAGATCCCTTAGCACATGACGATTGCTTCCACCTCATATCAGCCAAAACTTACTACTTGTTCATCCATAAACCTTCAACCCAGTTTTGCCATGAGAGTCCACCATACCTACCTATGGATTGAAGAAGATCCTTCAAGTAAGTTGTCATCGGTGCAAGCAATAAAAAATGCTCCCTAAATATGTATGATCTATTAGTGTATGGAAAATAAGCTTTATATGAACTTGTGATGAGGAAGACATAAAAGCGACAGACTGCATAATAAAGTTCTTTATCACAGGAGGCAATATAAAGTGACGTTCCTTCACACTAAGAGGTTACACATCCAAACTTCAAAAGCGCATGACAACCTCTGCTTCCCTCTGCGAAGGGCCTACCTTGTACCTTTACTTTTTGTCCTTCAAAGTGTCATGGTGATCAACACCAATTCCTTATTTCTCCTTTATCTTGGCTAACGTCATTTGCTAGGGAAAGATCTATATTCATATGTCAACTTGGAAGTAAGTATTCATGAATTATTATTGTTGACATTACCCTTGAGGTAAGTAGTTGGGAGGCGAAACTATAAGCCCCTAACTTTCTCGGTGTCCAACTAAAAATTGGATCTCATGAGTACCACGTGAGTTTTAGCAATTGTAGGAGACGAAAGGATGATTGAGTATGTAGATTTGCTTTACAAGCTCTTATTTGACTCTTTCCGATGTTATGATAAATTGCAATTGCTTCAATGACTAAAGGCTATTGGTTGTTAATTCTCAATAAGGTTCTTGATCCATACTTTACTTTGTGAAGGAATTATCACTTTAGCATAAGAGATTATATGATGATATTGCTGTTCTGTTATGATCATGATGCCTGCATGTCCGTATCTTGTTTTGTCGACACCTCTATCTCTAAACATGTGGGCATATTTATTGATCTCGTCTTCCGCTTGAGCACAAGCGAGGTCTAAGCTTGGGGGACTTGATACGTCCATTTTACATCATGATTTTATGTTGATATTTATCGCTTTATGGGCTGTTATTACACTTCACGGTACAATACTTATGCCTTTTCTCTCTTATTTTATAAGGTTTACATGAAGAGGGAGAATGCCGGCAGCTGGAATTCTGGCCTGAAGAAGGTGCAAGTTTGAGATACCTATTCTACGCAACTCCAAAAGTCGTGAAAATCAACGAGGAATTATTTTGGAATTTATTAAAAATACTGGGCGAAAGAAGTACCGGAGGGGAGCCACCAGGAGGCCACAAGCCTGCTAGGCGTGGCCTACCCCCCTGGCTGCGCCTAGGGGGCTTGTGGGCTCCCTGTTGTCCCTCTGGCTCCCATCTTTTGCTATAAGGAGGGTTTCGTTCTAGAAAAAATCAGGAGGAGGCTTTCGGGAGGAATCGCCGCCGCCACGAGGCGGAACTTGAGCAGAACCAATCTAGAGCTCCAGCAGGGCCGTCTTGCCGGGCAAACTTCCCTCCCGGAAGGGGAAATCGTCGTCGTCATCATCACCAACACTCCTCTCATCGGAGGGGACTCATCACCATCAACATCTTATCAGCTCCATCTCATCTCCAAACCCTAGTTCATCTCTTGTAACCAATCTCCGTCTCGCGACTCCGATTGGTACTTGTAAGGTTGCTAGTAGTGTTAATTACTCTTTGTAATTGATGCTAGTTGGATTACTCGGTGGAAGATTATATGTTCAAATCCTTGATGCTATTCAATACCTCTCTAGTCATGAATATAATTATGCTTTGTGAGTAGTCACTTTTGTTCCTGAGGACATGGGATAAGTCTTGCTATAAGTAGTCATGTGAATTTGGTATTCGTTCCATATTTTGATGCGTTGTATGTTGTCTCTCCTCTAGTGGTGTTATGTGAACGTCGACTACATGACACTTCACCATTATTTGGGACTAGAGGAAGGCATTGGGAAGTAATAAGTAGATGATGGGTTGCTAGAGTGACAGAAGCTTAAACCCTAGTTTATGTGTTGCTTCGTAAGGGCTGATTTGGATCCACTAGTTTAATGCTATGGTTAGACTTTGTCTTAATTCTTCTTTCGTAGTTGCGGATGCTTGCGAGAGGGGTTAATCATAAGTGGGATGTTTGTCCAAGTAAGGGCAGCACCCAAGCACCGGTCCACCCACAATTCAAACTATGAAAGTAGCGAACGTGAATCATATGATCATGATGAAAACTAGCTTGACAGAAATTCCCATGTGTCCTCGGGAGCGCTTTAACTCCTATAAGAGTTTGTCCAGGCTTGTCCCTTGCTACAAAAGGGATTGGGCCATCTTGCTGCACCTTTGTTACTATAGTTACTTGCTACTTGCTACGAATCATCTTATCACACAACTAACTGTTACCGATAATTTCATTGCTTGCAGAGAATACCTTGCTGAAAACCACTTGTCAGATCCTTCTGCTCCTCGTTGGGTTTTACACTCTTACTTATCAAAAGGACTACGATAGATCCCCTACACTTGTGGGTCATCACTGACCAAGATGTTTTGAACGCTTGGTAATCACGTAAGGACTGCTTCGTAGTTCAATGTGTAGTCTTGTATGGCTTGGAACCGGGACATCAACAACGATTTGAACGTCATGGAGCATATGAGATGTTCTAGGAGTTGAAGTTTATCTTTCATAAGAATGCACGGATCGAGAGGTATGAGACCTCCGATAAATTCTATGCTTGCAAGATGGAGGAGAATTCGTCTGTCAGTGAACATGTGCTCAAAATGTCTGGGTACTCAAACCGTCTAGCTAAGCTGGGGATTGAACTCCCGCAAGAGGCTATCACTGACAGAATTCTTCAATCACTGCCACCTAGCTACAAGAGCTTTGTGTTGGACTATAACATGCAAGGTATTAACAAGTCACCCGGTGAGTTATTCGCGATGCTGAAAGTCGCAGAGTCAGAACTGTGGAAAGAGCATCAAGTGTTGATGGTCAATAAGACCACTGGTTTCAAGAGAAACGGCAAAGGCAAGAAGGGTAGCTCCAAGAAGGGCGGCAAAACTGTTGCTACTCCGACGAAGAAACCCAAGACTAGACCTAAGCCAGAAAGAGAGTGCTATTATTTCAAGGGGATGGGTCACTGGAAACGCAACTGCCCCAAGTATTTGGCTGATAAGAAGGCGGCCAACGCCAAACCAGGTATATGTGATATACATGTTATTGATGTGTACCTAACCAACTCTCGTAGTAGTGCCCGGGTATTTGATACCGGTTATGTTGCTCATATTTGCAACTCGAAGCAGAGACTGCGAAATAAACGAAGGCTGGCGAAGGATGAAGTAACAATGCACGTGGAAAATTGTTCCAAGGTTGACGCAATCGCCGTCGGCACAGACTCACTTCCGTTACCATCAGGATTAGTTATGAACTTAAATAATTGTTATTTAGTGCCAGCGTTAAGCGTGAACATTATATCTGGATCTTGTTTATTGCGAGACGGTTACTCATTTAAGGTAGAGAATAATGGTTGTTCTATT
The DNA here is from genome assembly GCF_904849725.1 of Hordeum vulgare subsp. vulgare. Classification (NCBI taxonomy): domain Eukaryota; kingdom Viridiplantae; phylum Streptophyta; class Magnoliopsida; order Poales; family Poaceae; genus Hordeum; species Hordeum vulgare. The sequence continues at coordinate 542,572,544 of NC_058524.1, read as the reverse complement.
TTTATGAGTAATATCTTTTATGGTCATGCACCCAATGTGAGGGGTTTGTTCATATTGAATATTGATTGTGATGACACAACATATACATAACATTGAGACCAAAAGATGTAGAGTTAACAATGATAGCGCCACCTTTTTGTGGCACTGCCGCTTAGGTCATATTGGTGTAAAGCGCATGAAGAAACTCCATGCTGATGGGCTTTTGGAGTCACTTGATTTCGAATCACTTGACACGTGCGAACCATGCCTCATGGGAAAGATGACTAAGACTCCGTTCTCTCGAACAATGGAGCGTGCAAGTGACTTGTTGGAGATCATACATACTGATGTGTGTGGTCCAATGAGTGTGGAGGCACGTGGCGGATATCGTTATTTTCGCACCTTCACTGATGATTTGAGTAGGTATGGATATATCTACTTGATGAAGCACAAGTCTGAAACATTTGAAAAGTTCAAGCAATTTCAGAGTGAAGTTGAAAATCATCGTAACAAGAAGATCAAGTTCCTACGATCTAATCGAGGGGGAAAATATCGAGTTTGTTGCTCACTTAAGATAATGTGGAATCGTTTCACAGATGACACCGCTTGGAACACCACCGCGTAATGGTGTGTCCGAACTTCGTAATCGTACTTTGTTAGGTATGGTGCGATCTATTATGTCTCTTACCGATTTGCTATTATCGTTTTGGGGTTATGCATAAGAGACAGCGACATTCACTTTAAATAGGGCACCATCAAAATCCGTTGAGATGACACCATATGAGCTATGGCATGGCAAGAGGCCAAAGTTGTCGTTTTTTAAAGTTTGGGGATGTGATGCTTATGTCAAAAAGCTTCAGCCTGAAAAGCTGGAACCCAAAGCGGAAAAGTGTGTCTTCATAGGGCAATTGGGTACACCTTCTATCTCAGATCCGAGGGCAAAGTAATTGTTGCTTAGAACGGAGCTATTCTTGAGAAGGAGTTTCTCTCGAAAGAATTGAGTGGGAGGAAGATAGAACTTGATGATGTTGTGGAACCCTTGATCCCTCTAGATGGTGGCGCAGGGCAGAGGGAAATCTCTCTCGAGGCAACACCAGTTGAGGAGGAAGCTAATGATGGTGATCATGAAGCTTCAGGTCAAGTCACTATCGGACCTCGTAGGTCGACAAGATCACGTACTGCTCCTGAGTGGTACGGGAATCTTGTCTTATCTATCATGTTGTTAGACAACAATGAGCCTGTGAATTATGAAGAAGCAATGGTGGTCCCAGATTCCAACAAATGGTTAGATGCCATGAAGTCCGATATAGGATCTATGTATGAAAACACAGTGTGGACTTTGGAAGTATTACCTGAAGGTTGCTAGGCTATTCAGAACAAATGGATCTTTAAGAAGAAGACGGACGCGGACAGTAACGTGATTGTTTATAAAGCACGACTTGTGGCAAAGGGTTTTTCACAAGTTCAAGGAGTTGACTACGATGAGACATTCTCACTGGTAGCGATGCTTAAGTCCGTCCGAATCATGTTAGCAATAGCTGCATTTCTTGATTATGAAATCTGGCAGATGGATGTCAAAACGGCGTTCCTTAATGGTTTTCTTAAGGAAGAGTTGTATATGATGCAATCCAAAGGTTTTGTCGATCCAAAGAATGCTAACAAAGTATGCAAGCTCCAGCGATCCATTTATGGACTAGTGCAAGCATCTCGGAGTTGGAATAAGCACTTTGATGAGGTGATCAAAGCATTTGGGTTTATACAAGTTGTTGGAGAATCATGTATTTACAAGAAAGTGAGTGGGAGCTCTGTAGCGTTTCTAATATTATATGTGGATGACATATTGCTGATTGGAAACAATGTGGAGTTTTTAGAGAGCGTAAAGGATTACTTGAACAAATGTTTTTCAATGAAAGACCTAGGAGAAGCTGCTTACATATTAGGCATTAAGATCTGTAGGGATAGATCAAGGCGCCTAATAGGACTTTCACAAAGCACATACCTTGATAAAGTTTTGAAGAAGTTCAAAATGGAGCAGTACAAGAAGGGGTTCTTGCAAGTGTTACAAGGTATAAAGTTGAGTAAGACTTAGTGTCCAGTAACTGCGGAAGATAGAGAAAAGATGAGTACCGTCCCCTATGCTTCAGCCATAGGGTCTATCATGTATGCAATGTTGTGCACAAGACCAGACGTCAACCTGGCCATAAGTATGGTAGGCAGGTTTCAAAGTAATCCAGGAGTGGATTAGTGGACAGCGGTCAAGAATATTCTGAAGTACCTGAAAACACTAAGGAAATGTTTCTCGTTTATGGAGGTGACAAAGAGCTCGTCATAAAGGGTTACGTCGATGCAAGCTTTGACACTGATCCATATGACTCTAAGTCTCAAACTGGATACATATTTATTCTTAATGAGGGTGCAGTAAGCTGGTGCAGTTTCAAGCAAAGCGTCGTAGTAGATTCTACATGTGAAGCGGAGTACATGGCTGCCTCGGAGGCAGCTAATGAGGGTGTCTGGATGAAGCAGTTCATGACGGATCTTGGAGTTGTGTCGAGCGCACTAAATCCAATAACTATATTATGTAACAACACCGGTGCCATTGCTCTAGCAAAGGAACCAAGGTTTCACAAGAAGACCAGACACATCAAACGACGCTTCAACCTCATCCGCAACTATGTCGAAGGAGAGGACGTAAATATTTGCAAAGTGCACATGGATCTGAATGTTGCAGATCCGCTGACTAAACCTCTTCCACGAGCGAAGCATGATCAACACCAGAACTGTATGGGTGTTAGATTCATTCCAATGTAAATCGCATAGCGATGTGAGACTAGATTATTGACTCTAGTGCAAGTGGGAGACTGTTGGAAATATGCCCTAGAGGCAATGATAAAATAGTTATTAGTATATTTCCTATTTCAAGATAATCGTTTATTATCCGTGCTATCATTGTATTGAATGAAAGCATAGATACATGTATGGATATATAGACAGAACAATGTACCTAGTGAGCCTCTAGTTGACTAGCCAGTTGATCAAGGATGGTTAAGGTTTTCTGACCATACACAAGTGTTGTCACTTGATGACTGGATCACATCATTAGGAGAATGATGTGATGGACAAGACCCAAATTATAAACATAGCATGTGATCGTGTCATTTTGTTGCTATTGTTTTCTGCGTGTCAAGTATTCATTCCTATGACCATGAGATCATGTAACTCACTGACATCGGAGGAATACCTTGTGTGTATCAAACGTCGCAACGTTACTGGGTGACTATAAAGGTGATCTACAGGTATCTCCGAAGGTGTCCGTTGAGTTAGCATGGATCAAGACTTGGATTTGTCACTCCGTGTGACGGAGAGGTATCTCGGGGCCCACTCGGTAATACAACATCACATATAAGCCTTGCAAGCAATGTGACTCAAGTGTTAGTCACAGGATCTTGTATTACGGAACGAGTAAAGAGACTTGCCGGTAACGAGATTGAAATAGGTATAGGGATACCGACGAACAAATCTCGGGCAAGTAAGATACCAAGGACAAAGGGAATGATATATGAGATTATATGAATCCTTGGCACAGAGGTTCAACCAATAAGATCTTCGTAGAATATGTAGGATCCAATATGGATGTCCAGGTCCTGCTATTGGATATTGACCGGGGAGTGTCTCAGGTCATGTCTGCATAGTTCTCGAACCCGCAGGGTCTGCACACTTAAGGATCGGTGACGTTTTGGTATAGTTGAGTTATAGGTGTTGGTGACAGAAGGTTGTTCAGAGTCCCGAATGAGATCACGGACGTCACGAGGATTTCCGGAATGGTCTGCGAACGAAGATTGATATATAGGATGGTTTCATTTGGTCTCCGGAAAGATTTTGGGCATTACCGGGAGTGACGAATGGGTTCCGGGTTTTCAACGGGAGGGACCCACACACCCGGGAGTGAGCCTAATAGCCCAAGGGTGGCGCACCATTCCTTATTGGGCTGGTGAGGCTAGCCCAAGTGGGCTATGTCGGCTAGGAAAAAGAAAACCAAAGAAAAAAAAAGAGGGAGGTGGGAAGGAAGAGGAGGACTCCTCCTTCCCCAAACCAAATCGGAGTTGGAGTCCTCCTCTCCTCTCTCGGTCGACGCCCTTGGGGATCTCTTGATACCCAAGGCTAGCCCCTCCCCTCCTCCTATACATACTAGAGGTTTTAGGGTTTTTGAGACACAACTTTTGCCACGTGCAACTCAAACCTCTACTTCGCAGTTCTTCCTCTAGATCAGTTTTCTACGGAGCTCGGGCGGAGCCGTGCAGGAATAGATCATCACCATCACCGGCGCATCGTCACGCTGCCGGAAACTCATCTACTTCCATGTCTCTCTTGCTGGATCAAGAAGGCGCAGATCGTCATCGAGCTGTACGTCTGGTGAACGCGGAGGTGCCGTCCGTTCGGCGCTAGATCGGAACGGATCGTGGGACGACGGTGATTTGAATCACATAGTTGTACCACTACATCAACCGCGTTTCTTAACGCTTCCCGCTTAGTGATATACAAGTGTATGTGGATCCGATCTCGCTCTCGTAGATGAACATCACCATGATAGGTCTTCGTGTGCGTAGGAAAATTTTTGTTTCCCATGCAACGTTCCCCAACAATGGGCACACTTGCCCTCTGCGCTCCTGCACGATGCAGGGGCCGCCGATGTCAGTCCTAGCACCCCTTAATACAAGAGCGATGCATCTCGGGACCACTCGGGCGCGCGCCGCTCCATTGCTGACGTGTGAAGAGCTTCGGCTGATACCACGAGGCCGAGTACCCATAACTTCTACCACGTAGCCGCTTAGTGCAAAACAGTCTTCGACCAACCCAGATCAAATACCCAAATACATTAACATTTTAATTAACTCATCAACACATCCACACGGGAATCCACCCGACTAACATTATTTATCAATGATCCCTGTGTCACGGTCAAGTAATTGTGTGGTTGTAACATTAGGGGGAATCCGAGGCATCACCCTCATTGTATTCCGAACGATGTAACCGTCAAGGTGGACTTAGAGGAATCACCCTCAGGGTCTCACACTTGAGGGGTTGCACGACAAAGTTATCGCCGGGAGTGGTGAAGGAGGAATCACCCTTGATAACCACGACCGACTAGCTGCACTACAGAGATATCATCATGAGTACTTCGTGAGGTGTCACCATCAGTACCCGATAGTAGCTCTGCAGCGTCATACAACTAAGGGGGTGTAAGTGTTGTGTCGGGTCTTGGCTCGTCGATCAGGGATCGAGACTCGACAATAAAGCGGGGCGACTGGACTAAGGGGTCAGAGGGGATGACCGCTCCACCTATACTAAGAAGATTAAAGGTGTGGTACTGAAAGTAGCAGTTCAACAAAAAATAGGCTATGCATCAGATTTAGGAACTATCTACAACAGTAGCAAAATTCTAATGCAAGCATGACCGAGAAAGAAATGAGCGATATAGGAATGATCAAGGGGGGTTTGCTTGCCTTGTTGCTCTGCAGCAAAGGGTTGGTCGTCGGGAGGGTAGATATACCCGGCAGCAGCGTCAGTCTCGGAGTCACCGGTAAGAAGAGGGGCAAGCAACAATAAATAATAGCAACGATGCAACACTAAGCATGACATGGCAATATGCAGGTCTACGCATGAGCTAACACAGTGCTATCCGTCATAGACGGGTCGGGAAAATATCAGATGATATTTCTCGGGTCTGTGGCTACTACCGGTCACACGAAAACGGTGAAAAAGTTCCACGTTTGCTATGCTAGGGACGCGTGACACACGAATGGACCGCATATCCGGGTTCGTCTCGTTCTGTTGATCAACTTTCATGTTCAAATTATTTTCATCTCAGCTACGGATTATTTTATATTAATTTTCAAAGATTTAATCAATATTTAGAAATTAAAAGAGATTAAATTAATTCAGTTAAATGCAATTACGACATCAGCATGATGTCATGCTGACATCAGTAGTCAACAGGGTTTGACTGGTCAACTGACTAGTGGGGCCCCTATGTCATACACACATTTTAAATCGAGCTTAATGAATAATCAACAAATTT